>NC_091470.1:367384848-367684848 GCF_036971445.1 Narcine bancroftii | reverse complement strand
GAGAGGGTCCTTGGTAAACGTTAGGTCAGCGTAGAACAGGCTAATGATCTGGAGCCTGTCGAGGTTAAGGAAGAGGCGGCAAAGAGTCTTAAACATCTGTGAGCGAAGGAAAGTCTCGGGAAGACATCAGAGGTACGTTTTTTGACCTAGAGTGTAGTAGGTGCCTGGAATGCAAGGGCGGGACTGGTGGTGGAAGCTGGTACAATGGAGACTTTCAAAAGATGCATTAAATTAAATCATTCAGATGATGGGAACACGGCCTTTCTTGGTGGAGGTGCAGGGATGGGAAGTACTGGTTGGTCATGTAAGGGATTAGATCCTGCCATCAAGTCCAGGGTGGTGATATTTTGTGGGGCGGTCGTACCCAGGGTCCTAATTTCCGGGGTGGGTGGGATAGTCCTCTGGGATGACTCGATGGACGACTGTTCTAGTGACTGCTACTGGACTTCTTGTTGATCCGTAGACATCTGTATTTCCTCCGCGTTGTTCACACATCCGGCCGGTGCGAGATCCCTGGTGGCCACCGAGTCTTCTCTTCTATCTAGGAGTGTGACAAAGGTGTACTGAGGGTTCGCGTGCCTCAACTCCTCTTGATCCACCAGCGCATCTGCTTTGTGGGGTCTGCAGTGCTTCCAGAGGAGAACAGGTCCCGGTGTCATCATCCATTTAGGCAGTTCTGTGCACGTCGTGGCTTTCCTTGTGAAAGAAAAATTACGGTCATGTGGGGTCATGTTGGTGGCAGTACTCAACAAAGAACGTATAGAGTGTAGAGCTTCTAGCAACACTTCTTACCATCTAGTAACAGACAGGTCTTTTGCTTTTAAAGTCAAGAGGACCGTTTTCCAGATAGTGGCATTTTCCCTTTCGACTTGTCCATTCCCCCTGGGATTGTAACTTGTAGTGTGGCTGGTAGCAATCCCTCTCTCGTGCATGTTAATTGGATATGATAAGCAGAAAGGTGAGAATTGGTTTTGGCTCTGTGAAAGGAGACAGAGGATAAAGGGAAGATAGATGGGGAGACAGACAGAAATGAGGTTGCAGTGGACAGAGCTGAGGTGCTCAACAAAGCGATCTCCCAGTCTGTGCCCAGTCCCTCTGAAGTAGAAGAGACCACAATGGAAACACCAGGTGACCCCTGCAGATTCACAAGTGAAATTACAGGCAAAGCCCTCCCCACCATCGAGAACATCGACAGGGAACACTGCTGACAGGGAGCAGCAGCCATCATCGAGGATCCACACACCACCCAGCACACACTCCGTTCTCGCTTCTGACCTCAGGAAAAAGGTATCGGTGCCACGAGACTCGCACCACCAGGTTCAGGAACAGCTGCTACCCCTCCACCATCAGACTCCTCAATGACAAACTCAATCAAAGACATATTTATTTACTATTGAATATTTTGCACAGTCAGTCTGTTTGCATTTATTTTCTTGTTTACATTTTCCTCTTTTGTACATGTATCTTTAATTGAGAACATTTTTTTTGCACTATTTATAAGGAGAAATTCTGCCTGGCCCACAGGACAAAGTGATGTGGTGTATGTACTCTGACAGTAAATCTAAACTTTGATCTTTGAACTATGAACTTTGACATTTTTATTTTTGCACAATCAACAGTACCATGCAGAAGTTGACTTGTCTGGATAGCATGTAAATCAAGTTTTATCACTATATCTCAGTACACATTGTTATAAACAATTCAATTCAGACACAAGTTGAAATCCCATGACTGCAACCTGGGGATTTGAAATTGAAGTGTTGAAATAAATCGGGAATTTAAAACAAAAGTGATCACGATAAAACCTGGTCAGGTCCACTAACCTCATGCTGGAGGGAGAATCAGTTGTCTTTTTGCAGTCTGGCCAATATGTGACTCCGGGTCAACACTCGACACCCTCCAATTCTTGGACTAGTTAACATACTTTCAGATTTATTGTCAGAGTACCTACATGACATCACATACAACCTTGAGGTCCTTTCTCCTGCAGGCCAGGCAGATCCGTACTCAAAAGAAGATACATATGCAAGAGAGAGAAATGTAAACAAGAAGGAAGTGCGAATAGACTGACTGTGCAATACGGTTATCACAACACTTAACACCACCAGTGATTGGAACTGGGTGTTACGGAATGGGTTAAATAAAATTATGATTAAAATATGTCTTTAAAAGGTATAGATTGTGGGGATTTAGTTTGGGAATTAGTATAGGGACACTTTACAAACAGATATCACAGTAACACTTCACAAACAGATATTAACATTTCACCAAAGACATCTCATTTAAAATGCAAGAGCTGTGCCTACCATGGAGCCAACAAGTCTACAGTGACTTGCAGAGACAATGGAACTGCTTCGGAAAAGACTTCAGAAGTAGGTGTTAATTGGACTGATGTAATAGAATACTACTGTCGTCCATGCTCTGAAAATGATTCCGATGCCAGCGATCCAAGACTGGTTGAAGTTTGCTGTTCTAAGTGGGGTCATGTGGTTTTGCAGAGAGGGAAAAAACATGATTCTTGAGAGAGAGAGAGAGAGAGAGAGAGAGTCAGTTTTACAGCAGGTGTTGGTGTTGGAGGCTGAAAGTTTTGCACTCCTGCTATAAGACCGCATTTGAAGACAAGTTTTGAGTTCTGAGTTCAGCCTATTCTCAACCCTAGTCATCAATGACAAGAGGAAGTGGCTGGTTAATGTGTTTCTCCTGGAATAGGGGTAAAAGAAGAAATGTGTGGTAACCTGGAAGAAGAGGTTATCTTTTGGAAAACCCAAGAGAGGGCAAGTCTCTTTGGCAAAACACTGAAGTGGCTGATTGAAGGAGATCAGATTGTGTGTGTGTGTTCAACAAACAACAAACATCTCTCTCTGAAACCAACAAAGACCTCCCTGAGCGGTAACAACTTAAGTTGAAACACCAGAGCCTGGTGAAGATCATAAATGTTAAATTCTGTGCACAGGATGAAAATTGCCTGATCCCAGTGAACAACTGGACAGCGAAACAAAGAACTTTCCTGAACACACACATTACGTACACGTGCGCTTAGAATTAGAAGGGGGTTAAGTTAATAGTAACAAGTTAAAGATTGATCTTATTATTATGCTTGAGGAAAATTAAAAGCAACGTTTGTTTAAGTAACCGTCATCTTGATCAATTTCTGTTGCTGTTAGTTTTGGAGTCCTCTGGGCTCGTAACACCGGGGTTCAAATCCCGCGCTGTCCGTAAAGAGTTTGTACGTTCCCGCCCCCCATGTCTGCATGGGTTTTCCCCGGGGTGGGGCTCCGATTTCCTCCCACTGTTCGAAACGATCGGGGGTGGAGGGGTTGGAGGTAAATTGGGCAGCATGGATTCATGGGCCAAAATGGCCTGTTACTGTGCTATGTGTCTCAATTTAAAATTTAATATAAAAATGTAAATTTTATTAACGTGCAAAGTAAGAGTCGTTAAATGAGTGTTTGATTGAGTTTGTTGTTTCGGAGTCCGATGGTGACTGTGAGTCACATCCAGGTGCTACAACTAAACAGAAACCTTTGCAAGAATGCACTCATGTTCTCTGTGGCTTCCGTCACAGACTGTCCAGGCTGGAAAGTTTATTTTAGAACAAAATTCCCTTATCTTCCAATCCAGACAACATCCTAAAAAAAAATTGGAAAGTACTTCTTATGAGGCAAGATTAGCAGAGCTGGGATTTTTATCTTTGGAGCATAAAAGGATGAGAGGAGGTTTAATAGAGGTTGACAGGGTTATGAGAGGCGTAGATAGAGTGGACGGCCAGCGCCTGTTTCCCAGGGCGGGATCAGCAAACACCAGAGGATGTGTGTACAAGATGAGGGGAGGGAAGTTTAGGGGAGACATCAGGGGTAAGTTATTCACGCAGAGAGTTGTGGGGGTCTGGAATACCTTGCTGGGGTTGATGGTGGAGGCTGAAACATTGGGGGCATTTAAGACACAAGAATGGAAGAAAAATAGAGGGGTGCAAGGTTGGGAGGGTTTCTCTTTTTTAAGGAATATATGGGTCGGCTCAACTTGGAGGACCCAAGGACCGGTACTGTGCTGTAGTATTCTATGTTCTAACAGAGCAGATACTTTAGCTGAGGTGGCAAAATGTGGAGGAGCTGAGTGAGTATAGATGATGGACAAAAATCAAAATGGTGGTGGACCTCAGCGTCCACAGAGAGAACTGGACACTCGGTCCTTCCAGTCAAACCCCTGCTTGAGGAAAGGGAGGACAGGCAGCATACAAGGGAAGAGAAGGAGGGGTCAGTATGCAATCGGTGGACCAAGGAGGAGTGATAGATGAAGGACATGTGAAGTCAGAAGTCTGAGGCAGGAAAGTGATAGGTGGAGACGGGCAAAGGGGAAAAGGCAGAGGGGGTCTGGATAGGTGAGAGGAGGTGGACACGGCTGCTGGGAGAAGAAGCTTGGTAGAACAATCCAGGGAGGGACATTGGCCCGACGCAAAGAGAGGAGGAGGGTGTGAGTGATAGACAGGTGGAGAAGGTGGCTTTCAAGCCCAGGCAGACCAAATACACCAATGGGACCAATCAACCTACCATCCCGTAGTCAGTAGAAACATCAGGCACCTGGGGAAAACTCACGCAGACACGCGGAGAATGTGCAAACTCCTTACAGACAGAGCCGGATTGGAACCCCAGTACCGATAGCTGGTGCTGTGATAGTGTTGCACTATTCATTACGCTAACCGTGCGGCTCCCGTCTAAAAAACTTGTCAGTAGATTCCCCACCTCACCTCCACCCAGGGCCACACACACATAGCTTCCAGGTGAGGCAGAGCTTTACCTATACCCCGTCCAAGCGGATCTATTGCATCCAGCGTGGCCTCCACTACCTCGACGAGGCCAAGCGCAGATTGGGTGGCCGCTTCACCGAACACCTGCACTCTGTGTGTGGGTCCAAACATGAGCTGCCACCCTTTCCTACAGTGACATGACTCTCTTTGGCCTCATCCATGGTCAGGATGAGGCCAATCGTAAACATCATATTCCTCCTGGTCACCTTTCACGACCTGCTGAGTTTCTCCAGCATTGTGTTTCTCCTTCAGTTTGCAGGCATTTGTGTTTTACTCCTGCTTTAAACAGTGTGAACTTTGAGTTTTCTGTTTTCAGGTAACCCCCACCCCAGTCACCCAGCTCCACTGTTCCCACCTCTTCACTGGACTCATTTTTTTTTGTTTTCTCTCTCTCTCTCTCTCTCTCTCTCTCTTCACCCCTTCCACCCCCCCCACCTCCCCCCCCACCCCCAACGGGTTCTCCCTCTACCTGTCTCACCACCTCCAGTCCTATATTGCCTCTGGGCCCTTTCCCCAGCTCCTCTCCCCCCCCCCCCATTATCTATTCTATCTTAGTGCGTGTTTCTACTGGGACACCCCGCATCACCTCGCATCACCGCACGTCACCTCGCATTGCCCCGAATTTTCATCGCTCAGTAGAAACACGGCCTTAATAAAGGGGCCCCACATGAGACATTTGGAACATTTCTGCCTCGAGCATTTCTTTGATTGTTCTTGATTCCTGCCTCTCCAGTTTTTGTGTTTTCCACTCTGCAGAATTCTGAACCTCGAGGACTTCTGCAAATTTACTGAGTCTTCAACTCAGTCCGAAGGTCGGAGGAACTCAGGTGTAATTACCATGTCTAAGATGTTTCAACATTCTTGAGTGACAACTCCACCCCTGAATCAGTCCCTGTCCTGAAATTAAAATGTGTGCCTTTGGAATGGATCGAAAGAGGTAAATATTCTGCTCGCAATTTTTAGTCTCTTTGTCACATGCTAAAAATATTTCAACGTAGTCAGAAAATAACTAATAAATTTCTACAACGTCACGAAACTATGGGAAGTCTCCGTTGCAGCATTCACACAATATTTTGAAGCAGCCTAAAATTAGACTGGACACACCAAATGGATAAAGAAATATGTTCCAAATTCTCACCTCTGAGGCTGAAACATGATTTCCGTACCCCTTGCAGAAAGGCAGCAGAAACTCAAAAGTTTGGACTTTTTAAAAGAAAATTTGTCCATAGAACCACGTAGCAGCACTGGAATAGGCCCAACTATTATTCTGGCTCGTCCCACCGATCGTCACCTGGTCCATATCCCTCCATACCCCTCCCATCCAAGCCCCTGTCCAAATGTTTCTTAAATGTCAAAGTTAAGTCCGCTTTTACCAATCCAGAGGCAGCTCTCCATTCTCACCATTCTCGGCGTGAAGAAGCTCCCTCTTATTTTCTCTTTAAATATTTCCCCGCGTTTTTCAGTTTTTATCTCACTGCCTGCTTACATTTATTCTGTCCCCCTCATAATTTTAAATACCTCTCCCCTCATTCTTCTGTACTGCAGGGACTAAAGTCCTAACCTGTTTAACCTTTCCCTGTAACTCAGTCCCTGAAGTCCTTGTAAATCTTCTCTGCACTCCTTCAATCTTTTTGATATCTTTCCCCTAGTTAAGTGACAAAAACTGCACTCGATACTCCAAATTTGGCCTCACCAAGGGCCTATAAAACTTCACTATAAAATCCCAATACTTTGATTTATGAAGGCCAATGTGCGTAAAGCTCTCTTTACAACCCTATCTAACAGCCTGAATATGCCTGAGATTGTCTGATCTCAGAACCTAAGCCGACTCAGGTCTGGTCAGAGACCGCCTGGGAACACCAGGTGCTGTAGGTTTTCTGTGAGGGGCGCTGGACAAAGTGGCGACTCTCTGTCTGCTTTACAGTAGACAAAAGTTAAAGAATTTCATGTATCTTACATTCTAAATGAAGTATTCTGTGCCATTAATGGAACATTTACCTCTGACATCACTTTCGGGGAATTATGTATGTGTATTCCCAGATCCCTCTGTTCTACCACACTCCTCAGTGCTCAACCATTTATTGTGTATGTCAATGCTGGTGCAATATAATTTCTTGCATCAGTTATACCAAAATTACACAACTCAAAGCCAGACATCTTGGTAATGTGCTTTAGGTGCGTATACAGAGCCGTTGTCATACCCACACTCCTGTTCGGCTCCGAATCATGGGTCCTCTACCGGCATCACCTACGGCTCCTAGAACGCTTCCACCAGCGTTGTCTCCGCTCCATCCTCAACATCCATTGGAGCGCTTTCATCCCTAACGTCGAAGTACTCGAGATGGCAGAGGTCGACAGCATCGAGTCCACGCTGCTGAAGATCCAGCTGCGCTGGATGGGTCACGTCTCCAGAATGGAGGACCATCGCCTTCCCAAGGTCGTGTTATATGGCGAGCTCTCCACTGGCCACCGTGACAGAGGTGCACCAAAGAAAAGGTACAAGGACTGCCTAAAGAAATCTCTTGGTGCCTGCCACATTGACCACCGCCAGTGGGCTGATAACGCCTCAAACCGTGCATCTTGGCGCCTCACAGTTTGGCGGGCAGCAACCTCCTTTGAAGAAGACCGCAGAGCCCACCTCACTGACAAAAGGCAAAGGAGGAAAAACCCAACACCCAACCCCAACCCACCAATTTTCCCCTGCAGCCGCTGCAACCGTGTCTGCCTGTCCCGCATCGGACTTGTCAGCCACAAACGAGCCTGCAGCTGACGTGGACTTTTACCCCCTCCATAAATCTTCGTCCGCGAAGCCAAGCCAAAGAAGAAGAAGAGAGGTTGGAACCTTTGTCCACTCCACCTGGCTGTGTCCAGGGGTGAGATCCTTCTGGGAAGGCCTGAAAGGCATTCTGAAAAAAAATTACAAAGGTGGGTTTTCCACAGGATCCGGAGTTGTACCTTCTGGGGGGAAATTGGAGAAGTACAGTTTAGACTATCCAAACACCAAATTCAGTCTATGAAGGTCACCTTGTCAGTAGCCAGGACATGTACAGCAGTGAAGTGGAAGTCCGACTCCCAGCTAAATATCGCACGATGGTCTATGAAAATACAAGGTTGCATTCCCCTAGAGAAAATCACCTACAATTTATGGAAGAGATACGGGACATTTGTTGAAGTGTGGCAACCGTATCTGAGGCGCATCGGGGCACAGAAATAATTCACATCTCCCCCCCCCACCACCCCCCCGAATAAGAGAAAAGAAACGATCTGTCCCAGCAGGTAAAGGATTAAGAGTATGAAATGGGGAGTGACTCTACCTGTTTTTATTTAACATTAAAGATCCTCTCGCCTGGAAGGAGTCACGCGATGGAGTAGTGGCCGGACGGTGAACTCCAGCCCTCTCCAGAAAAGTCGGGAAAAACAAGAGAAAACACAAAGGCACAGAAATAAAAGTTACAGAAAAGTGAGTATAAAGGTGGAAAGAAGATGGCGACAAAAAAAGAAAAGTCGAAAGCAACGGTAAGAAGAGAGGAAGAGAAGACAAAGGAGGGAAAAGGTGAAGGCCTTACCTGTCCGAAGAGGCCCGCTGCGGAGAGAGAAACCCGCTCCCTCAGGTCGGTAAATAATGGACTACAAAAATGGCTCGCAGAGCCGAACAAAAGTGCGCAACCGCGCATGCGCGAAGTTTCGCGCATGCGCGACGCGAATGAAAAAAAACACACCGACGGGAGGGGGGACCAGCTGGGGAGTCGATCTCCACAGCCGGCAACGACAGCTGCAGAACACCTGCAGCAAGAAGAGACCACAGAAGACAATAGAAACAAGATAGAAGAGGAGGAAAGGGCAACAAAGAAACAACAGATGGTCAACCCAGAGGAAGAAGAAGAGGAAGAGTATGGTGAAATAGAAGAAGAAAAGAGAGGCAAGGTAAAGGATATACTTGCTCTTATTAGAGGATACATGGAATCATTTAAAGAATGGCAAACACAGGAATTTAAGGATTTAAGAAAAAGAATAAACAACACAGAGGAGAAAATAATTAAAATGGAGATGACCTTAACAGAAATGGGAAAAAAAATGGACAAGATGGAAGAGCGGGCAGTAGCAGCAGAAATGGAGGTAGAAGACTTAAAAAAGAAATTGGAGAAATCTAATAAAAAAACTAAAGAGACACAAGAACTACTAGCTCAAAAAATAGATACAATGGAAAACCATAACAGAAGAAATAACATAAAGATAGTGGGCCTTAAGGAAGATGAAGAAGGCAAGAATATGAGGGAGTTTATAAAAGAGTGGATCCCTAAGACCCTAGGATGTCCAGAACTACAGCATGAAATGGAAATAGAAAGGGCACATAGAGTATTGGCCTCTAAACCACAACCACAACAAAAACCAAGATCTATTGTAGTAAAATTCCTAAGATATACTACAAGAGAAAAGGTACTGGAGAAGACAATGGAAAAAGTAAGAGAGGGCAACAAACCACTGGAGTATAAAGGGCAAAAAATCTTCATTTATCCAGATATAAGTTTTGAACTCCTAAAGAAGAGAAAAGAGTTCAATACAGCAAAGGCGATTTTATGGAAGAAAGGGTATAAATTTATACTAAAGCATCCAGCGGTATTGAAAATATTTATTCCAGGACAGCAAAACAGACTATTCTCGGATCCAGAAGAAGCACGAAAATTTGCAGAACAATTACAAAAATAGACTGAGGGAGGAAGACGGGTAATGAGAGTTAAAATGATCACGACTGATATGTATGTGGGTAAAGACAAAAATAGACTGAGGGATGAAGACGGGTAATGAGAGTAAAAATGATCAAGATTGATATGTATGCAGGTAAAGAGGTATAAGAGTGAATAGAGACAATGAGCATACATGAATGTATCTGTACTTAGAGGAAAATATAGATAGTATAGACAAGAATTAATAAGGGAAGGTAATGGAATAGAGAGAATAAGGAGGGAATTAAAAGAGGGACCTTTGTGACATATGAAAAGTGAAATCTTTTCTGGGGGAGGCGGGGTGGGGGGAAATAGCGGTCACTGCACAATCAGTTGACGCTTGCGAGTGGATTCGCAAATCCAAATGGAGAGGGGAGATGTGGTTGTCCGACAAGGGATAAAGGACAACTCAGGAGGTGAAGGGGAGATTGGGGATAAATAAGATAGAAATAGGAGAATAAGGAAAATGTTAGATGTTGTAGGAATGTTGTCTTATGAAGAGTTGAAAATAAGAAAACAGAAATGGAAAAGGAGGAAAGGTAATGATGGAAAAACGGAAAGAGAAGATAAACAAAATATAAAAGGGCTACGCTGAACTATATGTCTTTAAATATTAATGGAATACATAACCAAATTAAAAGGAAGAAACTACCAAATTTAAATGAATAAATGTATTCCATTAGAAAAAAATAACATATTGGTTAAGAAATAATATTGAAATATTCGAACAAGTATAGGAGCCTTACATTAAATACAATAGCGAAAACCTACCGGGGACAAACATTACCTAAGTTGATGGAAGGAGAAGGAAAGAAAAGAATGGACTCAGTAGAATTTCTGGTGTAATTTTGTTGAATGACAACATTGTCTGACTGGATTAATGCAACCTAGATTGTATACCTAAAATGGATGAGAGGGGGGGGTGGGGGGGTGGTTTGGGAGGAAAGGGGGGGGGGGAGAAAAAGTCACTGTATATGTGTGAAAAGAAATAGTGTATATCATGGCTAATGTGATTTATGGTGTGAAAAATAAAAAAATTTAAAAAAAAAAAAAAAAAAAAAGATCCTCTCGCCTCAGGGAGGCTCATTGTTTTCGTCAGTTTCTCGGTGGTCTTTGGATTTTTATATTTTGGTATTTGGATAATTTAAGGGATAAGGAAGGGGAGGGTGTAAAGAGGGGGAGATAAGGCCTCTATATATCATATTACGCGGAAAGAGAATTTAAAATTATGTTTATTGGATTTGCACGAGTCTTCGAAATATCATAACATATAATAACATAACAATTACAGCACGGAAACAGGCCATTAGGCCCTTCTAGTCCACACTGAACCAAACACCCCTCTCTAGTCCCACCTCCCTGCACAATGCCCATAACCCTCCATCTTCTTCTCATCCATAGACCTGTCCAACCTTTTCTTAAATAATACTATTGACTCCGCCGCCACTATTTCTCCCGGAAGCTCATTCCACACGGCTACCACTCTCTGAGTAAAGAAGTTCCCCCTCATGTTACCTCTAAACCTCTGCCCCTTAATTCTTAACTCATGTCCTCTTGTTTTAATCTTTCCTCCTCTTAACGGAAATAGTCTATCCACATCCACTCTGTCTATCCCTTTCATAATCTTAAATACTTCTATCAAATCCCCTCTCAACCTTCTACGCTCCAAAGAATAAAGACCTAATCTGTCCAATCTCTCCCTATACTCTAGATGCTTAAACCCAGGTAACATTCTGGTCAAAAAATATTCAAAACAAATACCTTCTGGATATTTACACTAACAGTTTCCCATCCAGCCAATCTCGTTATTTGAACGAGTGTGAACATGCTTCTCACGTATGGCTTACCTTTTGAAAACCAATGTTGGGAAGGTTTGAGCGTACAGCAGAAGTCCAAAACTCCTGATGCCAAAAAATCTGGACCGTCCGAGAATCCGGATTTCTCAAAAACTCTCGCTTTCTGCGTGCGTGTATAAGTGTCACAGATGGACACAGTCACTGATCAACCACGCGGAAGTTGAAGAAATGTAAGACAAAATATTTATTGTTTTCATGTACTTTGTATTTTATATAAAAAATGCTTCCTATTTTATTCTCCTTGAATTTGAATTTTAAAAGTACGGCCCAAGAACCCGAAAAATCCAAAAATCCAGAGCGACCCAATCCCCGAGCTGACCAGAATTTAGTACTTTTATTCAACTTTCCAAAATACATCATTAATTCTGCTTTGAATATTGACTCCAGCTCCATGCCCACAATGGAAGTGGTTAATCAGGGACATCAGCTAAGTTGTCTCCATCTCATCTGCTCGCAGGATGAGGTCCTCCATTCCAGAACATCCCCTCTACTGCCATCAACTCACCCCTTACCCACATCTCCTCAACATCCCGCACATCTGCCCTGGCCCCATCTGCTCCCACGCATCACAAGGACACGGTTTCCCCTTGTTATCACCTATCACCCTGTCAGACTCCACATCCAATTTATCATCTTCTGCAATTTCTACCACCTACAAGGTTATCCCACCATCACACACACCTTCCCCCCCACCCCCTTCCCCTTTCCGCCTTCCATAGGGTCTGCTTTTTACATGACTCCCTCGGTCACCTACCCCTTTGATTGCAGGAAATGCTCCACTTGCACCCACACCTCTCCCCTCACCACTATTCAGGGCCCCAGACAGTCCATCAAAGTGAAGCAACATCTCACTTGTGAATCTACAGAATGTGTGTGTGTGAATAGTGTGGGTGTGTGTGAGAGAATGTGTGTGTTAGTGTGTGTGAGAGTGTGTGCGAGAGAGAATGTGTGTGTGTGAATGAGAGTGTGTGTGTGATAGAGTGTGTGTGAGTGTTGTGTATGTATGTGTGAGATTGTGTGTGTGTCAGAGAGAGAGTGTATGTGTGTGTGAGAGTGTGTGTAAATGTGTGTGTGTGTGAGAGTGTGTGCGAGAGAGAATGTGTGTGTGTGAATGATTGTGTGTGTGTGTGAGAGAGTGTGTGTGTGAATGAGTGTGTGTATGTGTGAGAGTGTGTGTGTGTGTGAGTGTGTGTGTGAGAGTGTGTGTAAGAGAGAATGTGTGTGTGTGAATGAGTGTGTGTGTGTGAGAGTGTGTGTGTGTGAGAGTGTGTGTGTGTGAGAGAGTGTGTGTGAGAGTGTGTGTGTGCATGTGTGTGTTTGTGTGAGAGAATGTGTGTGAGAGAGAATGTGTGTGTGTGAATGAGTGTGTGTGTGTGTGAGAGTGTGTGTGACAGTGTGTGTGTGAGAGTGTGTGTGTGTGCATGTGTGTGTTTGTGTGAGAGAATGTGTGCGAGAGAATGTGTGTGAATGACTGTGTGTATGTGAGAGAGTGTGTGTGTGTGAATGAGTGTGTGTGTGTGAGAGTGTGTATGTGTGTGAGAGTGTGTGTGTGTGAGAGAGTGTGTGTGAGTGAGAGTGTGTGTGTGAGAGTGTGTGTGTGTGAGAGAGAGAGAGAGGAGGAAAGGGAGGGAAATATTCAAAATACAAGTATTAATTTCAACTCACAATGAACACAATTAATCTTACATAGAAACGAAGAGCTTTTTTTAATGTTGAAATTTTGCAACTGAGATTTTGACTAGATTCCCAATAATTCTGAAGTCATTGAAATGATATTTCTGCAGAAATTAAAAGTCGAAAGGGTGTGCGTGTTTTTAAAATCAAATCAAATCCTGGTTTATGTATAATATACTTTCACCCCCCCCCCCTCCCAAACACATAACTAATGTATTAATGCTGTATCCTCCAGAAATGTCACCAAAACCTTTTACACTACGGCTGGTGGGTGACACGACCGGCTGTCAGAGGAGGTGATGGCTGAGGTTGGGGCTGTTCCAATGTTAAAGAAACATTTGGGCAGATTCATGCAGAGAGGGGTATGGGCCAAACACGGACAGGTGGAACTAGTGAAACATGCTAGCAATAAAAACAAATGCTGGAGAAACTTAGCAGGTTACACGGTGTACTTTCTACAGGAAAGAGATACATAAAACAACATTATGGACCTGAGCCATCAGGTGGGACCAGCGTGGATGGGGCATTTTGGTTGGCATGGACAAGTTGTGCCAAAGGGCCTGATTCCACTCTATGACTTCCTGAAGTACATCAATCATAGATCGCAGGTTCCTTACATCGATGAACTCTATGATAATCTTTAAGGTCCTGTCCCAACACCTTGACTGACCATTTCTCTCCATACTATAGATGCTGCATGACCTGCTTCTCTTTGTTTCAGAGTTCCTTTTTTTATGGCAATAATAGAACATAGAACTCTACTGCACATTAAAGGCCCTGCAGCCCCTTGATGTTGTGACATCCTATATATTCCACAAAAATTAATAAACACTCCCTTCCCCATAACCATCTATTTGTCTTTCATCCAGGTGCCTGTCCCCATTGCTTCAGCCTTCACCACCTTCTCTGGCAAGACATTCCTGGCAGCCACCACTCTCTATGTAAAACGTCTACCCTAATCTTCCCTCCCTTTGCCTTGTACAGATGTCCTTTGGGGTTTGGTACTCCGGCCCTGGGAAAAAGGAGCTGTCTATCCACCTTATCCATGCCTCTCAGAATCTTGTCGACCTGTGTTAACTGTCCTCTCATCCTTTTTCACTCCAAAGAGAAAAGTCCCAGCTCTGCTTACCTTGCCTCTTAAGACTTCTTTACCAATTTAGGGCAGAGACGTGAATCTCCTCTGCACCCTTTCCATAGCTTCCACATCCTTCTTATAATGAAGCGACCAGAACTCTTAAGCCTGGGCTCACTAGAGATCTGTAGTTGCAACATGACCTCTCGACTTGAACTCAATCCCCTGACTAATGAAGCCCAACATCCCATAGGCCTTCTTAACTATCCTAGTAACCAGCGTGGTAACCTTGAGGGATGTATGGATTTGGGCCCCAAGTTTCCTTTGTTCTCCTCCACCATTCCCGCAACTCCCCACCCCCTCCCCAACCCCCTACTTCATGAAACTGGACTGGAAATCATTGACTGGAATCTACCACAAGGAAAACCTCCCTTCCAACATCTTGCTGAAAACTAGAAAAGCTGTGCAAAAGGTACCAAGTCTTGACGCAATGTACTCCAAAGGTCATGAATGAAAAAGCGCTTCGTAGCTGCTCCCATCAAGAAGAAGATCAGAGCTAGAACCACCAGGCTGAGAAATGGGGTCCCTTCTGATGTTGACTGCTTCCTGTCACAGCACCACTTCACAGTGTCTACAATAGATAGGAGATCGGAGCCTGTCATGGGCCTGGCTACATTTGTTACCCTCTGTGTTTCAGTTTAAATAATTGAACAAGGCTGTGAAGCGATTGTCATTATCTACAGTGCAGCTGTAGAGATTTAATAGGGCAGCTTGGTTATCTTAGTGGTCAGCGGAACATCCAGCGACCCAGGTTCCAATCTAGCACTGCCTGCAAGGAGGGTGTATGTTCTCCCTGTGCCCTGTGTGGGTTTCCTCTGGGTGTTCCAGTTTCCTCCCACGTGTTCAAAAAACACACTGGGATTGCAGGTTGATTGGGGTATTTGAGTAACACGTGCTCATGGGCTGGAAAGGCCTGCACAGTGTGGTAACTCCAAATTAAAGTTAATTAAAAGAACTTGATGACATGTCAAATTTCCTTAGAAAGCAGTGGAGATGGTATGCCTTTTTCACGGTTGTGAAGTGATCTGCTGACATATTCACTCCCAGGAACCTGAAGGAACAAATCCTCTCCCCCTCTTCCCAATTAATGCAGACAGGGTGTGAGGATCAATCTTCAAGGATGAAGTTATGAAACACCTGGAGATGTACGAGGTCCAAGTTAGATTGGTTTTTCAAAGGGTCGATCCTGCCTGACCAACCTATTAGAGTTTTTTGAAGAAATCTCGAGGATAGACCAAGGGGAGACTGTGGATGTTGTATATTTGCGTTTTCAAAAGGCTTTCAATAAGGTTCCGCATGTTAGGCTGCTAAATAAGATGAGGGCCCATGGAGTTATAGGGACGATATTAGACTGGATAGAAAATTGGCTGATAGGCAGGAAGCAAAGGGTTGAAATTAAGGGATCCCTTCAGGATGGCAAGCGGTGTTCCGCAGGGATCTTGGGGCCACTGCTGTTTATAATTTATATTAAAGATTTGGATTGTGGATTGGATGGTTTTTGTGGCCAAATTTGTGGATGACACTAAGATCGGTGGCGGAGCAGGAAGTGTTGAAGAAACCATAAAGTTGCAGAAGGACATGGACAGATTGGGAGTCTGGGCAAAAATATGGCAGATGAAGTACAATGTTGAGAGGTGTTTGGTTCGACATTTTGGCAGTGGAAATAATCAGGCAGAGAAGTGTCCGGAAGGGGAGAAAATTCAATCCTCGGGATGTGCAGAAAGACCTGGGCGTCTTTGTGCAGTGTCATTTAACAGTTAATGCCCAGGTGGGACTGGCAGTGAAGAAGGCGAATGCTATGCTCGCATACTTTTTCAAGAGGAATAATGTATAAGAGTAGACAGGTGTTAATGAGATTTTATGGGGCACTGGTGAAACCTCATTTGGAGTAACTGTGTGTAGTTTTGGGCCCCCTATCTTAGAAAGGATGTGATGTTGTTGGAGAGGAGATTTACTAGGATGATTCCGGGAATGCAGGGGCTGGCGTATGGGAAGCGTTTGGCAGCTCTTGGGTTGTATTCGTTGAAGTATAGGAGAGTGAGGGGGATCTCATAGAGATATTTCGAATATTGAAAGGTTTTGACAGAGTGGATGTAGATAAGATGTTTCCCTCAGTGAGTGAATCGAGGACAAGGGGTCATAGTCTTAAAATTAGAAATTATCCAATTAAATCAGAGAGGAGGAAGAACTTCTTTAGTCAGAGGGTCGTGGATCTGTGGAAACCATTGCCCCACAAAGCAGTGGAGGCCAGAGTATTTAAACAGGAAATGGATAAGTAGCTCATTAGTGAGGGTGTCAAGGGATATGGGGAAAAGGCTGGAAATTGGAACTAGGTGTGAGCATAATTCAACTTGATGTAGAGTCACAGAACAGACACGATGGGCCTAGTGGCCTGCTTCTCTTCCTTTATCTTGTGATCTTGTGGTCCTTCCTAAGATCATTTCCTTATTCTCGGTGACATTGAAAGCAAGGTTGTCGTTCTGGCGCCACCCAACCAGGTTCTCAATAACCGATCTCTATTCCAGTCAATATAAACTGGCATATTGACAGTTTTTGACCAATTGCAATGGTGTCGTCAGCAAATTCGTAGATATACTTGGATCTGAATTTAGCTACAGTCACAAATGTTCAAGAATTAGATTCGGCGAATAAACACGCAGCCTTGGAGTTACCCTGTGTCCATGGTAAGCGAGGAGGAGGTGACATTGCCGATGCAATGATGGGGATCTGCTGATGAGGAAGTCTAGGATCCAATTGCCGAGGGACGGAGGGAGTTCCAGATCCCTCAGTTCGGTCATGTGTTTTACTAGCCTAATGGTGTTGAAGCCGATCTGCAGTCAAATTACAGCTTGACGTAAGGTTTCCTGTGGTCTTTCCTGGACCTAACAGATTAATGGCATCATGAAGAAAGCATGTCAGCACCTCTACTTCCTCAGGGGTTTGTGGAGGCTTGATATGACATTGGAAACCCTGGCAAATTTCTACAGAGATGTGGTGGAAAGTGAGCTGACTGGCTGCATCATAGTCTGGTATGGGGACACCAATACCCCCGAGCATAAAGCCCTCCTAAAAGCAGTGGACACAGCCCAGGACATCACAGGGAATGCTGCCATTGGAAGGCAGCAGCGATTATCAAGGATCTACACCACCCGGCACATGCTCTGCTCTCGCTGAAGTGGTTTCGGTGCCACAAGACTCGCACCACCAGGTTCATGAACAGCTGCTCCCCCTCCATCATCTGACTCCTCAATGACAAACTCCATCAGGGCCTCATTTAAGGACTTTAACTTGTCCACTTTATTGATTTTGTTCGCTCTGTGTTTGCACAGTTTGTTTATAGTTCTTTATTTGTTTACATGCGCACGTTGAGTAGTTTATTTTTACCACATCCAATAGTGGTAATTCTGCCTGGCCCTCAGGAAAAAGTATCTCAGGGCTGTAGGTGTTGTCATGTACGTTCCCTGACAATAAATCAGAAATCTGAATCTGAATCTGTCCAGGTGATTTAATGGAGAGCGAGATGGGTTCTTCATTGACCTGTTGTGATAGCATCTATCTTTGATTTTGGATCTGTTTTTCTTATCCATTAGTACAGTTTGGCTTGTTGGACATGCACGTACAACAGCTTGGTTATTAACACCCAACACAATACTCCAAGTCAAAGGGGTAGCCATGGGTACCCGCGTGGGCCCCAGCTATGCCTGCCTTTTTGTTGGTTATGTGGAGCAATCCAGGCTACAGGCCTACACGGGCAAGGCCCCTCAACTCTTCCTCCGCTACATTAGTGCTGTCTCCTGCACCCATGATGAGTTCGTCAACCCTATCCAATTTTCTGCCATTTTACAGCCCGACCTCAAATTCACGTGGTCCTCTTTCTTGATCTCTCTGTCTCCATATCCTTTGCCTCCATTGCATCTGTTCCCAGGATGGGGTCTTCCATTCTACAACTTCTGAGATGCCCTCCTTCTTCTAAAAACCCTCTCCTGTCATCAACTCAGCCCGTACTCGCATCTCCTCCAGTTCCCGAAACATCTACGCTGGTCCCACTCTGTCCTGCGACGCAACAAGGACAAAATTCCCCTGTCCTTACCTACCCACTTACTAGCCTCTGCATTGACCATACCCACAATTCTCTCCACCTACAGCAGGATCCCACCACTAGACATATCTTCCTGAAGAGATATATCTGAATTTTGAGGCCCATTGTCTGAAGAGGGGGCACAAAATCATTGAGGACCCCTTCCACCCCCGCACCCAGCATCTTCCAGCTGCTCCTGTCAGGGAAGAGATCCAGAAGGATCAGAGCCAGCCCCACGAGGCTGAGGAACAGCTTCTTCCCATGAGCCATGAGACTTGAACACCTGAATGAACTGCTCACACTAACCATCCGTGACTCTACTATTTAATGAACAATATTTATTTATGTTAATCTGTGTATATGCATACGACATATGTATTGTTTGCCTGTACATGTGTTATGCCTGGTTGTGGGTCTGTAGGTTTTTGCACCGAGGACTGGAGAACGTTGCTTCGTCAGGTTGTTATTGTAGAATCAGATGACAATAAAATTGAACTTGATCTGCATCCAGTGCTCCTTGTGGCTTCCTCTGCATTGGAGAGACTAGCCTCAGATTGCGAGATCATTTCTTGAACAACTTCGCTCTGCCCACTGCAATAAGAGGGAGCCACCCTTTCAATTCCACACTCCATTCCCACATCTGTCCACAGCCTCATGCACTGCCAAACTGAGGCCACTCTCAAAGTGGGGGAACAGCACCTTATTTTCTCTCTGGGCACCCTCCAACTGGTTGGCATTAACATTGACTTCTCCAGATTCCATTAGACCCCCTTTTATCTCCACATCCCATCCCCCCTGTCTCCTTTCCTCCAGCCCCCATCCCCCTTCCCTCTCCATTCACAGAGCTGCCACCTCCCCCATCACTTCTTGAATTGTTTTTCTCTTCTGCCCTCCACCCACATCTACCTCTTGCCTGTGGGACTGTCCTCTTCTCCTTGCTCCTTCTCCCTCCTCCCCCTCCCATTTTATTCAGACGAAGGGCTCAGGCCTGAAATGTTGGTTCGATCTTTTTGCTTTCTGTGGACTCTGCAGGACTTTTTGCACTTCCCCAGTACTTTTGTGTATTGCACTATATTCACCACTTTCAGGCAAGGGATGGAAAGTTTGGGGAGATTCTAAAGGTAGTTGTTTTACTCAGAAGGCGCTTTCAAGCTGCCTTGCAAAATGGGGTTAACCGGGTAATTAGTGCCCCACTCACAAGGCAGCTGAAAGGATCCGACCTGGTCAGTGGGCTCCCAAATCAACTGGTGTGGTGGTACTTCACCGGCCTACTGCAGGGGGAAACCTCTGTACCTGCAGGAATGTAAGGGGACAAGACAACACCTGGCCGGCTGTCAATCAGTCAGCCTGAATGGATCAAGCCCCACCCGGTCGGGTGTCAATCACCCTCTGTGATATAAGCCTGCGCCGGCCTCCCGAGGCCTCACTCAGAGTTGCTGTAGCCACAGCCAGCCTGGCTCTGTGGAAGTCTTGGTGGATTAAAGCCTGTTGTACAGTCTTTATCTTTGTGTGTGTCTGATTCTGGCTAACAGTGCACCACAACACAGTTTCTGCCCTACCTTGGAAATTGTCAGGAAACTTACCTAGTCCACCAGCAGCTTGAAAATGAAAATGGCTGACCCAATTATTCCGGCGATATCAGCGCTTTTGTGTGTGCGTCACCAAGTTCAAATGTAGAGGAGGAACTCAGCAGTGCAGGTCAGGAAAGGGGATATTAGAACGTGATTTAAACGTGCTCCCCAGGAAGAGCCAGGTTAAAAATCTTCATTTCATCCAGTCAGTGCCTGACTCGTCATCACGGGGGCAGGATCCCCCATAAATTGCTGGGTTGGCAATTTAATGGGGCATTTCCCCCTGCAGGTTAAAAAGGTGCTGGGTGCACCTTCGACCCATTAAACGCACCTGGGTCCCAGGAGGTCTATGCTGGTGCGGCAGTTTAAAAGCGCCTAGAGAGTGGTGGGCGTCAGGAATGCATTGCCGGGGCTGGTACAATAGGGATATTTAAAGGATTCTTAGATAGGCACGTGGATGTAAGAAAATGGAGGGTTATGGGTCGTGAGGGA
The DNA here is from genome assembly GCF_036971445.1 of Narcine bancroftii. Taxonomy (NCBI): domain Eukaryota; kingdom Metazoa; phylum Chordata; class Chondrichthyes; order Torpediniformes; family Narcinidae; genus Narcine; species Narcine bancroftii. The sequence goes on along the minus strand of NC_091470.1, from coordinate 367,664,517 downwards.
GGGACGAGTACTGGAATAGGTTTCAAGATTCAAGATTCAATTTATTGTCATGTAATAAAGACTGTGCCATAATTGCATGGATGGCTTTAAAATGGACTTCTCCGGTTTCTGCTAACCAACTATTATTTCTCCTTCCCTTCCCTCTGTCCTTCAGCTCTCCACCCCATCCCTTTCATTTCATCGAGCCATCCCTCCTCAGATATCCGATTTACTATCAGAGCACGCACATGACATCACATACAACCCTGAGATTCTTTTTCCTGCGGGCACGGCAGAATGACCACTTATTGGTAGTGGAAAAAATAAACTGTTCACAGTGTAAAACATGTAAACAAACAAAGAACTGTCAACAGATAATGAATGCAAACAAACTGACTGTGCAATACAGAGAGAACAAAAGGAAATCAGTAAAGAGCACAAGTAAAAGTCCTTAAATGAGTCCCTGATTGAGTTTGTCGTTGAGGAGTCTGATGGTGGAGGGGGAGCAGCTGTTCCTGAACCTGGTGGTAAGGGTCTTGTGGCACCAACACCTCTTTCCTGATTGCAAACCCCTGCTCTCAGCTGTGTCCTCCTTCCCCTCTTCACCTATTACCTCCTGATTTTGGAACTGTGCTCCTCCCCCCTTAATGTCCGGATGCCTGCCAACATTTTTCTGTATCTTGATGAAGGGCTCAAGCCTGAATCGTCGGTTCTGCATCTTTATCTTTCCTCTATAAAGGACACTGTTTGACCTGCTGAGTTTCTCCAGCATCGTGTTTTTACTTCAACCTCGGTGTCTACAGACTTTTGTGTTTTACTTCAATATTACACAGACTTTACTTTCGTCTGCCATAAGGCAGGCAGATTTGCCATAAGGCAGAAGTTGCTGAAGCGCAGTGAGAGAGAGAGAAGCAAAAGAGTGTTCCCCCCGGGTCACCGAGTGTTTATAGATTCACCACCAGTACTTCCACAACCCCACAGATCCCAGTCCAAACCAACAGCAGCCCGAGCTCCAGATCCGAACCCCCAACATGATCAGGAAACCTTCAGCGCCCTTGGCACCCCCTCACATCCCAGCTCCAATACCTGGTACCCCTTCAGCCAGTATCCAGCGGTCTGCAGCCCAGCGTGAATCTCTTGACCACAGTCGCCCGCAGCCTGCAACCTGCACGAGTTCCTCTCTTTGAGTCATCAACAGCCCGCCGGCTGTGCATTTCTTTACCCGCAGAACCCCTCACTGGTCCGCCGCCGTGATCACCTTCCCATGGGTCATCTCCTCTGCTTCTCCTTCTCAAACGGGCGGTGGTCTCCCCATTTTCTGGTGCCCTCCTCCCTGGAGTCTGCAACCCCTCGTGGCTGCTGCCAAACACAGACACTGCCATCTTGGGCAGAATTTTCAAATGAAACCACCATTTACAGGCCGTTGAAAGCTGATGGCAGTCGGTCTGGTGGTTGGATCCCGCGGGAGCGCTGTGCTCCCTGCTCTCCGTAGGCTTGCATGGTCGGCATCACCTCGTGGTCTGAAGGGTCTGTACTGTGCTGTAAAGCTCTATGTAGGTTCCCCTGACTCAACCTTCTTTGCAACTGAAAACTGACTTGCTTTCTCTCGTACTTTCTGGTTTAGGGTCTTTTATATTTAGACTTGGACCATTAATGGTTTGGCTTTCGACAGTTGCTGCCTGCCCTGCGGAGTCTTTCTAGTGCATTTTAATTTCACTCAATGTACATTACAGGGAAGAGACATGAGGGCCCAGAGAACATTTGGTGAAACTTGCCATCTCTTTCCTCTTCAACGCCTGATGTTCTTGAATATCTACAAAACTCTGCAATGTATTTACCTAAAGTCAGGATTTGTACCAAGTTACTGGGCTCTTTTCATGATAATTATAGATATGAAACTCATTAAGCAAATCTTTTAAAATGTACTCAAGCACAAAGTAAACACAACTGCATGCCAAGAATTAGCTTGTTTACCAAATGATTTCATCAGTAACCACTGAACCAACCATAAACACTAGAGCATAGAAACAGGGCCCTTTGGCCCTTCTAGTCTGTGCCAAACCATTTTTTTTTTGCCTAGTCCTTGCACCCAGTCCATATCCCTCCACACCCCTCCCATCCAGGTACCTGTCCAAATTCTTTTTAAATGTTAAAATTGAGCCTACATTCAACACTTCATCTGCCAGCTCGTTCCACACTCCCACCACTCTCTGTGTGAAGAAGTTCAGAATCGGAATTTATTGTCATGAACAAGTCACGAAATTTGGTGTTCTGTGGCAGCGTCACAATGCAAACATTCATGTAAACCACCTTACAACAATATATAAAACCAATCGTGCACAAAATGTAAGGCAGTGTCTTTGGTTCAGTGATTATTCAGGAATGTGATGATGGTGGGAAAGAGCCTGTCCTTGTGCCATCAAGTCCTCATCTTTAGGTTGCTGTACCCTTTTCCCAATGGCAGCAGAGTGAAGAAGGCATGTCTTGGGTGGTGGGGGTCTTTGAAGATAGCGGCTGCTTTCTTGAGACATCTCCTCATATAGATGTCCTCGATGGAATGAAGGCAAATTAACAACCCTCTGGAGTTTATTCTTGTCCTGAGCATTGCCACCTCCATCCCAGACAGTGATGCAACCAGCCAGAATGCTCCCCACGGTACACCTATAGTGTTTTTCGAGAGTCCTCGGTGACGTACCGAATCTCCTCTGGCGAGCCTTCTTCATGATTGAATCGACATAGAGGCTCCAGGAGAGATTCTCGGAGATGCTGATAATCCAGGAATTTGAAGTTCTTGACCATGTCCTCTGCTGAGCCCTTGATGAGGCCTGGGACATATTCCCCTGATCTCCTCCTCAGGTCCACAAACATCTCCTTGGTTTTGGTAGTGTTGAATTCAAGATTGTTGTCATTACACCATTCAACGAGCAGATCGATCTCCCTCCTGTATTCTTCCTCATTGGCGTTTGTGATTCTGCCAACAGCTGAGGTGTCATGGGCAAACGTAGATAGCATTGGAATTTCCCTCTCACGTTCCCAGCCTAAATTTTTCCCCTTTCACCCTTAACCTATGTCCTCTGGTTTGTATTTCACCTCCCCTCAGTGGAAAAAGCCTGTCTATATTTACTCTGTCTGTCCCCCTCATAATTTTAAATACCCCTATCAAATCTCCCCTCATTCTTCTACGCTCAGAAGTGCTGACTCAGGTAAATGTGAGGGGCCAATGCAAGCGGCTTTCTTCCACTGATGTTGGGACGAGACTGTTGGACAAGGATCAAGGGAGAAATGTTAAGGGGAGCATTAGTGGGAAATTCATGCAGAGGGTGTTGGGAGTATGGGACGAGGAAAAAGGATGAGAGGAGGCTTATTAGAGGTGAACAAGATTCTGAGAGGCATAGATCGGGTGGGCAGCCAGTGCATTTAACCCAGGGCAGCAGTAGATAACACTAGAGGACGTCTGTATAAAGTGAGAGGAGGGAAGTTCAGGGGAGACACCAGGGGTACTTTTTTTTAACACAGAGAGGTGTGGGTGCCTGTGGTGCACTGTTAGCCAGAATCAGACACACACAAAGATAAAGACTGTACAACAGGCTTTAATCCACAAAGACTTCCACAGAGCCAGGCTGGCTGTAGCTGCAGTAACTCTGTGTGAGGCCTCGGGAGCCCAGCACAGGCTTATATCCCGGACGATGATTGACACCCGATCGGGTGGGGCTTGAACCATTCAGGCCGACTGATTGACAGCCAGCCAGGTGTTGTCTTGTCCCCTTACACTCCTGCGGGTACAGAGGTTTCCCCCTGCAATAGGCCGGTGGTGTACCACCACATTCACCCACTTCTTTAAAATTGTCCTGGGAGAGGCGGGAGGGGGGGAGTAACAAGGAATCGCACCCACTATGTACATACAATATTTACAGGTTGAGATGATTTGGTGGCCGCCGGAGTCTCTGTGACCGTCGTAGGACTGGCTCCTGGTCACTGGTCAGAGAGGAAGTGGTGGGGCGGGGGGGACTGGCAGCAGGGGTGTGTGTGGCTGGTGTGGTGCCGTGCAGAGGGGTGGCCAAGGGGGCTGGGATCGACGTATGCAGGTCGTGTTGGATGGGTGGGGGGGAGGCGGGTTCGTCTCCTAAGGCTGAAACGGGCCCCTGGTGGTCAAGAAGGCCCTGCGTGCCCCATAGCTGCCTGGAGACGGGGATGTATGCCCGGTCGGCATCGACCTGGGTTGGAGGTGGCGTGGTGCGTTGGGTGCTCCTGCTGGTGCCAGGTCTCTGGTTGAGGCGGTGTCCTCTCTGCCACTGCCGAACCTAACGTAGGCGTAGTTATGGTTTGCATGTAGGAGGAAGACCTGCTCCACCAGGGCTTCGGCCTTGTGTGCCCATACATGCTTACACAGAAGCACCGGTCCCGGGGACGTGAGCCATGCTGGGAGTGACATTCCAGTCACCGACTTCCTGGGAAATGAGAACAGGCGTTCATGAGGGGTCTCAATAGTAGCCGTGCACAGCAGTGACCGAATGGGATGGAGCATCTCAGGCAGGGTGCCCTGCCAGTACTCAACAGCTCATCCTTTTGACCTGAGAGCCAGGAGGACTGTCTTCCAGACCACCCCATTCTCACGTTCCACTTGCCCGTTGGCTCTCGGGTTATAGCTTGACGTGCGACTGGTCGTGATGCCCCTCGCCACCAGGTACTGGCGCAGGTCGTCACTCATGAAACTAGACCCCCGGTCGCTGTGGATGAAGGCAGGGTAGCTAAACATGGTGAAAATCTGTCCCAGGGCCCTGATGATGGTGGCCGTGGAGGTGTCCGGACAAGGGATGGTGAAAGGGAAGTGTGAGTACTTGTCCAGTACCGTGAGGAAGTAGACGTTTTGGTTCATGGAAGGCAGGGGCCCTTTGAAGTCCATGCCAAGACGCTCGAAAGGCCGAGTAGCCTCTGCAATGTGAGCCTGGGGGTGGGGGGGGGGGGGGTGTTGGAAGAAGCGGGGTTTACACTCCGCACAGACCCGAAAGGCCTCGGTCATGTCCCTGACATCCCTGATGGTGTACGGCAGATTTCGGGACTTAACGAAATGGTACAACCGGGTGATGCCCAGATGGCAGAGGGACTCATGCAATGCCTGCAACCTGTCGTCATGCATAGACACGCAGGTGCGAGAGAGGGCATCAGGGAGTCGTTAAACTGCCCAGGGGGGTACTGGATTTCATAGCTGTAGGTTGCCAGCTCGACTCTCCAGTACAGGATCTTGTCGTTCTTGATCTTGCTCTTGTTGGTAGTGTTAAACATGAATGCCACAGCCCGCTAGTCTGTGAGGAGCGTGAATCTCCTGTCGGCCAGGTAGTGGTGCCAGTGGCAGACCGCTTCCACAATCACCTGGGCCTCCTTTTCAATGGCAGAGTGCCCTACATTGGAGCCGTGGAGGGTCCTGGCGAAGAAGGCTATGGGACGCCCCCCTTGGTTGAGGGTAGCAGCGAGGGCCACCTCGGAGGCATCGCTCTCACCGGGAGGGGGGAGTCTTCATCCACAGCTTGCATCGTGGCGTTCGCGATGTCTTGCCTGATGTGGGTGAAGGCTGCCTGTGCGCCTCAGGTAGGAGGGGAAAAGTTGTGGCTTGGGCCAGTGGGCGGACCTTGTCCGAGCAGCGAGGGACCCACTTCAAGTAATAAGAGAACAGGCCCTGGCACCGGCGGAGGGCCTTTAGCGTGGGGGGCAGTGGTAACTCCATTAATGGGTGCATCCTTTCTGGATCTGGGCCGACGATTCCATAGGCCATGATATACCCCAGGATGGCGAGGCGGGTGGTGGTGAACATACACTTCTCCTTGTTGTAAGTGAGGTTCAGCTCCCCGGGCGTCTGGAGGAATTTTTCCAGGTTAGCATCATGGTCCTGCTGGTCACGGCCGCAGATAGTGACATTATCCTGATATGGGAACGTCGCCTTCAGCTTATGCCGGTCTACCATGTGATCCATCTCCCGCTGGAAGACAGAGACCCCGTTTGTGACCCCAAAAGGAACCCGTCGGAACTGGTACAGGCGCCCATCCGCCTCAAAGGCAGTGTAGGGCTGGTCCTTCGGGTGGATAGGGATTTGGTGATATGCCAACTTCAGGTCAATTGTGGAGAAAACCTGGTAGCGGGCTATCTCTTTGACCATGTCAGCGATCCTTGGCAGGGGGTAGGCATCCAGCTGGGTGTACCAATTAATGGTCTGGCTGTAATCCACGACCATCCTTGGCTTAGTTCCCCCATTGACCACCAGGACTTGAGCTCTCCAAGGGCTGTTACAGGGCTCTATAACGCCTTCCGCCAGGAGTCACCACATCTCCGCCTTGATGAAGTCCCTGTCTGCAGCGCAATAGCGCCTACTTCTGGCGGCGATCGGCTTGCAGCTTAGCGCAAGATGTGGAAAGAGCGCCGGTGGGGTGATGCGCAGTGTGGAGAAACCGCAGGTTGGCCGAGGTTGGTAGGTTGGCGTGCTGTGTAACGTCAGTGGAGGTTGTGGCCCCCCAAAGGCAAGGGTGACATTCTGCAGGTGGGACTGGAAATCCAAGCCCAGGAGGAGTGGTGCGCAGAGTTTGGGCCTGAATCCTGTGTAAATCTCCCTTCCACCATTATATCAACCGAGCAGCGCCTGAGAGTACCAACAGTCTTATCCTTGGTGGTGAGGGCGATCAAGCAGGTGGTGGGGTGGAACTTTAACCTTAGGAAGTGAGCCTCGCTCGGGTGAATGAAGCTCTCGATGCTGCCACTGTCCAACAGGCACTTTGTTACCTGCCCATCGACTTGCACATCCATCATCGAGCGCCCGAGATCGTGGGGGATGTTCCTGGTCAGCGTGGTGGTGGCTAGGACCATCTCGGAGTCGGAGTGGTCTCTATCCGAAGGGATGGGGGGGTGTTGACATCAGTCGTGACGTGCAGTGTGCGGGAGCCGATGGCCTCCGGAGGCGTGGGGGCTGGTAGAAATGGTTGGGGCACACGCTGTTACAGTCACTGGCGGGGTTGGATGTAGCACGGTCGAAGTCGGGGAAGGGGGAAGTAATCGCGGGGACAATGGCGTCGCCCGGCACACACACGTGGGTGGGGACCATGAGAGAGGTGGGGAGGTCATAAAGGGTCGCTGAACTGCCAGCAGGTTTAGAGAGGCACACTTTTGCAAAGTGGCCTTTCTTGCCGCATCGGGAACAATACTGGTTCCTAGCCGGGCAGTTTTGGCGCGATCGTCAATCTGACCCACACCAGGACCCACAGTACTTACAGGGTCACCAAGCACCTGCCGCAGCGACGTTCTCCTCCCCATCTCAGCCTGGGGCTGCAGCTGCAGTGTGAGAGGGCCATGAGGGAGCCTGGGGGAACCTGGAATTGAAGGCTTCGATGTGCAGGGCTGCTGCTTCCAGGGTTTGGACCACTTCCACAGTCCTGGTTAAGGCATAGATGTTGTCTTCCAGCAGCTTCTGCCAGATGGCCCTCGAGCGTAGCCCTCGGACGAAGGCATCCCGGATCAGCCTCTCGACCTCCTCTACACCTATCCCAGGTTCAGCCAGACACGGTCAGGCCAACTCTCGCAAGTGTCCCAGGTAAGACTCAACCGTCTCCCTGGGTTGCCGGGCTCAGGTGTTGAGGAGGTACCTTGCACGGACCACATTCATGGGGGGCTTGTACAAGTTCTCGACAGTGTCCGTTGCACTCTTGTACGTGGAGCAGCCTTTGGTTACCTGGAAGGTGCGGGGACCCAGCTTTGACCAGAGTAGGACCAAACTCCTCCGATCGGAGTCTAGGACGTTGCCTTCATCTGCCTTGATGATTGCCTCGACCGTGTGCTGCCAGATCTCGAAGCGTGTCTGGGCTTTCGGGTGGCGTGGTCGACCTCGAGGCTCCCTGCTCACAGAAGTTTTTCCATAGCCGCCATGGAAAAATTTTGTGAATTAAATTGTGGTTCACTGATAGCCAGAATCAGACACACACAAAGATAAAGACTGTACAACAGGCTTTAATCCATAAAGATTTCCACAGAGCCAGGCTGGCTGTGGCTCCAGCAACTCTGAGTGAGGCCTCGGGAGGCCAGCGCAGGCTTATATCCCGGAGGGTGATTGACAGCCGGCCAGGTATTGTCCTGTCCCCTTGCACTCCTGCAGGTACAGAGGTTGCCCCCTGCAGTAGGCCGATGGTGGACCACCACGGAGCCTGGAATGCCTTGCCAGGGATGGTGGTGGAGAATGGCTTTAAGAGACTCTTAGACAGGCACATGGTTGTCAGAAAAATAGAGGGTTACAAGGTAGGGAGGGTTTAGTATTTATTTTTGGTAGAAATATATAGGTTGGTACAACATCAAGGGATGAATGGCCTTTACTGTGCTGTAGCGATTAACATTCTGTAGGTACATGGATGGGAGGAGAATGGAGGGCTATGTTCCAGGTGCAGGTCAAAGGATCGAGACAGAGTAATGGTTCAGCATGGAAGGGCCAAAAGGCCTGTTTCTGTGCTGTCGTGTTCTATGGTTCCAGAGTAGATGCAGAGAGGCTATGTCCCATGATGGGAGAATCTAAGACAAGAGGGCAGAACTTCTGGATCAGAGGGTGCCCGCTTAGGACAGAGATGTGGAGGAATTTCTTTAGCCAGAGGGCGGTGAATCTGTGGAATTTATCGCCACAGGCAGTTGTGGAGGCCAGGTCATTGGGTGTATTGAAGGCAGAGATTGATAGGTTCTTGATTAGCCAGGGTATCAAAGGTTGTGGAGAGAAGGCCGGGCAGTGGGGCTGAGTGGAAAATAGATCAGCTCATGATTGAATGGCAGGCAGACTCTATGGGCTGAATAGCCTATTTCTGCCCGGATGTCGAATGATCTTATGGTCTTATGTGGAGGGGCATGAGGAGAGGATTTCATGGTGTCAGCCATGACATTCAGATTCCTGAACCATAAAACGTTACAGCACAGAAGCAGGCCCTTCCGCCCACGCCGAACTATTATTCCAACTAGTCCCATCGACCTGCAGTCGGAATAGAACTGTAGCCTCCCACCCATAAGTAAAAGGCATGGATAAGAAATCCTGGTCTGTCACGTTCGGACATGCTCACAGAGAAAAAAAAACACACCAGATGTGGCAGGCAAGAGATAAGAAGGTTAATGAGGGAAATGCTGCACATTCAGGGATGGGATGGAGTCATGAGAGAGGGGAAACAAATAGGCAGTAAACGTCCAAAAGGCTTGCAACTGCCTGAGAGAATTATTTTTTTCTGCTTAATGTTAAATTGACACCTCCTTTTTCAAAGAACATACGCTCTGATCCTGGACTCCTGGATAATACACGATCATCCTGCCACACTTGAAAATATACCATTCAATTCCTCATTCCCCCGGCACGTACCCTGACTTGCCCCTGAAGAATCTTTACACATTTGATCTCTAAATCCTTCTAAATAAAGATTTGTCTGTCACTTTTCTTCTTGTACTGTGGTCACTGTGAATATTTTATTTATTATCTTTTTAAAATTTAATTTAACCTGTATTTTCTGTTCAGTTGCAGCTATTTTTAAAACTATTAAATTTAAATATTTTTTAATTTATAAATTCAGACAGGCAGTGTGGTGACAGGCCCATTTCAGTCCATGAGCCCGTGTCATCAAATTTACACCCGATTTCCCTGCATCCCAGTAGATTTCGAAAACGGTGGGAGGAAATCGGAGTCCCCGGGGAAAACCCACGTACACACGGGGAGAATGTACATGCTCCTTACAGGCAGTGCAGGATTCAAACCCCGGTCCCAATCGCTGGTGGTGTTGCGGTTGCCGCTACGCCAACCGTGCCGCCAATCATGAATGCATGTGTGCATTGTACAAGGCGTTTAATGACAAATCTGCTCTCATTTAAAAAAAAGTCGTGCACTTGTATAAACTTTCCCCACTGGAGAAGTCCTTTATATCCAGAATCATCTCAAGAAATCTTCTCTGAATCATCTCTACTGTTGGGTTCAGGTTTGGTCTAGTTTTATTCCAGAGTTAACTTCAAATAGAAATATATTCTTAGCAGTGTGGAAGGACAGAGGGACTTTGGTGTCCAAATCCATACTTCCCTCAAGGTTGGCATGCAGGTTAATAGGACAGTTAAGAAGACCTATGCTATGCTGGCCTTCATCATTCGGGGATTGAGTTCAAGAGTCATAAGGTCATGATACAGCTCTTTCAAACTCTGGTTGGACCACACTTGGAGTATTGAGTTTAGTTCTGGTCAATTGATTACAGGAAGGATGTGAAAGCCATGGAGAGGGTGCAGAGGAGATTTACCAGGATGTTGCCTGGATTGGAGAATGTGTCTTATGAAGCAAAAAGTTAACAGAGTTAGGGCATTTTTCTGTAGAGTGAAGAAGAATGATTATGAGAGGCATGGAGAGCCAGTGCCTTTTTCCCAGGGTAAGGGTACCAAACACCAGAGGACATGTGTACAAAGTCTAATTTTTAAAATGTTTAATTTAGACATACAGCACGGCAACAGGACCTTCCAGCCCACAAGCCCGTGCTGCCAAATTACAACCCTTCGTAAGTTTCGAAGGGTGGGAGGAAACCAGAGCACCCGGAGGAACCCTTCACAGACACAGGAAGAACATACAAACTCCTTGCAAACAACATTGGTTTCGAACCTGGGTCGTTGGCGCTGTAATGGCGTTACGCTAACCACAGCATTAACTGCGCCACCCTGGTGGAGGTATCAGGAGTAATCTTTTTACACAGAGAATGGAGGGTGCCTGGCATGGATCACTAGGGGTGGAGGCTGGTAAAATAGGGGCACTGGCAAGACTCAGACAGGCACATGGATACAAGAAGAAGAGAGGGTTACGGGTGTGAGGTAAGGAAGGTTTAATTTGCTGAGTACGTTTACACAACATCAGGGGCCAAAAGCCCTGGACTGTGCTGGAATATTCTGTTTTAAACCAGCTGACTGTGGCTTTGAGTTGTCATTCTATGTGCGATTGTAAAGTGTGAGCTTTGCTGACACTCGGTTAAAATTCTGTCCGACAACTTACTAATATTGTTTGGAAAATTGCAGGACCCAACAGGTTTCATACTTGCCCAGCTCTATTTCCTGACTAAACCCGAAGCTTCAATTCAGTTTCTGCTCTGAAGAGAAGTTGATATGCCCTAGGGGAAAGGTGAGGTATCTGATCCCTGTCAAAAAGGTGCTGACTAAATTGCTGCTCTCAACGCTTCTCCCTCTGGCACCTACCCTATACCTTCTCGACCAGACGAATGCTCCCTCCCCCTGTCTCTCCACCTCCCACACCTTCTGTCCTGGACTCCTCCCCCAGCTACTTCCCCCTTCATATATGTCACCCATTCGGCCTGTTGAGTTCCTCCTGCAGTTCTTTGCTTGTTCACAGTTTCACAATCAGCTGCTTCTGTGTGTCCCTGACTGCTTAAATCTGATCAGGATTATGTTTATTCCCATATACATTGTACAATGTGCCTATGCACTGAAATTCTTACTTAGAATACAGAACATTGCAGCGTAGTATAGGCCTTCAACCTACAACCTATGTAAACCTTCTCCTTGACAATTTAAACCTTCCCTCCCTCACCCTCTATTTTTCTTACATCCATCTGGCTGTTTCAGAGACTTTTGAATGTCCGTGCTGTACCAGCCTCCACCACCACCCCTGGCAATGCCTACCAGGCACCCACCACTCTCTGTGTAAAAAACATACATAGAACATGACAGCGCAGTTCAGGCCCTTTGGCCCTCAACATTGTGCCAACCCTTCAAAAACCTACTAAACCCTCCCTACCCCATAATCCTCTATTTTTCTTCCATCCATGTGCCTGTCTAAGAGTCTCTTAAATGCCCGAATGTTTCAGCCTCCACCACCATCCCTGGAAAGGCCTTCCAGACACCCACAACTCAAAAAAAGTACCCTTGACGTTTCCCCTAAACTTCCCTCCACTCTCTTTAAACAAATGTCCTCTGGGATTTTCTATAGTCACTCCAGGAAAAAGGTGTTTTCCATCCACTCTACCTCAGCAGGCCTCTATTAAGTCACCTCTTATTCTCCGTAGAGAAAACCCTTGCTTCATAAGACACATTCTCCATTTGAGGCAACGTTCTGGTGAATCCCCTCTGCCCCCTCTCCAGAGCATCCACATCCTTCCTGTAACGAGGTGACCACTCCTGAATGTAAGGGTGGTCTAACCAGAGTTTTGCAGAGTTGAAATAATGACCCCACGACTGATGGTTGAAAGTATTTGGCTTTATTCCAATTAAATATTTGTCATCTGTTCACCTCTTACCAGTTTAGCTGCAATATTACTTACTGATGCTGAACCGTTAATTGTAAAAAAAACCTAATTAAGATATTAAATACTTAACTGGATCCAAAAAGACAATAAATGCACAAAATGGAGTGAAATGCAAAAGTCTGCAGACACCGCCGAGGCTGGAGTGAAAACACAAAGCTGGAGAAATTCAGCAGGTCACACTGTGCACTCTATTCTTTGGCTTCGCTTCGCGGATGAAGATTTATGGAGGGGTATGTCCATGTCTGCTGCAGGCTCGTTGGTGACTGACAAGTCTGATGCGGGACAGGCAGGCACGGTTGGAGCGGTTGCAAGGGAAAATTGGTGGGTTGGGGTTGGGTGTTGAGTTTTTCCTCCTTTGTCTTTTGTCAGTGAGATGGGCTCTGCGGACTTCTTCAAAGGAGGTTGCTGCCCGCCGAACTGTGAGGCGCCAAGATGCACGGTTGGAGGCGAGATCAGCCCACTGGCAGTGGTCAATGTGGCAGGCACCAAGAGATTTCTTTAAGCAGTCCTTGTACCTCTTCTTTGGTGCACCTCTGTCTCGGTGGCCAGTGGAGAGCTCGGCATAGAGCACGATCTTGGGAAGGCGATGGTCCTCCATTCTGGAGTCGTGACCCACCCAGCAGAGTTGGGTCTTCAGCAGCATGGATTCGATGCTTGCGGACTTTGCCAGCTCGAGTACTTCGATGTTGGTGATGAAGTAATTCCAATACACTCTATACAGCAAAGGTAAAGATACATCACAGGATTTACAGGATACTTTTGCAAAATAAAGTGACTTAGCTGGAGTGCAGAGAGTCCTTTGGTGTGTCAGAGGAGTCCATGATCAGTGTAACATAGGGTGGTTCCCTCGATGCACTGAAATCCATCACTCCCATTAACATTTATAGAGAATCTGTTCCCAGTGCGACAGGAAGAGCTGGTGCCGATCGAAGAACCTTCGCGGTGCCTCAAAGAAATTTACAGCTGAAAGAACGAAGGACTCCAGCGCTCCTTACAATTGAAGGAGTACCTTAGGAAGTATCGTTACATGGAAGGAAATAAAGCAGCTCATTTGTACACAGAAGGAACTGACGTGCAATGATCTCCAGATAGTCCATTGAAGGGATGTTACACAATAACCAAGAGAAACACGATAGGCTGTAGACGCTGTGATTGTAGTAAAAACACCAAAATGCTGGCGGACCTCAGCTGTCCCATTCAGTATCTAGAGGGACAAAAATATATTTCAGGCCTGAGCCCTTCTTGAAGGAAAAATCAGGATATCAGAACATCTCAGAATTCATACAATGGGGGAGGAATCCAGACCAACAAAAGGTGTTAGTTGGATGTGATAAGGGACTAGGTGGAATTTATCACGTATGTGCAAAAGGAGACAGGGAATGGAGAGGCGATGGGGGAAGCAGGTGTAGCACGATCAATGACCACTCGCAGACACAAAGCAAGGGCCAAAAGCTTTATTGATCTAAAGATGCTGCTGGCCCAAGACCAAGGGGGAGGAGGCTAAAGCTCTCGGCCTTTATTAGGGATCTTAAGGGGAGGGGCTACCAGTTCCACAGGCAGGCCAACCTGCCCAGCTCAGTGGGGAACGTGCCAGCGATACCGCGTTCTACCACAGAATGGAGGGTGATTTAATGAAAGCCAGAGGAGCCGATATTAATGCCATCCCATTTGGAGGGGCCCCAGTTGGAAGATGAGGTATGGTTCCTCCATTTTGCGGGGGGGCGGGGGGGGTTCTTGGTCTGGCAGTGCACAAGGCCATGGACAGATGTCAGCAAGGGAATGGGATGGGAAACTGAAATGGGTGGCCAGCTGAGTTCCTCCAGCGTTTCGTGCGTTTTTATTCCACAATAACCGACAATGGCTTTCATTAACTATTCATGCCTTTCTAACCAGCAACTCATGCAAAAGGGCATTCACAAGGGCAGAAAACAAAATTATCAATAATATTTGACCTTACATCCCTTTAACCATGGAACACTGCAGCACAGAAACAGGCCATTCGGCCCATCCAGTCTGTGCCAAACTCTTATTTTGCCTAGTCGCACTGACCAATATCCCTCCATGCCCCTCCCATCCATGTAAATGTCGAAATTTTTTTAAAATTTCAAAATTGAACCTGCATTCACCACTTCAGCTGGCAACCCACTCCACACTCCCACCACTCTCTGTGTGAAGAAGTTCTCCCAACGTTCCCTGAAACTTTTCCCTTTTCACCCTTAACCCGTGTCCTCTAGTTTTTCTCTTTCCTGACTTTGGTTTGTATACTTCTGCTCATTCCCTTCATTCTTCTATGCTCCAGGTAATAAAGTCCTGACCTCTTTAATCTTTCCCTGTCACTAGGTGACACGAGATGTTTCCCCTAAAGAAAGCGATGAGCCCTGAGCAGTTCTTGATTCCAGGATGGACTTCCAAAGACGATGAGTTTGGCATGTTGGCCAATACCCATTAGTTGGGATGAGAAGTTAGATCCATCAAGTGCGCCACTGGAAGAGAGGGTTGCCACTCTCCTTCGAGAAAGTAAATTTCCTGTTAAAAAGGGGATGCTGATAGACGGTTTTTGGCTGCTGGCCACAGCCTTACGCCGCTCCGTTCAGCGTGAAGCAGAATCAGTTCAGCGAGAAGTAGAATCTCAGCAGAAGAGGAGGAGCTAGAAGCCCTACGACAACGCTGTTCCACGATGAGCGAGATTGTTCGCACCAGTCAGGACAGAGCCAAAGAATGGGAGCATAAGCATGTCCAAACGATCTGCCGTAATATTAAACTCCGGCAGCAGCTCTGTGCAGATAAAGAAAGGCATGGAGTAGAACCCGATCCACATCGTATTCGTGCCATGATTAAGGAATGGCAACGATCCTGATGTAATTGATGATTGGGACAGGAATATCTTGAATGATGAGAATGGTAATAATGCAGATACTCCTCAGCATGTGCCTAACATACTGCCCTCTCCACCCGCTGTTCACGCCCGCCCTGTAAGGCAGCGGATTTTCCAAACAGACAGAGAGGGAGAGGGGAAGAATGTAACTGATGAGATTGAAGAGGTAGATGATCCCCTGATCTCACTAGAGGACCCAGGGGAAGGTACCCGGACTCCTGCTTATGCTTAATGGCCCACCCCCTCTACGGGAAGGCCTAGGCCTCGTCCCATCCACTGGGCAAAGGACCCTGTGAGCCAAAGTGGGAGGAGAGGTCAAGAGCAATCAATGATACGTGGCTTCTCTATAAAAGAGCTGGCTGCCATTGGAGATCAATATAGGCAAAAGGTGGGAGAAACTCTGACGGCCTGGCTCCTGCGTGTTTGGGAGCAAGGAGGGGGTAATGTATATTTAACCCCTGAGGAATTGTTGGGATTAAGAACATTGACTACTGATATCCGGGTCATTGCTGAGCTGCGGGGTAGAGGAAGAGAGGTGGATTACTTACTTGCCACTCTAGGGGATGCCCTGCTACGAGTATACCCATCACCAGTAGATTGGGATTTACATTTACAGAACAATTGGAGAACCCCAGAGGAGGGTATAGCAGTAATTCGTCAACAGGCCCTGGCCTCTGCCTTGTATGCAGGGCGTTTGAGGCTGTGGGTACACGGGGGGAGCCCTGATGAAGAGATATTCACGGCCGGAATGCATACCAGATTGGTTCGTTCCGCCCAACCCACTGTACGGGGATTGGTTCTGTCCGTAACTAGCCCACTAATTGGGCACCCTGTGTCTGAGGCGGTGCACGCCTTATCTGGACTTAGAGAATTAGAATTGGGAGGTAAAGTCCACTCACGTACAGCCCAGGTTAAATCAGACAAGCAGGATGAAAAGAGAGGGCCTGCTGCTCATAACGGACTGACAAGAAAGGACCTTTTTCTAACCTTGTTAAAGTTAGGCGGACCTAAAAGTGATATTGATGGGAAACCTACTGCGGTCCTTTATGCCCTTTATAAGAGGAAGGCAGGGGAACATCATCCCCAGCTGTTGAGTCTTCCTGGCCCAGCTGTGCCTTCTGCTCCCACTACTGCTTCTATCGAGTTGGCTTCTCCTGCTCCAGTTACCCATGATGAGGTACAACAATTGGTTAAAAAGGCTCTTATGGATAATAGTGGCAGGTGGGCCTGGAAGCCCCTGAACCCTACTAAAGCATGAGTATGTGGCCAGGGCCCCCGTGTCTACTCCATTGAGATACGGTGGATACACGGGGACCCACGGCCCTACATACCGTTAACAATCCATTGGGGTGGGGGTAATGACCGCCAATATTTGGTTTGGCCTTGTTCGATACTGGTGCGGAGCACTCGGTGATTCCGGGTCAGCCCGACCTCTGGACTGGACCGACATTTCGAATAGAGGAGATGGGAGGAGCGATCACCCTGGCGAAGTTAATAAAAGTCTGCGCCATGGTGGGTGATGGGCATTCCCCTATATGGTTACATGCCCTGGTGGCTGCTACTGACGAGTGTATCCTGGGTATCAATATGTTGGCCGGTACGGCCCTTAATACTAGTCAAGGAGGATTTGCATTTGGAATTCGGACTATTACAAAAAGACCAGTGGTGGGTCGGGCTAAGTGGGATCCTGTGATGGTGCCTCCCCCCCGAAACCAGTGTGCATTCCACAATATCGCCTCCCTGGGGGGCAAGAAGAGATTAGTGCCACCATCGATGCTTTGCAAGAGGAAGGGGTAGTGAGGCCTGCAACGTCACCCTTTAATAGCCCTGTTTGGCCGGTCCAAAAGCCGGACGGCTCCTGGAGAATGACAGTTGATTATCGCTTTTTGAACAAACATGCCCCACCACTTGCTTCGGCAGTTCCGGACACTGTTACCCTTATTGAAAACATTGCTATTGGGAACTCGGGAACATGGTGTGCTGTCATTGATCTTGCTAACGCCTTCTTCAGTATTCTTATAGATAAGGTCTCACAGGATCAGTTCGCCTTTACCTGGAAGGGGCGCCAGTATACCTTCACCCGCCTCCCTCAGGGTTATGTACACTCTCTCACTATTTGCCACAGCCTAATTGTCCGTGATTTGGAGACGGTGCCAGTATCGCCTTCTCTCTCGATTCACCATTATATTGATGATGTGATGATCCAAGAGACCACGGAAGAGATGGTACAGGAAGCAGAACAAGAGGACGCCTGGTTTACTGATGGTAGCAGCCAGTGGGTGTAAGGAAAGCAGAAGTGGAAAGTGGTAGCTTACCATCCCAGGTCAGGAACTCACTTATTGGAGGAGGGGGATGGTGGCTCCAGTCAGTATGCTGAGTTGAAGGCGGTCACTTTACCACTAGACTCCCATGATCACCCTCTTCGGTTGTTTACTGATTCCTGGGCTCTGGCTAATGGACTAGTGGTATGGATGCCTGATTGGCAAAAGAATGACTGGTTGGTACATGACCACCCAGTATGGGGCAAACAGTTGTGGCAGCTGTTGTGGGATGCTTCCCATCATCGTGAGATAACCGTATATCACGTTGACGCCCATACCAATGCGACGACGAACATGGCACAACATAATGGAGTAGCAGATCAGCTTGCCACTATCAGCCGCACCGATACCGTCCCCCTGGCTCGATGGGCACATGAACAGAGTGGCCATTTGGGGGAGAAGGGATCAGCTACGTGGGCCCATACACATGCCTTACCCATCCATCAGGACGATGTCCGCATGGTCATGCGGACATGCCCAGCTTGCCAGCTTGTGAAGTCCCGCACCGTTCCTCCTGGTCCGCATGGCCGAATAAGACAGGGAGCTCGCTCGGCTGCGATCTGGCAAATTGATTACATAGGCCCCATGCCAGACTGTATGGGTAAACGTTACGTCCTAGTAATGGTTGACACCTTTTCGGGCCTAGTTTTTTGCTTTTCCCACCAAGACGGCTGACCAAGCTAGCACTATCCAAGAACTAAACCATTTAATTTCTTGTTATGATGTTCCAGAGGAGATTCAGTCTGATAATGGCTCGCAC
Source organism: Narcine bancroftii (assembly GCF_036971445.1). Lineage (NCBI taxonomy): Eukaryota > Metazoa > Chordata > Chondrichthyes > Torpediniformes > Narcinidae > Narcine > Narcine bancroftii. Next base: position 367,646,301 of record NC_091470.1, on the reverse strand, counting down.
TTCTCCGGAAAGGCAATCTGTGATTGGGCAGCTGACAACAGTATTTTATGGTCCACCATATTTCTTATTACCCCCAGGCTGCCGGGTTAGTTGAACGAATGAATGGCTTACTGAAGGAACAAATTCGTTTGTTAACACCACTGGGGACCCTGAAGGGGTGGAGCCATGTGCTGCAGCAGGCAGTCGACAATTTGAATCATCGCCCTTTGAAGGGAGGTACACCTTTCCACCGACTTCTTCACGCTTCTGAACTACAGCCTATTCCAGAGGAAAAACGGTCATTGCCCCCCATTCCCGAGCTAGAGAATGTCGGGCAAAAGGTATGGGTGGCACCACCAGGTAGTGGCCCTCCTGTAAAAGGGGAAATAGTGACACCTGCCCAGGGTAACACTCGGTGGGTAGCTATTGAGGGACAGGATGGTTTAGTTTGTTTAAATACTGAACGCTTACGGCATCGTGAGTGACATATGTCAGGCTTCTTTGTTCCAGATCCTCCATCTTGCACTCCTGCTGATCTGGCTTAACCGCTGCTTTGATGCCAGCAATTGGATTTGTAATGTCGAGGATGTTCCGAGGGAGTTGCCATTGGGGGACACGGCCCAATGTATCCACTAATAGATATGATATTGTTAAGCATGTTTCAAAATCTGTTCGTGAGCTTCAGTGTCTGGATATTGTGGCCCACAAGGATAGTTTGAGCCTTGATTGGAATCCTTTTTCATGGTTGACTGGTACATTTGGGGGATTGGCCCACAATATTCTCCGTTGGTTGCTTGCATTATTGCTCAGTTTTGTGCTTATTATAGTTTTAGTTTCTCTTTTTCGCTCCTTCTGTATTCAAATGCTTGTTAGGTCTCGTAAGTGACAAGGCTGCGACCAAGGGGTGGAATGTAATGGAGGATTTAAACCAGCTTATGCAAGAAGGGATGCAGTTGCATCAGTAGACATAATCTAATTTACACCATGAGGCCCAGAGATGCAGTTGCCTTTTGTTCGTCAGACTGTCAGGAGACCTTGAAGATAAGTAAATTATTTATTCAAAGAGATAAGATCTGAAGTAAACAATTTTTTGGGTAATATGAGCCATGGTCCCGCTGCTGAAGTGGAGACTCTCTGAGGGGTGGAAACGCCTCTCAGCAAGAAGAACTTCTAGAGTCCAGCCAACGTCCCGGTCGGGGGAGGTGGAGAAGCTGCTACCGACGCCCCGACAACCTACTACAAGTGTGCAGTCGTTGCCTCGCTTCGGCAGTTGGGACCAGTCCAGGCGTTGATAAGTCTAATTGGGAAGGGCTTGCATATTGTAGTTTGAATTCAGCTTTAGATTTAGTAATAAAGACTTGTATAAACTGAAGTGCTCTCGGTCGGTGTGTGTGTTTGTTTTCTTTTGGTAGCTGTGACCAATCTAAAACGATTGAGTTTCTTACCTCCCAAAGAACACTACATCTAAGATCTAGCCCTTAGATCATGGAATCATTTCCATGTTCAAGCAGAATTACAGGTGTGAATGAATTTGTTGAATTGTAGTTGAATTAACAATGCTGGAAGACTAACTGAAAAACATGAACATTAAAGAAGTTTGCCACTTCAGCGGGAAGGGCTGGGCAGCAGTCAGCTCCTCGAGTGTGGGAAAATACTGGGAGAAGGGTCTTTTCTTCACCAAAATCCACCAAGGAAGAAGATAATGATGAACAAGAATTCTAGGGCTTCACAGATGAAGAGGTGGGTGAAGAGCAGAGGCTGTTTCCAATTAGCAAAGAGGATTTTTATCAGTGGTTCTCTGCCAAAGATGAAAACCCGACATATGAGGATGTGACGGACTCTGGGATTGTCCGGAACGTTACTATAGACAGGTTCTCGAACCACAGGAGGATGACAATGAGGAGCCTCCACCCCCACCCCCAAAAGGGTCTGAAGTCATTGAGTACCTTGAGGCTAGACTATGTTGGCTGAAGACCCAGGATGTGGACACCTAAAAATCCTCCCGCTCAGAAGCGTTTTGAATTTTGCTCGCAGCCAGCAACGTGCATTCAGGAAATGAACACTCAATTGCTTTTTTTAAAAGAAATAAAATGATGATTGTAAGAAATAAAAAAGATGTTTGTAAATACAGATGTTGTACATGGGTTCTTTATTTTTTTTGAAACCGCTGTTTTTCATGACCCCGATTTAGCACGACCCCACTTTATTCACAATCCGATTTTTTTGGACCTGATCCATCACGTTATAACGGGGTTCCACTGTACTGCCACCGAGACGGAAAGATGCCATCCCTCCCTCTCACATGCAAGGGTTGTCCGATGTGATGCCATGTCTGACTTTGGAAAAAATTAGATGCCCCTTGACTGAAACGAATCTTAACTTTGTTTCTTTCTGGGGTTCTTTTTTCAATGACATTTCAAAATTTGTAAGATTAACTAGTTTTTGGTTTTTGAACCAATTTCCTTTTTTCTTATAATTATTATTAGTAGAGGATTGTCACCTCTGAAAGGAGCAAATTGAATTAGATTTAGTCTAGTGGTTTTCTTTTTAATGTAACATAGTTCTCAGTACTACTTGTACTGCAATACGAGATCCAGTCATACTTTATGTACCTATGGAACATTTATTTGATAAAACTAATAAAAAATATTAAAAATGAGACTGGATAGGCAGCGTGTGAGGTTGGTGCAAAAGAGGGCAAGGTGGGAGGTAAAGATGCACTGAAATGCTGGACAAACTCATCCGGTCCTTTCAGCGTCCGAAGGAGACAGTATTGCGGACGTTTCGGACCTAAGCCCTTCAGGGTGGGAGGAGCAGGACAAAGCGCTCACATGGGATTGGTTGACCAGGGAGAGGTGAAACCTGAAGGGCAGAGCCAGTGGGCTGGTAAGATGGCAGACAATGGGAGGGAGAGGGAGGAAAAACAAAGGAGTCAGACGGGGGAAGATGAACCCCTCAGGGAGGGGGGGGGTGGGAGGAGACACAAAGACTGTGAGTGGTGGGATCTGATGAGAATGGTGGTTTAGAATGGGATGAGATGGAACTGAGTGAGGAAGGGGATGGGCGAGCATGTACCTTTCCAAGTAGAAAGCGATGCTTTGGACGTAGCCCTGGCCGCTACCCCTCAACCAGGTGGGCAGGCCGGTGGTATTTTTTTCTCAGACATTACAAGGCCGGAACCCACCAGTGGAAAAGGAGGCTCAAGTCATTGTCGAAGCCATGAGGTACCAGAGACACTACCTGGCTGGTAGGAAATTTACGCTCCTCACTGACCAGCGCTCAGTCTCATTCATGTTTAATAATGTCAAGAGGGGCAAAATCAAAAATGACGAGATTGCTAGGTGGAGGATCGAGCTCTCCACCTACAATTATGACATTGCTTATCGGGCAGGAGCTCTCAATGACCTTCCAGATACCTTATCCAGAGGAAGCTGTGCCTCTACACACACCGGCCAACTGCGGTCTCTGCATAACGAGCTCTGTCATCCATGGGTTACCCTCATAGTTCATTTTGTCAAGTCACGCAATCTTCCCTGTTCCATGGCAGACGTCAGGGAAATGACCAGGTCTTGCCAGGTCTGCGTGGAGTGCAAGCCACACTTCTACCGCCCCACAAAGGTGCACCTGATCAAGTCATCCAGGCCCTTTGAATGGCTCAATTTTAAGGGACTTCTCCCCTCCAAGAACGGGAACATTTTCTCCCTCTCTATCACTGATGAGGACTCCCGCTTCCTGTTTGCCATTCCATGTCCAGACACGTCCACTTCGTCAGTCATAAAGGCCCTAGATTCCATTTTCGCCCTGTTCAGGTATCCCAGGTACATTCATCCTTTATGAATGACAAGCTACTTCAGTACCTGCTGGCGAGAAGCATCGCATCCATCAGGATTACTAGCTACAACCCCTGGGGGAACGGGCAGGTTGAAAAGGAGAATGCCACAGTCTGGAAGGCTGTCAAACTGGCCCTGGAATCAAAAGGCCTTTCAGACTCACGCTGGCAGGAAGTCCTCCCTATCGTGCTCCATTCCATCCAATCACTACTACCGGAATTCCTGAGTAAACAAAGATTGGCTGGAGAGGTGCGGGTTGTCAGTAGACATTTTGGATCTTGACCTGGGGGAGGGGTGAATCTGAGGAATTTGTTATGGAGGCCAGGTCATTGGGTGCATTTAAGCCAAAGATTGATTAGCCAGGGTTATGGGGAGAAGGCTGGGCAGTGGGGTTGAGAGGAGGTAAAGGATCAGCTCATCATTAAAAGGCAGGGCAGACTCGATGGGCTGAATGACATATTTCTGCTCCTATGTCTTCTCGTCTGTGATTAGTATGCGTTGTGCAATATGTGTGTGGACTGTGTTCTGGAGAAACGCTGTTTTGTCTGGTTGTATATGTACAGTCAGATGATAATGAACTTGAACGCCATGACACCACCAGCAACGGGGGTTCGAATCCGCCGTTGGTACGTTCTCCCTGTGTAGTGAACTAGGAATTCGCTACTGATGTGATGTCCTAAGGACTGGCTCCTCCCCCAACTCTGCCCCCATATATCCTGATATTAACCCTGGATCCCCGCCAAAACCCCAGTTCAGTCCAAAGGCTATTGTAAGTTATTCTTACTGAATAAAAGCATGTTGTACCCTCCCTGGTCTTGAGTGCTCTCAGTCATGCTACAATTTTATTCAGTAATGTTGAAACCAGCGATGCCCCTAATTGACCCTGTGTCCCCAGAGGACATACTGGCTGGAGTGTTTCCAAAAGGTGGTTAAACAAACAGTCTACTCCACGGACGAACTCAGAAGGTTGGCGCTCCTCTCACACGTCGGACCGGAAGGATTCCCGATCGCTAGGGACTGAACTACTTACGAGTCGGCCGTCGAAAGCCTGAAGGCTCGCTACGAGAGGCCCCAAAATGCTGTCCTAGCCAGGCATCGGCTCTCACAATGGAAGCAGTGGCCTGATGAAGATCTTGTCCTCATCCTGAGGAACTGCGGGTGCGAAGACAGCACAGCCCGAGAACGGGAAGACAAGCAGATCCGGGATGCTCTTGTTGGCGGCGTGAGGTCCAAGTACATCAGGCAATGGTTGCTAGAGCAAGGCAGTGTGGCACTGACTGGCAACATGTAGCTGGCCAAGTCACTGGAGATGGCCCAAATGGGAGCTGATAACCTGGAAGGCAGCCTCCAGGATGATCTGGTTCCTGGAGCAGCTCCACACGTGGCATTGGACCTGACAGCTGCGGCCTACAGCACCAAGGGATGCTTCTTCTGTGGTCAGCAGCAACACCCAAGGACTCATTGTCTAGCTAAAGACTTCACCTGCTCTGGTTGTTGTAAGAAGGGGCACTGGTGAAGGTCTGCAGGGCAAGGGGTAGCACTGAGAGGTCCAATGTGTGCGTGACCCCCCCGCTGGGCTGACTGAGGTGAGTCCAAAGCCCAATCCCGTGACCTCCCAATGCCAGTGTTGTGCACCATGGCCTTCCTGTGGGGCTGTGTGGCAAGAGCAGTGACACAGGAAACCCCAGCAGCCATCTTGCCACATTTCAAAACTGACGCTATCCTCTTCAGATGAGGAAGGGGATCAGCCATATTGCTGCACCTCATGGTCTCCACCACCTTGCCGGTTTTCAAAATCGATGTCAACAGAAGGAGGGTGGCCATCTTGCTGTGCCTCGTGGCCCCTGTCATCTTGCCTATCCGACAATCTGCAAGGAGGGAGCAACCTCAGCGAGGGGTGCAACTGCATCTCCAGTGTTCTGGCAGCGACGGTGTTGGACCAAGAGATACCACACCAACCAAACAATTCCACGATCAAGACGGGGATTAACGGGCATAAACTGAAATGTTTAGTTGACTCTGGTTCGACTGAGAGCTTCATGGACACAGAGACAGTCCAAAATCTCAATCGCTAAGTGTATCCCGCTAATTATCATATTTATTTAGCGTCCCATACGCTGTCTGTAAATATTCAAGAACATTGCATGGTTCATTTATCTTTACAGGAGGGGGAATTCTGTAAGTTCAAACTGTATGTTCTTAAAGAATTTATGTGCCCCAGTTTTGCTGGGTTGTGACTTCTTGTGTCACTTTAAAAATGTGACCCTGGAGTATTCTGGTCCTCTCCCTCCCATTATGGTTCAGAACCAAAGGTCCCAAAACTGTGATACTTCCTGTGTCTCTCCACACTGAATTAGGTCCACCTCCACTGTTCCCGAATCTGAGCACTGATTGCAGACCAATTGCTATGTAAAGCAGGTGCTATAGTGCAGAGGACCAGGCATTCATCAAGGCTGAGACACAGCAACTGCTCGATAAGAACATTATCAAGCACAGTACCAGCCCATGGAGAGCATAGGTGGTTGTGGTAAAAGGGGAAGAAAAGTCCAGGCTAGTAATTGACTATAGCCAAGCCATTAATCGCTTTACACTCCTGGACATATACCCCCTCCCTCGTATTTCGGACATGTTGAACAAAATTGCGCAGTATAAGGTTTATTCGACTATCGACCTTAAAGCTGCTTACCAACACTATCCCTACACTACGTTTGAGGCTAACCAGAGTCTCTATCAGTTCTGGAGGGTTCCATTTGGTATCACAAATGAGGGTCTCAACGAGACAAATGGACTGAATGGTGGACAAATTTAAGTTGAAGGCCACCTTCCCCTACCTCGACAACATTACCATTTGTGGCCACTCCCTGGAGGACCATGACGCCAACCTCCAGAATTTTCTCCACGCAGCTGAGGCCCGGAACCTCACTTGCAACACCAGTAAATGCGTGTTCAGGGCTAGACACCTTGTCATCTTGGGCTATGTGGTGGAGTATTGACATCATGGCCCCGACCCAGACAGGATCTGCCCCCTTTTGGAACTCCTGATCCTGGAGACTAAGAAAGCTCTGAGGAGATGCTTGGGCTTCTTCTCATGTTACGCCCAGTGGGCACCTCAATATGGCCGACAAGGTTCATCTTCTCCTAAAAACCATCTCCTTCCCACTGACAGCTGTAAGGTAAAAACATCATGAGATGGGACCGGAGGAGGAGTCACCCAGTACTAAGGAGTAACAGAATGCAGATGTGACCTTGTCCACTCAAGATAAGCTTTGCACTAACAAGAATGATGTGCAACAGACTAACAGAGAAGGATAGCAACAGTTTATTCATTGGACAATGTCATGGTATGATAATTTACTAAGTACGTATCCTGAGGTATAAAAAAAACACCACTTGCTGATAACGGCAGAATGCGCCTTCTCCAACTAACACTGTTAGTTGCAAGTGTTACAATCTGGTAATAAAGAACAAAGAACCTTGATTTCGACTCAGTCTGGTGTTTGACTCACTCATTCATGAACAAAGCAGACCTAACACAGCCAAAGCTCAAAGAGCTTTCAACTACGTCAGAAGCCACATTGTGAAGGCCACCGTGCACGCGGTGGACGAAAATGTACCTTTCCAGGTGGAAAGCAACGCTTCAGACGTAGCCCTGGCTGTGACCCTTAATCAGGTAGGTAGGCTGGTGGCATTTTTTTTCCAGGATCCTAACAAGGCCACGAGCTTTGGAAACCATCCGTGGAGAAAGGGGTACAAGCCATTGTAGAGGCTATCAGGCACTGGAGGCACTAGCTGGTGGGTAGGGAATTCACCCTCTTCACGGACCAGCAATCAGTAGCCTTCATGTTCAATAATACAAAACGGGAAAAATTAAAAATGATAACATCACTTGGTGGAGGATCGAACTCTCCACCTTCAACTACGGTCTAGTCGTCTAACCCAGTTCTTTCAATGAGCCTCCAGACACCCTGTCCAGAGGATTTTGCAGTCACTGCCACCCAGAAATCACTCGCATGGCTGATTTTGTCAAGGCTCGCAATTTATCCTACTCGATTGAGGCGGTCAGGGAAATGATCAGGTCCTGCCAGGTCTGCGCTGAGTGCAAGCCGCACTTCCACCGGCCCAGCAAAGCACACCTGGCCCTTTGAACAGATCAGTGTCGATTTCAAGGGACCCCCTCCTCTCCATGAGCAGGACCAATGCTGCTTCGAAAGCACGTGAGGAGGAGCATAACCGACTCCCCTGGTCGAGAGAGTGCACTTGCTCCATGCCAACCCCACTCACGCCCATGTGGTATACCCGGATCCAGAGAAGACGCCGTCTCGATCAGAGAGCTGGCTCCTGCTGGACCTGAGGGTCCCTCTCCTCAGAGGAGCCAGGACTTACCCAGGATTCCCTGGTGAGATGGCTCAGGAAGTGGTTCCAGCCACCCCTCAAACAGAGCCGGATCACCCACGCCCCGAGGTCACGGAACCACAGGAGGGTCGGGAAGTCCAGAGCCCGCCTGCACTACGGCATTCTGCCCGCATCTCCAGACCTCCTGACAGGTTAAATTTGTAAATATTATTAATTTTTTTTTCTATGACTATGCTCTGTCCTCTGTTTCACCCACAGGCTTCATTCTAAAGGAAGGGGTGAACTGGGAGTTCACTACTGATATGATGTCCTAAGGATAGACTCCTCCCCTGACTACACCCCCGCATAGCCCAATATCCTCATCAAAACCCCCGTTCAATCCAAAAACTATTAAGTGTTATTCTTACTGGTCTCAGTCACGCTACACTCTGGTTTTCTCCCACCCTCCAAAAACATACAGGTGGGAGAAATTGGATGGCATGGGTTTCATGGGGTGGAAGGGCCTTCGACATGTGGATGGTTAAAAAAAATCTTCTATGCACAGATGCTGAGGGTCACCCCACTGACCCTCTGAGCTCCTCCAGCAGCTTAATCCCGGTTTCCTATTAGTTTCCGCGTTTGAGGCGATCATTTCTATCAGGCAGGATGGGGAAAGCAGAGGTTAAAATCTGCTTTCTCTGTGGAAGAGACTGAGGAGAGGGTGAGCAACAGTCGTGGTTGTCGGCCTGGCTGGGCCTGCGGAGAGCAAAGTGCTAGAAGCATCCCAGACACGACAGGGTGTGTCAATGAGAACATTTCAATACTTGGACAGACAAAGCAGTCACACCCTATGTCAGCAGACTGGAACATCCAGTCGGGGCGCAAGAACAGAGGGTGAGGCTACTGTAATAAGGCAGAGCCCCATTGTCAACAAGGTACTATAAAACATATCTGGTGGGAGTGGATCACTGTTCAAAAGGTAGTGCTGAGGGAGTGTCACACTTACAAAGGGTGAGAATTGATGGTTCAGGCAGATTCAAGATTCTTTATTCTCATTTAATAAAACAGGTGTCCTATTACACAAAATATGCTTTAGTCTGCAGACAGATTTGGTAGTGGAGAAATTGCCCAGCACCTCTTACAGTCAGAGAAAGAGAACCAAAGTCATCGAGTGTCCACGGATTTGCCTCCAGCACTCTCACAGCCACACAGACTCCAGTCCAAACCATCCACGACCCGAGCTCCAGATCCCAACCTCCGATACGGTCAGGAAGCCTCCGGCACTCTCGGCACCGGTTCCGCTACCTGCTATCCTTTCATCCACTCTCGAGCCAGTCTCCTCCGCTGTCTGGTGCGAGTCCTGTGACTGCAAATCGCCTGCAGCCTGTGTGGGTTCCTTCTATTGGGTGGCCGACATCCCGCCACCTGCGTGTTCTTCAGCCACAGAGCCCATCACGGGTCCAGCACTGTGGTCACCGTCCTGTGGGTCGCCTCCGCTGCTTTTCCTTTTCAAATTGGGGATGGGGGGTGGGGTGATCTCCCCATTTTCTGGTGCCCTGTGCCAGTCCTCTCTCTGTTTCCCCGCACGTAGCCGCTGCCAATCACAGGAGCCGCCACCTTTGGCCCAGACCCCGCAGTCACAAGATTTTAAAATAAACCACCATTTAAAGCCTGTACGGAGCCTTCGAGAGTTGGACTGGGTGGTAGAACCCTGCGGAGCAGCGCTGTGTCTCTGCTCCCTGCGGGTCCTCACTTACAGAGGGCTCAAACAAAGGGAGGGGAATTGCTGCATAGGTCGGCACAACATTATGAACAGAAACTGTGCTGTCATGTTTTATGTTTTCAAGAAAACATTCAACGTGCTTTCCTCATTGAATGGAGCGCAGAGTATAAAAGCAAGTCCAGAGCTTCTGAAATGTCTGCTTTCTTCCACAAATGTGGCTTCCCCTTCACCACCATCAACTCAGCCCTCACCTGCATGTCCTCCATTTCCGACTCGTCTGCCTTGGCCCCCTCTTTCCCCAGATGCAATAAACACAGGATTCCCCTTGTCTTCACCTACCACCCCATCAGCCTCCGCATCCAGCACATTATCCTCTGCAATTTCAGTCACTTACTAAAGGATCCAACCACCAGACACATTTACCCTCTCCTCCTCTCTCTGGCTTCCATAGGCACCGCTCCATCCATGATTCCCTCGTGCATTCATTTCCCCCCCCCCCACCCCCATCCCGGCACCTTCCCCTGCGTGCCACACTTGCGCCCACACCTCTTTCACTCACCATGGTTTGGGGCCCCACTTCACCTGTGTCTCCGCAGAACTGATTTACTGCATCCAGTCCTCCCTTTGTGGCCTTCTCTACATCAGAGTGACCGGGTGCAGATTGGGAGATCACTTCACTGAGCACCTCTGCTCCATCCGCACCAGTCAGAGATCTCCCAGAGGCCAATCATTTCAGTTCTGTGTCACACTCCCATACTCTGTCCATGGTCCCACACAGAGCACCCGCATTCTGGAGGATTTTCCTCCTGGTAATTCTCCAGCCAGATGGCATTAACCGACTTCTCCAGCTTCTGCTCTCTTCTCCCCCACCCCCTTTTCCTTCCCCTGTCATCTCTCCAACCCCCTCCTTCTCTATTCACTCAGCCATCTCCCCCTGTTTGCTGCTGTGCCCATCCTCCCTTCTGCACCTATCACCTCCTGCCTTTGCGACCACTCCTCCCCTTACCCTTTTATTTGGACACCTGCCAACATTTTCCCATACCTCGATGAAGGGCTCAAACCCGAAACGTCAGTTATGTATTTTTATCTTTGTTCTATAAAGAGCGCTGTTTGACCTGCTGAGTTTCTCCAGCGTCATGTCTTTGCTGAACGAAACATTGGTTAGGCCACATTTGGAGGAATACGTGCAGTTCTGATCACCATGTTACAGGAAGGATATGAAGGCTTTGGAGCAAGTGCAGAAGAGATTCACCAGGATGTTTCTGGGTTAGAAAGTAATAGCCTAGAAGGAGGTTGGACACATATGGACTGTTTTCTCTGAAGTGTCAGAGGCTGAGGGGAGACCTGATGGTTTATCAAACTACTAGGGTCAATGATAGGATGGAATCTTGTCCCAGGGTTCAAATGTCAAATTCAAGAGGACGCAAGTTTAAGATGAGAGGGGGAAGTTCAAAGGAGATGCGTGAGACATTTCTTTTACACAGAGAGCGATGAGTGTTTGGGGGAATGAGGGGACAATAGAATCTGATACAAGGTCTGTCCGGGTCGATCGGAGGACATCAAGGAGCACTGAGCACTGGCGCACCTCAGGGTCGTGGGTTCAACCCGTTTCTGTTCACGCCACTGACCCACGACTGCATCACCAGATCCAGCTCCAACAGGGTCATCAAGTTTGCAGATGACACGACAGTCGTTGGCCTTGTCAGCAACAACGTCGAGTCGCACCACAGAGAAGGGGTGGAAAGTCTCGTGAGATGGTGCGAGAGGAACAACCCGAGTCTCAACGCGGACAAGACGAAGGAAATGATTGTGGACTTCAGGAGGGCCAGGAACGAATACCCTCCACTACACATCAACAGCTCAGTAGTGGAGAGAGTGGAGAGCATCAAGTTCCTTGGAGTTCACTTAACTAGTGACCTATCATGGACACTCAACATCTCCTCAGTGGTCAGGAAGGCGCACTTCTCACTTCGTGAGAAAACTGAAGCGGGCAAGGATACTGGCCACCACTACGTCAACCTTTTACAGGAGCTCTATTGAGGGTGTCCATCCTGGCCATGGATCGGAGGGCAATCCACTGGACCATAAGAGTAGCAGAGAGGATCACTGGAGTTCCCTTCCCTCTCACCCACACCCCCCCCATTGATGTGATCTACTGGGATCATTATTTGAAGTGGGTGGAAAACCATTGAGGACCTCTTCCACCCCGCACACATCTTTCAGCTGCTCCCGTCGGGGAAGAGATCCAGGGGTATCAGAGCCAACACCATCAAGCTGAGGAACAGCTTCTTCCCACAGGCAGTGAGAACGTTGAACAAGCAAAAGAACTGTTCACACTGACCCTCCGAGACTCTCATATGACAAAAACAACATTTATCTATTTATTTATTTGCAGAAATAAAATATTTGCCCTGCTTATGTAGTATGTGTTATGTCTGGTTGTGTGTCTGCGTGTTTTACACTGAGGACTGGAGAACGCTGTTTCATTGGGCTGTACTTGCACAATCAGATGACAATAAACTTGACTTGATGTTCATCAGGGTGAGAAAGTCTTAACCTAGAAGGGAGTTGGACAAACATGGGCTGTTTCCTCTGGAACGTCAGAGGCTGAGGGGAGATCTGACGGTTTATATAACTATGAGGAGCAATGATAGGACAGGCCGTCCCAGGGCGCAAATGTCAAATTCAAGAGGACATAAGTTTAAGATGAGAGGGAGAAATTGAAAGGAGATGTGTGAGACATCTACACAGAGAGGGGTTGGTGTCTAGGGGAATGAATCAGATAGAATCGTAATGATTGAAAAATGTGAAGAATGGAAGTAAATGGACTATTTACCCCCAATTAACCTACAACCCCCGGTATGTTTCAAACAGTGGGTGGAAGCCAGACCCCCCCCCCCAACCGGGGAAAACCCACTCAAAAACGTGGAGAGCATACAAACTCCTTACAGACAGCACGGGATTTAAAGCCCGTTTCCGATCACTGGCGCTGTAAAGTTGTTGCACTAACCGCTACGCCAGCCGTGCTGGATGAGGTAGATGGGATGCATTAGATTGGCATCATGGCCCACAGCAGAGATGATGGGCCAGGGAGCCTCTACCTCTACTGTACTGTTCGAGAGAACCACAGAACCCCACAGCGCAGATTGTCCAAATGAAGAAGGAGGCAAATTATTAGCTAATTTGTTGAATAAGCAACTGCAATTCATTAAACCATCTCAAATGAAATGTTATCCTAATGCAATGTTTGGCATTTTACAAGTTAGCTCTGCATGGCTGAATGCAGAGTCAATATTGACAGAGATCAGTGGGTTGCATTTGGGAGGGTTCAATCTTGCTGTGTAACTAGAGGCAGATTTGTGATAGAGATCAGTCACTGTTCTGGAATCCACCACCCAAACAACTCCAAAATTACGCCATGTAATTCAACACACAGAAAGGCTGGAGGAACTCAACAGGTCTCGTGGCGTCCATGTGAGGTGAAGGTTATATAACCAACGATTCGGGCCTGAGCCCTTCTTCAAGATATGAGCAAAAAGTAGGCAAGATGCTAGAATCAAAAGGCTGGGGGAGGAGGACATGCCAATGGGCAAAAGGCCAGAATTGGATGTGATGGAAGGACAGGAGAGAACATACATGTCCTCCTTTCTCAAGAGTTCAGAGCGTACACTCCACAGACTCCATCTGCATCTCCCCCTGCAGCAGGCTTGGAGACACTGTCTTCCCCGCAGCCATCAGGCTCCTGAATGAACCCCACAGCAGCCGCCCTTTGTTCTTCCTTTTCATTACAGTCCTCTTCTCTGTTAATTATGCTCTTAACACCACTTGATGAATGCTAGAGATAATCTGTTCACGGAAGAACCGGTTAATGATGTGACAAGTAAAATTAAATAAAATTTAAACATCAGAGTGTAGAAGCCCAGAACTCGAGTTCTTGGCTTCGTCCTGATTAGAGAAGCAGGGAAAATACCTCTAACTTGATGGAAAGGAGGTAATATTTAACCAATTTTCCCCTGCAACCGCTGCAACCGTGCCTGCCTGTCCCGCATCGGACTTGTCAGCCACAAACGTGCCTGCAGCTGACGTGGACATTTACCCCCTCCATAAATCTTCGTCCGCGAAGCCAAGCCAAAGAGAGAGATACTTAAGGGGTCCTCACAGTTCATGAGACGTGTGTGCACTCAGGAATTGGGTTGTAAGGTTCATTTCCTCGAGTCATTGTGGAATTGGTCACACCCAAGGACGAAGACAAACCTACTTGTGTATGTGAAAGCTTGGTCTAGTTTGCTGACACACTACTAAAGTTAACATTGTTATGTGGCACGTGAAAAGATTAAAAGACAGTGACTCAGGAACAAACCCATTGCTTTGTTTTTAAAAAGATATTGCTGAATATTAACCTATTTTAGCAGGTTGATATGTAATCCAGAGAAAATAAAATTCCAAAAGATCATCAGAACCATTTAGTGATCTACATGGTTATGGTCACAAGATCAAAGGTCTGCCTGTGTAACGTGAAACTCAATCGGTTTCACGATGCTCTCTTGAAATGCCAAACTGAGATTGGATCCATCACTTTACAAGAATGTTGCTGGGCCTTGAAGAAATGGAGTTACAGGGAAAGGTAAAACAGGTCAGGAGTGCAGAAGAATGAGGGAAGGTTTGATGGAGGTATACAAAATTATTAGTGCCAGCAGGCTTTTTCTGCTGAGGGGCAGTGAGATACAAACCGGAGGACGTGGGATAAGGGTGAAAGGGGAAAAGCTTAGGGGGAACATGAGGGGTGGGGGTGTGGAACGAGCTGCCAGTTGAAGTGGTGAATACGGGCTCAATATTAACATTCAAGAAGAATTTGGATGGCAGGTGGGGATATCTCCTAAAACATCCCTGACTCAGAATTATTTAATACCCTTAACTCTGGGTAATAAAATCCTGGTCACCTGGTGCAGAGTGGGATCAGGTGTATCGAGGATTTTATGAAAGGAGGAAACTTATGTCATTTGAGCAGTTGAGAAACAAATACGATTTGTCCAACGGAACATTCTTCTGTGATCTGCAAATAAGATCTTTCTTAAGGGAAAAAGTGCGACCTGCTATGACCTTACTTAAAATTAGTGACATGGAGATTGTAATTTAAAAGGGGAATGTATGTAAATTTATTTCTAAGATGTATTACATATTCCAAACTAATAGAGCTGTAAGTGGACAAATCCCCGGTCCTGATGGGATGCATTCCAGGGTACTGAAGGAAATGGCGGGAGTTATAGTCGATGCGTTGGTGGTCATTTACCTAGATTCTATGGATTCTGGGCAAGTCCCGGCAGATTGGAAGACAGCAAATGTCCCGCCATTTTTTAAAAAGGCATGTGGACAGAAGACAGGTGACTATCGGCCAGTTAGTTCAACGTCTGTAGTTGGGAAAATGCTTGAAGCGGTCCTTAAGAACGAAATAGCAACACATTTGGAATGAAGGGTTCCATCACGTAGACACAGCAGGGATTCAGAAAGGGCAGGTTTTGTTTGACAAACTCTGGAGTTCTTTGAGGATATCATGGGTGCGGTAGAGAGAGGGGAACAGCTTGATGATGTATATTTGGATTTCCAGAAGGCGTTTGATAAGGTGCCGCGCAAGAGACATCAATAAGATACAGATGAATGGAGGCGGGGAAGTATATTGGCATGGATTGCGGATTGGTTAACTGACAGAAGGCAGAGAGTCAAGATAAATGGGTGTTTTTCTGATTGACAAACAGTGGTAAGTTGGGGGGGGGGGGGCCGCAGGGGTCGGTGCTGGGCCCATAGCTGTTCACCATTCACAATGATGATGTGGAAGAGGGGACAGAGTGTCGTGTAGCCAACTTTTCAGATGATACTAAATTGAGTGGAAAAGCAAATTGTCCAGAGGGTGTGGAGAGGCTGCAGAGGGATATAGTTAAGTTAGGTAAGTGGGCAAAGGTCTGGCGGATGGAGAACAACGTTAGTAAATGCAAGGTCATCCACTTTGGCAGGAAAAATAGAAGAGCAGATTATTATTTAAATGGTGAAAGACTGTAACATGCTGTAGTGCAGAAGGACGAGAGTGCTTGTGCATGAATTACAAAAAATTGGGTTTCAGGCACAACAGATTATTAAGAAGGCAAATGGAATGTTGCCTTCATCGCTAGAGAAATTGAATTCAAAAGCAGGGAGGTCATGCTGCAACTGTACAAAGTCCTGGTGAGGCCACACCTGGAGTCCTGTGTGCAGTTCTGGCCTCCATATTTGAGGAAGGATATACTGGCCTTGGAGGCAGTCCAGAGGAGGTTCACCAGGCTGATCCCAGAAATGAGGGGGTTGACCTACGAGGAGAGACTAAATTGCCTGAGATTATACTCACTTGAATTCAGAAGTATGGGAGGAGATCTTATAGAAACATATCAAATGATGAAAGGGATGGATAAGATAGAGGCAGGAAAATTGTTTTCACTGGTAGGTGAGACCAGAACTAGGGGACACAGCCTCAAGGTTCGGGGGAGTCGTGAATCTGTGGAATTCACTGCCCAGGGAAGCGGTTGAGGCAACTTCATTAAACATATTTAAGGTTCAATTAGATATATTTTTACATAAATAAAAGGAATTAAAGGATATGGGGAAAAGGCAGGCCGATGGAGTTGAATCAATGGCGGAGCAGTCTCGATGGGCCGGTTGGCCGACTCCTGCTCTTATTTCTCATGTTCTTATGTGAAGTGAAGGTCTGAAACTGGACCTACAAAGGTCAAGGAAGAGATGGGAGTTGGACTTGGGTACAGAATGAAGAATGGTGGCAAGACCTGTGTCTGGGCAGTGTGACAGGGGTCGTTGACTGGTTTAATGTATCTTAGATTTTGTACTTTAAATAGATGGGGGGGAGGTAGGGAGGGTGGGATGGGAGGAGGGAGGGGTGGGGAGAAAATGACACTGTATATATTTGAAAAGGAAATTGTCAATGTGGTTTATGGTGTGAAAAATGACACTGTATATATTTGAAAAGGAAATTGTCAATGTGGTTTATGGTGTGAAAAATAAAAAATTAAAAAAAAACACTACATACAGGATGTAGCAAAATAATTTCTTTTACCAGTTGTACCTTACACCTCAGAAACTACACAAATCAAAGTCTAAGATTTCAGGAACATGTTTCAGGTGTGATGTGGAGGTGGGAACTTCTGTCCACTACACCTGGCTGTTCTCAAAAGTGAGACCTTTTGGGGGAGATCTTGGGGACATTCTAAAGCGAATTTCCCACAGGACCCAGAACTATTCCCTTTGGGGGATATTGGAGAAGTGCAGTTTAGACTGATTAAATTTCAAATTTTGTTCGTGAAGGTTGACTTGGTGGTATCAGGAAGTGTACAGAGGTTTTGTGGACATCCAACTCCAGCTAAATACCACACGATGGTATATGGAAACGCAGAGTTGCATTCCCCTGGAGAAAAATCACTTATAACCCAAAGAGGAAACTTGGCACACCCTAGTTGCAGTACATTAGTACTCAGATAGATTAATTCCCCCCTTCACATAGGGATAAGGCAACAAACCGCCCCAGTAAGGCCAGAGGTTTGAATATGGAAATAGGACTTGGCGCGGACGTCGTACCTTTTCTTTTCAGGTCCTTGGTTCCTTTTTCATCTCCAACCTTCATGTCATCAGCAAAATATCATGAGGACAGATGAGTAGCCTGGGACTTGTTATTGGAGTTTAATGGATGTAGGGGGGGGGTGTGGATTGGAGTCTTTTTGAAAGATTTTATATGAAAGTTGATCAGGAAGAAACGGAGGTTTCCACTGACAGATGAGACTGGAACTAGGGAGCATGGTCTTCAGATGTGGAAGAGTAGACTTTAAATTTAAACATTAAGCACGGTAACGAGCCCATTCCACCCAATTACACCCGATTAACCTACAACCCTTGGTAAATTTCAAATGATGGGAGGAAACTGGAACCCCCAGAGGACATGAGCACGGACATGGGGAGAACATACAAACTCCTTACAGACAGCACAGGATTCAAGCCCCTGGCCCTGTTCTCCGATGCTGTAACAGCGTTGTGCCGAATTTCACAATTGTCCTGTTTCTGCCACCCCCCCGGTTTCTGCCACCCCCCCCGGTTTCTGCCACCCCCCCGGTTTCTGCCACCCCCCGGTTTCTGCCACCCCCCCGGTTTCTGCCACCCCCTCGGTTTCTGCCACCCCCTCGGTTTCTGCCACCCCCTGTGTTTCTATCACCCCCTCTGTTTCTACCACCCCCTCTGTTTCTATCACCCCCTCTGGCAACTCATTTCACTCACCCACCACCCTCTGCTCCTCAACCCCCATTTAAAATTTTCCCCTCTCATTTCAAACCTCTAGTTTTAGACTCTCTGAACCGAGGGAAAATGACTGTGATCTTATGTACGCCCCTCATGTGCTGTTCGGGACACCCCATTACAGGAAAGATTTGGAAGGGGTGCGGAAGAAGTTTAACAGGATGCTGCTGGATTCAAGGGTGTGAGCTATGGGGAGAGGTTGGACAAATTTGTGCTGTCTTCTCTGAAGTGTGGGAGACTTGATAGGAGTTTCTAAAACCATGAGACATCGACAGGGTGGGAAGTCAGAAACCTTTCCTCAGGATAACACACACTGGATGACACACATTTAAGGTGGAGGAATTTCGAGGGAGATGTGTGGGGCAAATACTTCACGCAGAGAGTGGTAGGTGCCTTGAACGGGCAGCCAGCAGTAGTGGTAGAAGCAGGTGCATTAGTAGTATGTAATCAGCATCGAGAGGTACATATATCTATCAAATATCTATCAGAGGAACGGAGAAGAGCTTTTGTTTGATTTGGACATCATGTTCTACACAGATGGGATGAAGGACTTGTTCCTGTGCTTGAATGGTTCTATTGTACAAACATCCACAAGGACCCCCCTCTCCTACACTCCAGGGAGAAAAATCCCAGACTATCCTGGTGGGATCAGGTGAATAGTGGCAATCTCCTTCCAAGAGTGGGAGTATTGTTACGGGCCCAGAGGACCCCAAAACCCAGCAGCAATAGATATTCACCAAGATAAATGGTTACTTCAACAAAAGTTGCTTTTAATTACCTTTAACCATGAAAACAGAATCACACGAACATATCACTATTGATTTAACTAACCAAACTTAACCCCCCCTTATAATTCTAAGCATACGTGTATGTAATATGTGTGCAAGTTCAGAAAAGTTATTTGATTCACACTCTAATCTCACTTCTCACACCTCCAAGTTCACTGGTTGCAGGCAATTCTTGTACTGTGCACAGAATTATAAAGTTCACCAGGCTTTGGTGCTTGAAATGTAAATGGTTACCGCTTAAGAAGGTTCTTGTTGGATTTCAGAGAGTGATTTGTTGTTTGATGGACACCCAGCCACTCCAGTGTCTTGCCAAAGAAACTTGCCCCCTCTGGGTTCTCCAGATGATAACCTCTTTCCTTCAGGTCACCACAGAGTTCCTTCTTGTTTCACTTATTCCAAGTGAAACATTAGACAGCCAGTCCTCTCCTCTTGCATGAACCACAAGGGCTTTGACCAGGCTGAACTAAGATATCACAACCCATCTTCCAAATGGGGTTTTCCACAAGCCTGTCAGCTTGTCCTGTTCCAGTCCCAGCTGCTGTTGCTTGCTGTAGCGCTGTCGAACTGATCTCTCTCACACAGAGAAAGCCTGTTTGACTCTCTCTACTTGCAAAACCACATGACCTTCTTGGAACAGCAAGTTCCCTTCCAGACAATATGTGGCTCCGACAAGCTCTTTCATCTGTTGCCTTTTTTGTAAAGAACAATCCATTAGTGAAGTCTCTTAGGTACTCTCCAAAGCTTTTGTAAAGACTCTGAGGCCCCAACATGTCTAGCATGAGCAGAGCTCCAGTATTTTAAATAAGATCTGTTTTAAAGTGTTTGTACACTAACAAATCTTGCCCCAATTTATCTCCCCAAAACATCTATAATACTCTGTCACAGTATCGAGGGCCTAACTACAAGTTGAGGTGGGTGGAATTTAGAAAGGAGGTGACAGTTCTTCACTCAGAGGGTGGTGGGCACATGGAACAAGCTTCCAGACAATGTGGTAGAGGCAGGGACATTAGTTTCCTTTTTAAAAGCACTTGGACAACTCCTTGGACAGCTGGGGACTGGAGGGGTTTGGCCCTAATGCAGGCAGGTGGGACTAAAGTTGGAGAGCATGTGGTTCACTGTAGTCCAGCTGGGCTTGTTAGCCTGTTTCTGTGCTGTAGAACTCAATGATTCTAAATAAATACAGTTGCAGTTAGTGTACGAAAAAAGGAACATTTCAATCGTGCAAACAGATCTTTTGTTGGTTCCGGAGGGTTAGGCTAGTATGAGAGGTTCAAGAACCTGATAGCTCTAATTCCTTTGAACAATTTTGAATTTGATTTATAAATAAAGTCCTGCATAAAATCTTCTAATGTTTTACTCGATTCTATATTATCCCAAGCTGAGAGTTCATCTAAATCAGTGGTTCTCAACCTTTTTCTTCCCACTCATGTACCACTAAGTAATCCCTATGCCATCGATCCTCTATGGGATTGCTTAAGGTTGTATGTCGGTAGGAAGGGAAGGTAGAGAATCACTGCTCTAGACCCAATTATTACTGAAATATTTAGCTGAAGGAAAATGGTCATTGGCCCATTTCCTTTGGAGTTCTGAAACCATGCACATAACGAGTCAATGAGGGACGATTAAATCAGTGGTTTTCAAATGTTGTCTTTCCTCCCACATCCCACTTTAAGCAATCCCTTACAAATCACAGAACACTGATGGCACAGGGAATGCTTAAGGTGGGCTGTGAGTGGATAGAAAAAGGTTGAAAACCATTGATATAAATGTTTGCACCGTGATGCTGCCACAGAGCAACAAATTTTGTGACATGTTCATGACAACAACTTCTGATTCTGAGATCACCCCTCATTCTCCTGCGCTCCAGGGAACAAAGCCCCAGCCTGCTCATCCTCTCCCTGTAGCTCAGGCCCCTGACTCCTGGCAACATCCTCAAAAATCTTCTCTGCACCCACTCCTTCTCATGCTCTTGCATTTATCCACTTCAAGGTCTCTGTTTCAAGTCCTCAGCTAGGCGTTGGCCTGCTGTGGTTACGTGAGCTTGGGTTGAGTGAAAGATCCCTGTTGTTGTAGGTTGGCCTTGGGTTCCAATACTGGTTCTCCTGTTTCAAGTATTGGCAGGTTCCTGCACATTCGTTGCCAGCTGCAGCAGGTGTGGCCAAGGCCTTGCCTCAAAAAACAAGCTAATACAATCACTCACAAGCCAGGGCTAATTCACAGAGACTTCAATAAAGTGTATTCCCTGGCAATAAAATCAGAAAATTTTATACTCTAACAAACCATAGAACATTACAACCAGAAACAGGCTCCTTTGGCCCTTCTAGTCTGTGCCAAACCATTTTTTTTTGCCTAGTCCCACTTACCTGTACCCAGTCTATGTACCTATCCAAATTCTTCTTAACTGTTAAAATTGAGCCCACACTCCCCACTTCAGCTGGCAGCTTGTTCTGCACCCCACCACTCTCTGTGTGATGAAGTTTCCCCTCATGTTCCCGCTAAACTTTTCCCCTTTCACCCTTAACCCATGTCCTCTGGTTTGTATCTCACCTCCCCTCAATGGGAAAAAGCCTGTCTCCATTTACTCTATCCCCTCAAATTTAAATGCTTCTATAAAATCTCCCCTCATTCTTCTACACTGCAGAGAATAAAGTCCTGACCTGATTGACCTTTCCCTGTAACTCAATTCCTGAAGTCCAGGTAACATCCCAATAAATCGCCTCTGCCCTCTTTTCCATCTTATTGATATCTTTCCTGTCGTTAGGTGACCAAAACTGCACACAATATTCCAAATTTGGACCCCAAATATTCAAACTACTAACATCCCGGGTGAGAGCAAGTGGACAGAGCTGTCCACAGCCCACTAACCTCAGCAGAAATGCCAGAAAAGTGTCCGCCATGTAATAACACAGGACTATGATTTGACTTTGTTGAAATTTGTAGACATACAACATGGTAACAGGCCCTTTTGGCCCACGAGACCTACAACCCCAGTACATTTCTGAAGGGTGGGAGGAACCTGGAGTCCCCAGCGGAAACCCACGCAAACGGGGGGGGGGGGGGGGAGGGGGGAGAATGTACAAACTCCTTATAGACAGCACTGGATTCGAACCCCAGTTACTAACACTGTCACAGCATTTCACTAACCATGCTACCCTTACTCAGTGCAAAGGAGAAAAGTTCCAGACTATCCAGCTGGTATTGGGTGAAATCGAAGAAGGGGGAGGCCATGAACCTGTCCACATTTTTGGAACTGTTGCAGAAAGGTCTAGTAGTTTTAGGTTCCTGAGAGCCCACATATGTGTATGACAATAAGCTCATTACCATCTGGAGGATTTGTGGAGTGTGGTTTCCCGTTCATGCATTTATGCCAACTTCATCCAGTCCTTTCACTCTTCTCCAAGTCCTCTGCTTGTGGCGTCAGCATTATCAGGTCTACCAATTAGGTCAACGTTACCAGTCTCATTAAAGAGTTCGCTCGGCCATTCAATCATGAGCTGATCCATTCTCCCAATCAGCCCCAGTATCCTGCCCGCTCACCATGATACC
Source organism: Narcine bancroftii (assembly GCF_036971445.1). Taxonomy (NCBI): domain Eukaryota; kingdom Metazoa; phylum Chordata; class Chondrichthyes; order Torpediniformes; family Narcinidae; genus Narcine; species Narcine bancroftii. The sequence goes on along the minus strand of NC_091470.1, from coordinate 367,623,781 downwards.
CTGTCTATTTAGGTACCCACTGTACATCTCCACTGCCGCCCGTGGAAGGTTCACTCTGGCTGAAGAAATTCCTCCACATCTCGGTTTTAAATGGGCGTCCTTCCATCCTGAAGTTGTGCCCTCTTGTCAGAGTTCCTCCACCACATCTACTCTGTCCAGGCCTTTCAACATTCAAAATGCTTCTGTCAGGTCCCCCCTTCATTCTTCTGAACTCCAATGAGTCCAGTCAAACATTCCTCATATGATGATCCCTTCATTCCAGGAATCATTCTTGCAAACCTTCTCTGAATCCTCTCCACTTCCTGCACGTCCTTTCTTAAATAAGGACCCCAAAACAGTACCCCGTACTCCATGTGAGAGCCTGATAAAGCATCAATATCACATCCCAGCTCTTGTATCCTGCTCCTTCAGATAAGAATGCCAACACTTTGTTCGCCTTCACCACTGACTCAACCTGGAGATGAACCTTTAGGGTATCCTACATGAGAACTCCCAGAGGAAGGGGTAGAGGCAGGGGCCATTGCAATCTTTAAAGGACATTCAGACTGCTATGTGGATAGGACTGTTACCAGCTCAGGTTGGACCTGAGGTGTTGGACCAAAGGGCCTGTTTCTGTGCTCTGTCAATGACATGATTAACTTGAATGCTTTTGGACATTATTCACGGAGTTCTCCGTTCAGACTACTCTCCTCCCTTTCACTGGAAAGAGACTTATTCAGAATGTCAAGAGGCTCGGAATCCATGGAACCTTCCCTGTGTGGATTCAGAACTGGCTCATCTATAGAAAGCAGAGAGCAGTAGTGGGAGGAAAGTGTTCTGCCTGGAGGACAGTGACTAATGGAGTTCCGCAAGGATCTTTTCTGGGACCCCTGCTTGTGATTTTTATAAGTAACCTAGATGAAGAAACGGAAGGATGGGTTTGCAGAAGATACAAAGGTTGCCGGAGTTGTGGATAGTGTAGAAGGTGGTCATAGGTTACAAAAGGATTTAGACAGGATGCAGAGTTGAGTGGAAAAGTGGCAGGTGGCGTTCAATTCAGATGCATTTTGGAAGGTCATACACAGAAAGCGGAGTACAGGGTCAATGGTCAGATATTTATCAGTGAGGAGGAACCAAGGGACCTTGGGGTCCAGATCTAGACATCTCTCAAGGTTGCTGCACAGGTTGCTAGGATAGTTAAGGCGGCCGATGGAAAGTTGGGGTTCATTAATAGGGGGATTGATTTCAAGAGTAGAGTGTGGCAACTCTACAAATCTCCGATGAGACCACACTTAGAATATTATGTTCATTATGTGGCCTGGAATTGAAAATACATCTTATGAGGCAGGGTTTAGCAGAGTTAGGACTTCTTAAGAATGTAGAAGGATGAGAGGAGATGTAATAAGAGTCTACAATATTATGAGAGACATTGACAGGGTGAACAGCCAGGACCAGTTTCCCAGAGCAGGAGTAGCAAACACCAGAGGACATCTGTACAAATTGAAGGGAGGGAAGTTTAGGGGAGACATCAGGAATAAGTTTTATACATAGAGTTGTGGGTGCCTGGAAGGCCTTGCCAAGGGTGGGGGTGGAGGCTGAAACATTAGGAGCCATTTAAGAGATTCTTAGACAAGCACATGGATGGAAGAAAAATGGTGGGTTAAGAAGTGGGAAGGGTTTAGTACTTTTTTTTAGTAGGAATATATAGATTGACCTGGAGGGCTGAAAGGACTGTACTGTGCTGTGGTGTTCGATATTCTTTGTAACACTCTTCCTTTCATCCTTTCCAATGCACTGTCCCTCAATCTTGTACTTCTGTGTGGTTTACATATATGCATGTTGCCCCCCAAGTTCCATGTCCAGATGAGTGGAACCTTCTGTAATTCCTTTAAATACAAACACTAGAGCAGCCAAACCCACAACAAGAACGTGTTTAACTGATGCTAACCCAGCATTGTCTTAAAAACTGGCCAACCGTTTTCAGCCAGCGCACCATGGAGAATCTGGGGCCTATTTGATTAACTTGAAGAGGTTGTGCACTAACGGGATCCTTCTCTAATCACATACAGTGGCTCTCAACAATTCACAAATCAGTATTGAAGCAGAAACCATGGTCCCGCCAAGTCTGGACTCGTCCTCCACAGCTTTGGAACTTGCAAAGTACCAGAATGCTACAGCGCCCAAAAACCCAGGTTTAAATCTGGCACTGTCAGCAAGGAATTTGTATGTTCTGTGACAGAATATAGATATGCTTATGGGAGATAAATTGAGGCAGGGTTTTTAAGTGTAGGCCACAAACAAACACTAAAACATATTTTATTTAAAATACTGGAGCTCTGCTCATGACATGTTGGGGCCATGCCAATATTTGTCATACGTAAGGATATACAGTAAGTAACAGCTATATAATAATATTAATTGTGAGTTTAACTGTTGCATAAATACATTGCAAAAGCTTTGGAGTGTGCCCAAGAGACTTCACTAATGGATTGTTGTTTACAAAAAGGAAGTAGATGAAAAACCTTGTCGGAGCCACAGCCTGACTGGGATGGAGCTTGCTGCTCGATGAGGATCATGTGGTCTTGTAGACAGAGACAGAGAAGTTCTACAGTCAGCAGCTGGAAAGCTTGTGGAAAACCCCATTGGTTGTTAACAGGCATTCTGGGGCAACCTGAAAGAAAGAGGTTATCATCTGGCGAATCTTCGGCAAGACACTGAAGTGGCTGGTGGAAGTAAATTAGCATACAACGAATCTTTCTAAAAACCGACAAGAACCTTCCTCAGCAGTAACCATTTACCTTTCAAGCACCAAAGCCCAGTGAACTTTATAAATGTTAAATTCTGTGCACAGTCTAAGAATTGCCTGCAACCAGTGAACTTGGAGGAATGAGAAGTGAGATTGGACTGTGAATCAAAGATCTTTTCTGAACTTACACACACACATTACATACACGTTCAATTAGAATAAGAAGGGGGTTAAGTTAGATTATTTAAGTCAATAGTGATAAGTTAAAATGTGATTCTCATTTCATGTTTAAAGATAATTAAAAGTAACTTTTGTTTAAGTAACAATTTGTCTTGGTGAATATTTATTGCTGCTGGGTTTTGGGGTCCTCTGGGCTTGTAACAGTTCTCCCAGTGCCTGCATGTGTTTCCTCCGACCCTTCAAAAAGTACTGAGGTTGTAGCTTAATAGGGTGCAATTGGGCAACATGGGCTCGTGACCAGAAGGGCCTGTTACGGTGCTGTAGGTTTAAATTTAATTGTGAAACAAAAAGCTAATTCCCTAGTAATGTTGGATTTGTTCACTAAATCGACCAATTCCTGCCACGTAGAATAATGATGGTGCAATTTGATGGGTGGTATTCTGAGAAGACATGTGATGAAGAGGGAGTAGCAGGACATCAACCCCTCGATCTCCCGGACCAGTAAAGCCAAATAAAGTTAAAAAGGAAGCACTAAAAATTGCAAGAACAGATAAATAAAGATTCCTACCTGATAAAAATGGGGAGGGAAAAAGCCATTCAAATAAAGACAGTAAGGTAGGAGAAGCAGTTGGCACCCAATCCAGCCCGCCCAATATTGAGACATCAATTCCAGGCCTGAAGCCTGGGAGGTCCTGATGACCCACAGAACATGGCCAGAGGAGGGCAGCAAGAGGTGAGATCGATCCAGAGAGGAGAAGCTACACGGTTCCCGATCGGGGAGGGGGGGCGCGAGTGGCCTGCAAAGAGGTCCGAGTCTCAGGGGGGTGCGTCGCACTCCTCCTCACCCCACGAGGACAGCAAGAAGAGCGCCCAGGAGTGAAACGTGATGGGCGGTAGGAGCGGCTTGCGGGAGACCACAGCCCCAGGGAATCCACGAGGGAAGCAAGATGGCATCGGCAAGAGGGGGAAGGGGACCATGGAGCCCTCACTACAACACATTTTAAAGGCCATGGGAAGAATGGAGGAGAATCTGGCCAGAGATTTAAGGGGGAAAATGGGGAACTGTACAATAAAATGGATAGATGGGAAAATGTCCTAATTGGACTGACAGGAAGGGTGTCTGAAGTGGAAGAAAGAACTGGGGAATAATGAAGACAGAATAAATAAATTGGAGAGGAAAGTTACCACGAGGGTGAGGGGGGTGCAGAAAGGGGATGCCTCTGGCAGAGAATTGACACTCTGGAGAACCATAGCCAGAGGAATACCATTAAAATTGTGGGGCTGCCGGAAGGTAAAAAGGGAGGGATCCTGTAGCATTTTTCCAATGCTGGTTGCCAGAGGTTTTAGGAAGGGAGAAACTGGGGGAATCAGTGGCGGTAGAAAGGGCCCATCAGCCCATCAGTCCTCCTTCCTGAGCCCCAGTCAAAGGCCACGCTCGGTGCCAGAAAAGCTTCTGCGTCAGCAAGACCTTGGAAAATTTTAAGTGCAGTTATTGTTGTGGCAAAAGCGAGGGGGGGGGGCAAGTGAAATAGGGTGATATTTTCTACCCAGACTCTAGTGTAGGCCTCTTAACACAAAGAAAGTAATTTGAGCCAATAAAAAGAATGGCCAAGCAGAAAGGGTATGAATGTGTCCTTAGATTCCTGGCAACTCTAAAAATCTTAATGCCAGGGGTGAGACAAAGTTCCTGTTGGAGGACAGAGGCCCAACAGTTTGTCAGAAATAAGTGCCAAATGGGTAATGCCAATGTTTTGTTGTACGTAAGAATATACAGTAAGTAACAGCTATAATGATAATACTAATAGCGGGTTTAACTGTTTGTTGCATAAACACATCGATGAGAGAATTCGTTAAAAAGGAAAACGGTCCAGGGGTCTTGGGTTGGGGGAGGGGGTTAGGGTAGAGGGGTGTGGGAGGTAGATGCATGCAAAATGCACTGCTTCTGGTGAGGAGGGGTGTGGCGATGTCGTGAAGGGTGAAGTCACCAGAGAGGGGTGGGGGGGGAGGATTAAAGAGAGTGAGATATAGATGGGGAATATGTGAATTTGATAGTTTGTTGCCGCATTTATGTTGTTTTTTTTTTGTCTCTTATTATTTTCTCTTTCTGGGATTTGTCACAGACTTGATGGACTGGAGTGTCTGGCTGAAGGAAAAGGATTGGGTGGACGTACCGGGGAGAAGCATGGACTTGGGAAGAGTCTCTGTGGAAATGCCTAATAATATCACATATATGCTTTAGCATAAACAATCTGAATGGTACAGGAAGAGGAAAAGAGTCTTGGCACACAAAGAAAATGGGGGTGGATCTGGCCTTCCTCCAGGAAGCGCATTTAATAGAGCTGGAACAATAGTCTCCTTGTCTGGTTCTAAGGCAAGGGGTGTGGCAACCTTGATTTAATGGTGGGGGGTGGGAAAAGCATTCTGGTAAGAGTGGACAGCATGGTCACAGACAGAGCAAGGGGATTTGTATTGGTGCATTGTCAGATGTATTCATAGTCCGGGACTCTAGTGAATATATACACCCTAATCTTGATGACGAAAAGTTCATTCAAGATGTCCTGCATGTCAATGAAAAAAAAAATAGATGTATGGAGATAAAAAATGGCCAAGGGAGAGAGATTACTCCTTCTACTCAAGGCAACATGATTCCTCCTCTAGGATTTATTTTGGGTTTCAGCCCATAGAGGGTAGAATCTTGAAGACTGAGTATGCAATAAGGCTTCTGTCAGACCATTCAACTTTGACATTTAACTATAGAAATGCCAAATAAGCAAGAGGAAGTGTATAAATGCTGCCTTAATGTTGCTGATAAGGATGCAGAATTTTTGTAGCTTTGGTAGAACATAGATAGACACATTCTGTGAGACCAATTGCACCTCTACTCCAGATAAATTTCTCCTCTGGGACACCCTCAAGGCACATTTAAGAGGTCAAATAATTGGTAACGCTAAAGCAGTCAAAAAGGTATACACGAGGGAGCTGGAAAAATTGGAACAGGAAATTACCTGTTTAGAGAGGGACTTTCAAAAATCTGGCTCAGAAGAACAATAGAGATCTAACAAACAAAAAGCTGAAATACAATACGCTTCAAAAGTATAGTATAGAAAAGTCAATAATGAGGTCAAAATAAAAATATTGCTAATTGGGGAAAGAGTCCCCATAAAGTCCTCTCCTGGCAGTTGAGGGAAGAACAGGCCTCAAGGACTATCAATGCGATACAAACCAGGAATGAGAGGCTCTCGCACAAGTCAAGAGAAATTAATGAGTTGTTTTTGACAGTTTTACAAAAATATATACAAGAGAGTTAGATCTCCCCTTCAGAGGAAGAAATAAGAAAGGTATCAAGTTCCCAACAGACTAAAATCTCCAGGGGAGGATGGGTTCCCACCTGAGTTCTACAAGGAATTTAAAGATTTATTGATACATCTTTTTATGGAGGTGGTAGACCAGGAGATTGAGACCCATCTCCTCCTAGAATCCTTTTCTAAAGCAATTATTACAGTAATGCTCAAAAAAGACAAAGATTCATTGAAACTGTCCTTTTACACATCAATCTCATTATTAAATAAAGATTATAAGATACTTGCCAAAGCCCTGGTGAATAGATTGGTGAAACATTTGCCGAAATTAATAAATAAGGATCAACCAGACTTCGTGTATTAAAAAAATGCAGGCAGCAGATAACAATTCACCTGGAACAGTCAAAGGGTGAAAGAAGCATAACTGTAGCCCTGGATGCAGAGAAGACACTTGACAGACTGGAGTGGGACTTTTTGTTCAAGTTGCTGGAAAAATTGGGGCAAGGACCAACTTTTATAAATTGGACAATGGTGTTGTATCACACCCCCCAAGGCTAAATTTGTGACCAATGGTGAAAATTTCTTCAGCCTCCCCACTGTCAAGTGCCAGAAGACAATGGTATCCATTATCTTCAATTCTCTTCGTACTAGCTATGGAGCTGTTGGCCAAGGCCATTGGCCAGGATCCAGACATCAAGGGATTTAGGGTAGGAACACAAAAATAAATCTATTTGCTGATCTGACAGACCCACTGGCTAGGCTGCACTCAACTCTGGAAGACTATGGAGTCTCTGGGTACAAGATCAATTGGGTTAAGAGTAAAATCATACCACTTACTAAGGGAGAATTACAGTCCAGAGAATAGATTCTTTTCCTGTGGGCACAGCAGAATTACCACTAATTGGTAGTGCAAAAAGAACCTGCAAACTGGTGTCACTTGGGGAGTGCGGACCGCACTGGGTGACACCATCAGAGGGGGTGATACCAAAATGACTGTCTATAAATGTTTTGTGCAGTGTTCCAGCATAAATTTATTATTATTTTTTAATATAAAAATATCCCTGTACTTAGTTATAACAAAAACATTTTTTGTAATCCCAGCTGACATTATCAATATATCCACAAGGCTAAAACTCGATGCTCATCAACTTTTTGAACCGACTAATGCGCTGTAGTCAGAGCCATCGTTATTCCCAATGACGCTTCAAATCACGTGGATTCATCTGCACCAGCAAGTGCTGTTGTTTTCCCTGCTACTGTACATATGATTTTGTAATTTAAAGGTATAATTTTAATTTTGCTAGTTGTTTATCTCACCACTCTTGCCATTCCATTCCTGAGTAACGTTAGTATAAGAAACGTTACCAAGGATTCTATCTGGTCTGGTATGGGAGGAGGTCCATGGGGTGGGAGGGGGGTTGACACCATGAGCTACCGCACTGGATGACTCCAACCCTTGTGACACCACTTAGAAAGTGTGTACAGTGTGAATAGTGGGAGAGTGTTAACTTGGAGGAAGGTTGGAGGAACAAGAAGTCACAGGTACAAAACAAAAGGAAAGAGAATTAAGATTGACCTGGTTTGCTTACCACCCCCCCCCCCCACCCCACCCCACACAAGCGTGTGGTTGGAATCTGGAGGCACCGTCTGAGGGGAAGATGGAGATAGGTTCCACCGAGGGGTTTTGAGAAGTAATTGGATCAACCTATGGCAGGAGAATACTTAAAAGGCCACAGAGAAAGGAGCAGAGGGTGAAAATGGAATGTTCCCTCATTACAGACTAGGTGCAGGCACGATGTACTGAACAACTTCCTTCTTTGCTATAACAGTTTGACAGTCAACAACAAATGTGCCAAGGATACTATAATTAAGGTGTACGTATTGACATAGGACCGATAGAAAACAATGGTGGGGAAGTTATAATGGGTTATAAAGAGATGGCAGAAGAATTAACTCAATATTTTACATCAATCTTCACTGTGGAAGTGTGATATTACAGATCTATCACCAATGTACATAGTGTATATAGTTACTGTATCTAGACTGTGCTTACAGCGATTGGCTGAGAGCTAAGCCACACCTATTGTTTGGGCCTTAAAGGGGTGTGTCCCTAGCCAGGTCGGATCATTCCGGACTGGTCGGCCACCTGTGAAGAGCTCCGGTCTTTTGCTAATAAAAGCCTTGGTTTGGATCAACAAGTCTTTGGTTCTTTCGACGAGCTCTACAATTTTATTAGCAAAAAGAATTTTTTTTGAAAGGGATGGAGCGTTTAACTCGGCCAGAAAAACTTGATATCGACCCACAGTCAGCTACAGCCTTCAAAGCCTTTAACTTCTGGCTGCTGAACTTTGAAAACTTCCTGAGATTCATTCAGGTAGAGGAGGATAACCAGCGTCTAACAGCATTGCTGTCTATGGTGTCCTTGAGAGTCTACGAGAACATCCAGGATGAGACCACTTACACCGCAGCCATAAAGGTACTGAAAGGACTGTATGATCAACCGGTGAACAGAGTTCATGCCCGGCTCGTGCTTGCGTCGAGGAAGCAACAGCCCGGCGAGTCCAGCAGGGCATATTTACAAGTATTAAAGGCATTGGGCAAGGACTGTAACTGTGTGGACAAAACTGCTGCCGAGATCACAAATGATCTCGTCCGGGATGCCTATGTGGCCGGGCTCAGATCGAATGAAGTGAGGCTGCGCTTGCTCGAACAAGGGGTAGAAAAACTAGAGGACGTGGCCTGGATTGCAATCACAATGGAGGATGCAGCCTTAAAGTCCACCGAGCTCTCTAGGGTCTGGACCCCTCGTTCTGATGTGAGTAGAGTGCCCTTCTATCCTACCACCCCCCGAGATACTGACGGCCTGTCGGCTGCTGCTACACTGCTCCACCCGAACCCACATTACGCCTACGTTGAGTTCCCAGACGGGCGGGAGGACACTGTTTCGGTGCGGGACCTAGCTCAGGACGCGGTAGACCCAGCAAACCCCCCAACTCCTTATTCTCCAGGCCCCGTGCCGCAACAGAAGGACCAATAGCACCCCAATGACCCGGGCCACCCTGCCGACAACACGACTGGGGAATTGAGCGACAGAGCAGTTGCACCCGACGAGCCCGCTGGCGACACCACTCCAGCGACCCCAATCCCGGCACCATGGCGGTCACGCCGGATGGTCAGACCCCCTGACCGCTACAGTCCTTGACCTAACCCTTCCTTTCATTCTCTCCCTCATTTTTGTTTTTTTTTCCCCAGGGTCAATTCTCCAAGAAGGGGTGAATGTGATAGTACAGATCTATCACCAATGTACATAGTGTATATAGTTACTGTATCTAGACTGTGCTTACAGCGATTGGCTGAGAGCTAAGCCACACCTATTGTCTGGGCCTTAAAGGGTTGTGTCCCTAACCAGGTCGGATCATTCCGGACTGGTCGGCCACCTGTGAAGAGCTCCGGTCTTTTGCTAATAAAAGCCTTGGTTTGGATCAAGAAGTCTTTGGTTCTTTCGATGAGCTCTACAGGAAGATATTAGTGATATCCCTGATAGACAGAGACTTCAGTTAGATACAGTTAAGATTACTGGAAAAATTGTGCTAGGTAAATTGAATGGATTAACGAAAGATAAATCTCCCAGATTGGACGAGGTACACCTGTGGGTTTTGAAAGAGGTGGCTTTGGAGGTTGTAGAGCCATTGGTGACAATCTTCCAGAAATCAATAGACTCCAGCGTGGTTCCAGGGGATTGTACGGTTGTGAATGTGGTTCCATTGTACAACAAAGGTGGGAAACAGAAAAAAGGAAACTATAGACCTACAAGTCTGATGTCGGTGGTGGGGAAGATATTAGAGTTGATCCTCAAGGACGAAGTTATGAAACACCTGGAGATGCATGACAGGGTTGGTCCAAGTCAGCTGGTTTTTTTTAAAGGGTAGATCCTGCCTGACCAACCTATTAAGAGTTTTTTGAAGAAATCTCAAGTAGGACAGACAAAGGGGAGGCTGTGGATGTTGTATATTTGGATTTTCAGAAGGTGCCGCATGTTAGGCTGATAAATAAGATGAAGGTCCGTGGAATTACAGGGACACTATTAGACTGAATCGAAATTGGCTGATAGGCAGGAAGCAAAGGGTTGAAATTAAGGGATCCCATTCAGGATGGCTGCCTGTAGCAAGCTGTGTTCTGCAGAAGTTGATCTTAGGACCGCTTCTGTTTACAATTTAATATTAATGATTTGGATTGTGGAATGAATGGTTTTGTGGCCAAATTTGCAGATGACAATAAAATAGGTGGCGGAGCATGAACTGTTGAAGAAACCGTAAAATTGCAGAAGGACATTGGGAGACTGTACTTCATCTGCCACATTTTTGCCCAATGTTGAGAAGTGTTTGGTTCTACATTTTGGCAGTTGAAATAAACAGGCAGAGAAGTATTTGGATGGGGAGAAAATTCAGTCCTCGGGATGTGCAGAAAGACCTGGGCGTCTTTGTGCAGTGTCATTTAACAGTTAATGCCCAGGTGGGATTGGCAGTGAAGAAGGCGAATGCTATACTTGCATCCTTTTTCAAGAGGAATAATGTATAAGAGTAGACAGGTGTTAATGAGATTTTATGGGGCATTTTATGGGGCACAGTTATTCATTTGGAGTAACTGTGTGTAGTTTTGGGACCCCTATCTTAGAAAGGATGTGATGTTGATAGAGAGGAGATTTACTAGGATGATTCCGGAAATGCAGGGGCTGGCGAATGGGAAGCGTTTGGCAGCTCTTGGGTTGTATTCATTGAAGTATAGGAGAGTGAGGGGGATCTCAGAGAAATTTCGAATATTGAAAGGTTTTGACAGAGTGGAAGTAGATAAGATGTTTCCCTTAGTGGGTGAATCGAGGACAAGGGGTCATAGTCTTAAAATTATAAATTATCCAATTAAAACAGAGAGGAGGAAGAATTTCTTTAGTCAGAGGGTCGTGGATCTGTGGAACTCACTGCCGCATACAACAGTGGAAGCCCGATTACTGGGAGAATTTAAACAGGAAATGGATATCTCATTAGTCAGGGTATCAAGGGATATGGAGAAAAAGCTGGAAATTGGAAGGAGGTGTGAGCATAATTCAGCTTAGTGTAGAGTCACGGAACAGACACGATGGGCCTAGTGGCCTGCTTCTGCTCCTTTATCTTGTGATCTTGTCTGTGAATGAAGTACACTGAACTCAATGGCACATCGTGTTGACAACAAACTTACAGTAAATTCATTGCACAAAGAACATCCAAGCCCTTTAGCTCATGATGTGAAGCCGGCCTTAGGGAACCCACTCCAGCGTCAGATTGCACAGGTTTATTTACCTTATGTTTGGCCTGGAAGTCAGCCTGAAGAAAACTGAGGTCCTCCATCAGCCAGCTCCCCACCATGACTACCAGCCCCCCCACATTTCCATCGGGCACACAAAACTCAAAACGGTCAACCAGTTTACCTATCTCGGCTGCACCATTTCATCAGATGCAAGGATCGACAACGAGATTGACAACAGACTCGCCAAGGCAAATAGCGCCTTTGGAAGACCACACAAAAGAGTCTGGAAAAACAACCAACTGAAAAACCTCACAAAGATAAGCGTATACAGAGCCGTTGTCATACCCACACTCCTGTTCGGCTCCGAATCATGGGTCCTCTACCAGCAACACCTACGGCTCCTAGAACGCTTCCACCAGCGTTGTCTCCGCTCCATCCTCAACATTCATTGGAGCAACTTCATCCCTAACATCGAAGTACTCGAGATGGCAGAGGCCGACAGCATCGAATCCACGCTGCTGAAGATCCAACTGCGCTGGGTAGGTCACTTCTCCAGAATGGAGGACCATCGCCTTCCCAAGATCGTGTTATATGGTGAGCTCTCCACTGGCCACCGTGACAGAGGTGCACCAAAGAAGAGGTACAAGGACTGCCTAAAGAAATCCCTTGGTGCCTGCCACATTGACCACCGCCAGTGGGCTGATATCGCCTCAAACCGTGCATCTTGGCGCCTCACAGTTCGGCGGGCAGCAGCCTCCTTTGAAGAAGACCGCAGAGCCCACCTCACTGACAAAAGACAAAGGAGGAAAAACCCAACCCCAACCCACCAATTTTCCCCTGCAACCGCTGCAACCGTGTCTGCCTGTCCTGCATCGGACTTGTCAGCCACAAACGAGCCTGCAGCTGACGTGGACATTTACCCCCTCCATAAATCTTCATCTGCGAAGCTAAGCCAAAGAAGAAAAAAAGATTTACCTTATCAAGAGGAGGAAATTTGTAAAAGGAAATAAAAGCTTTTTTAATGAAGAGCAGCTACTAGTATTTAGGAGAGCGGGTTTGTACAGGAAATATGGAAAGTTATTTGCAATATCTTTGATCATTTTTTAAAAAATTATTACATACAGCAACAGTAACAGACCATTTTGGCAAACTGGTTTGTGCCCTCCAATTTACACCCAATTCACCTAAACCCCTGGTATCTTTCAAAAGGTGGGGGGGAGGGGAACTGGAACCCCCAGGGAAAAACCACCCAGACATGGGAAGAACATACAAACTCCTTACAGACTGCACGGTCAGGACTGGTGTTCGAATCTTGTGCTACGCCAACTCGTGCCACCCATAGATCATACAACGTAAAACATTACAGAAAATTCTTCTCAAATGTTAAAATTGAGCCCGCATTCACTACTTCAGTAGGCAGCTTGTTCCACACTCCCACCACTCTCTGTGTGAAGAGGTTCCCCCTCATGTTTCCCCCCCCCCATGTCCTCTGGTTTGAATCTCACCCACCCTCAGTGGAAAAAACCTACTGACATTTGCTCTATCCATCCCCCTTATAATTTTAAATACTTCTACATTACAACACAGTGTAGGCCAGTGGTTCTCAACCATTTTCTTTCCACTCACATGCCACTTTTAAGTATTCCCTATGCCATCGGTGCTCTGTGATTAGTAACGGATTGCTTAAGGTGGCATGTGGTTAGAAAGAAAAGGTTTGAAAACCACTGTTTTAATCGTACTTAATTGACTCATTATGTGCACGGTTTCATAACTCCAAAGGAAATGGGCCAATGACAATTTTTCTCAAGCAAAATATTTCAGGAACAATTGGGTCTGGAGCAGTGATTCTCAACCTTCCCACTCACATCCCACCTTAAGCAATCCCTTACTAATCACAGAGCACCAATGGCATAGGGATTACTTAAAGTGGGATGTGAGTGGAAAGAAAAAGGTTGAAAACCACTGGTGTAGGCCCTTCAGCCCACAATGTTGAGCCAACCTATATAAACCTTCTCCACAACAATCTACTTTCTCCCCACCTCACACCCATAACCCTCTATTTTTCATACATCCATATGCCTGTCTAAGAGCCTTTTGAAAGTCCCTATTGTACCAGCCTCCACTACCATCTTGGCAATTTCACCCAGCACTCTGTTATAAATCTACCTCTGACGTCTCCCCTAAACTTTCCTCCAATCATCTTAAGCAGATGTCCTCTGGTGCTTGCTACTGTCGGCCCGGAAAAAAAGGTGTTGGCTCGCCACCCTACCTAAGCCCTTCATTATCTTATAGACCTCAATTGTCAAGTCTGTCCCTGCATCACTCCATAAAGAAAAGTTTGCTCAACCCATCTTCATAAGACATGAGCCGGGAAGATGATACACAGAAAGATTCCAATTTAGATTTATTGTCAGAGGATGTACATGACATCACGTACAACCTTGAAATTCTTTATCCTGTGGGTACAGCAGAATTACCACTCATTTGTTGTGCAAAAAAAACTACACAGCATAAACATGTAAACAAACAAAACTGTAAACCGATAACGAATGTCAATGAACTGAATGTGCAATACAGAGGGCATCAAAGGATCCCTGATCTTGTCGGAGGTTTGGATCTGGAGCTCGGGTTGCCAATGGTTTGGATTGGACTCTTGAGTGGCAGTGGAGGCTGCTGGAAGGTGAATCTACGGACATTTGGTGACTCTGGGGAACTTTCTTTTGCTTCTCCCTCTCTGACCGTAAGAAGCGCTTAGGCAATTCCTGCCAGTGGCGAATCTGTCTGCCTTGCAGCAGGCAAAAGGGAATTTCATGTAATATTATTCTGACAATATATTGAATCTTGAATAAAAATAAAACCAATAAAGTGCATGAGTCCTTAAATGAGTCCATGATTGAGTTTGTTGTTGAGGAGTCGGATGGTGGAGGGGTAGCAGCTGTTCCTGAACCTGGGGGCGCGAGTCTTGTGGCACCGACACCTCTTTCAAGATGGCAGCAGGTGGATGGACGTGCTGGGTGGATGGACGTGCTGGGTGGATGGACGTGCTGGGTGGATGGACGTGCTGGGTGGATGGACGTGCTGGGTGGATGGACGTGCTGGGTGGATGGACGTGCTGGGTGGATGGACGTGCTGGGTGGATGGACGTGCTGGGTGGATGGAATCAGAGACCCACCCTTCAACAACCTGATTGGAGACAATTGGACCTCAAGCCTTGAAACAAAGTTCGATCCAAATGTGAGGTAGTAGGGTGGGATCCAGGGGGAAAATTTTCCCAAGCATCAGAGGAGTAAAAGAATGGGTAGGATCTTCTGAAAATTACCATTATATGGGGATAGGGTGGATTTAGAAGGATATGGGACAAATGCAGGCAAGCAGGAGACTGGTGTGGATCAAACATTGTGGTCAGTATGGGCAAGATGGGCCAGAGGGCCTGTTTCCACGTTGTATGATTAATTGCTTTGTTGGAAGAGGGAAAGAGATAAAATGTTAAAAATAAAAAAATAAAATAAATACTGCAGGCACTTAAATTAAAGCATAAAATCCAGGAAACACTTCTCAGATCATCTGTTGGGAGTTGAAACATGGGAGAACTTTTCAAACCTCCTTCGTCACAACTGGGAAGCTTGTTGAACTGCAGGGAGGATGGGGAGAGGGTGAGGAAGGGGTGCCCCTGAGGATAAGGTACAGATGGGAAGAATGGAGAGAGGGTATCCCTGGGAGTTAAGGTGGGGTAGGGTGGGGAGGGAGTGCTTCTTGCCGTAAGGTGGGGGAGGGTAAGATGTAGGATGGTGGGGAGAGGGTGCCTCTAGGGGTAAGGTGGGGTAGGGAGAGTATGGGTTGGTGATGGGTGGAAGAGGGTGGGGAAATTTGGGGGGTGGATGAGGAAGGTTGGGGCTAAAGGGTGATATGGCAGCAGCAGGTAGAAGATTTTGTCTGCTGGACCTGTTGTGTTGGATCAAGAACCTTTGAGTTGACGTCAGTCCAACCTGAAAGGTTTAGGCATGGATTTTATTCGATATGTATTCATGTGTGCAAGGACTTGTGGAGACAGAGGATTAAAAGATAAATTAATCTTTGCACTGCAGAATCTGGATATGATATAACAAAACATCCAGTGGAATTGTGTGGCTTGGTACAAGAATAACACCATCTGCAAATATGTTGACGATTCCTTGTATAAAGGAAGGGGATGAATCAGCGTACGGGAGGGAGCCTGAAAACATGGCTGAACAGTGCACCAACAACAACCTCGCACTAAATGTTACCAAAGCTAAGGAGCTGATTGTTGACTTCAGGAAAGTAAAACCAGAGGTGTAGATCCAGCGATCATTGGGGGATTGGGCAAATTTAAGTTCTTGGGAGTTACCATCTCGGAGGATCTTTCCAGGACCCATCACACCAATGGCATCACGAAGAATGCATTTCAGCTCTTTTTCCTCAGGAGTTTGTGGGAGGTTCGATATGACATTGCAACCCTTGGCAAATTTCTAGATGTGTGGTGGAAAGTGTGGTGACCAGCTGCATCACGATCTGGTACGGGGACACCAATACCCGAGTGTAAAGCCCTGTAAAAGCAGCCCAGGACTTCACAGACAAAACCCTGCCTACCATCGAGAACATCTACGGGGAGTGCTGCCGTCAGAGAGCAGCAGCGATCATTCAGGATCCACACTGCCCAGCACAGGCTCTGTTCTCGCTGCTGCCATCAGGAAAGAGATGTCAGTGCCATAAGACTCACACCATCAGGTTCAGGAATAGCTGCTACCCTCCACCATCAACTCCTCAATGAAAAACTCAATCAGGGACTCATTTAAGGACTCTTATTGATTTATTGCATTTTATTGATTTTTTTTGTTCTTGTATTGCACAGTCAGCTTGTTTACCATAAAACAATTACAGCACAGAAACAGGCCATCTCAGCCCTTCTGGTCTGCACCGAACCAAGTACTCTCCTCTAGTTCCACCTATCTGCACCTTGCCCATAACCCTCTATTGCCCTCCCATCCAATTTTTCCTTAAATGACAAAATGGACCCTGCTGCCACTTCTCCCAGAAGCTCATTCCAAACAACCATCACTCTCTGAGTGAAGAAGATCCCCCTCATGTTACTTCTAAACTTTTGCCTCTTAACTTTTAACTCATGAACCCTTGTTTCAATCTCTCCAACCCTCAAGGGAAAAGCTGATCCACATCAACTCTATCTATCCCCTTCAATCTCCAAGGAATGCTCCAAGGAATAAAGATCTCATCTTCTCAATCTTTCTTTGTAATCTAGATTCTGAAACCCAGGCAAAATTTTCATAAATCTTTTCTGCATTTTCTCTACCTTGTTGATATCCTTCCTATAATTTGGTGACTAGAACTGCACACAGTATTCTAAATTTGGCCTCACCAATGCCTTAAACAGTCTCAATCACCTCTCAACTCCTGTATTCTAAGCATTGAGTTATAAAGGTCAGCATACTAAAAGACATCTTCACCACCCTATCCACACAAGATTCAACCTTCAGGGAATGATGAACCGTTATTCCTAGATCTTTCTGCCCACTCCATTCCTCAATGCCCTCCCATTTACTACGCACATCCCGTTTTGATTATTCCTTCCAAAATGAAACACTTCACACTTCTCAGCATTAAACTCCATCTGCCATCTTTCAGCCCACTCTTCTAATCAGTCCAAATCCTTGCAATCTTTGAAAACCTTCTTCATTATCCACAATTCCACCTATTTTAGTGTCATCTGCATATTTACTAATCCAATTTACTACCCCATTATCCAGATCATTAATGTAAATGACAAACAGCAAAGGACCCAATACAAATCCCTGAGGCCTCCAGCCTGACAAACAGTTATCCATTACAATTCCCTGGCATCTCCATTACAACCACCAATGAATCCATTTGACGATCTCAAGGTTAATACCTAACGAATGAACCTTCCTAACTAACCTTCCATGTGGAACCTTACTGAAATCCATATAGACAACATTCACTGCTCTACCCTCATCAACACTCCTAGTCACCTCTTCAAAAAGGTTCAACAAGATTGGTGAAACATGACCTTCCACACACAAATCTGTGTTGCATGTTCCTGATCAGACCTGGTCTCTCCAGATACTTATATATTATCTCGAAGAACGCTTTCCATTAACTTGCCTACCACAGATGTCAAACTTACAGGCCAATAATTGCTAGGCTTGCTCCTCGACCCCTTTTTAAACAAAGGGACCACATGTGCAATGCGGCAATTCTCCAGCATTATACCCATCTCAAATGGGATTTGAAAAATCACTGCCAGGGCTGCTGATATTTTCTCTCTAACTTCTCTCAAGGTTCTGGGGAAAATCCCGTTGGGACCTGGAGACTTATCCACCTTTATATGCTACAAAATCTCCAGAACTACCTTTTTCTTAGTCACTATATTTTCCATAATTACTCTCTTTGCTTCCTTTACCCTGCACAATTCAATATCCTTGTCCTTAGTGAATACCGAAGAAAAGAACTTGTTCAAGATCTCCTCCATCTCATTCGGCTCCACATACAGTTGTCTGCTCTGATTCTCTAATGGACCAATTTTATTCCTCACTCTCCTTTTGCTATTAACATATTTATAGAAATCTTTTGGATTTATTTTCACCAGTTGCTAAAGCCACCTCATACCTTCTTTCAGCTTTACTTATTTCTTTCCTTATGGTTCTTTTTACATTCAATGTATCCTCCAAACATCTCCTTTATTCCTCGTTTCTTATATTTATTGTAGGTCTCCCTCTTTTTTTGAACCAAGTTTCCAATATCCCTTGAAAATCTTGACTCTCTCAAACTTTTGACCCTGCCTTTTAACCTAACACGAACAAAAATTTTGACCCTCAAGATCTCACCTTTAAAAGACCTCCATTTCTCTACTACATCCTGTTCATCAAACAAATCGTCCCAATCCACTCCTCGTAAACCCCTTATCATCTGCCCAAATCTGACTTTTACCCACTCGAAAACCTCAACCCTAGGTCCTGACCTATCCCTTTCCATAATTACATTGATACTAACTGTACTATGACCACTGGACCCAAAGTGCTCCCCAACACATATCTCCATCACCTGACCTATCTCATTCCCCAACAGTAGATCCAACACTGCCCTTCTCTAGTCAGTACCTCTATGTATTGTTCTAAAAATAACCTATTCTGCACACATTTTACAAATTCCAATCCATCTAGCCCTTTCACAGAATGGGTTTCCCAATCTATATTTGGAAAATTAATATCTCCCACTATCACAACCCTGTGTTTATTACAAATATCTACTATTTCCCTATAAATTTGCACCTCTAGTTCTCATTCCCCATTAAGTGGTCTATAAATCATCCCTACAAGTGTGACTACCCTTTTCCCATTCCTCAGTTCCACCATGCAGCCTCTCTGGACGAGCCTTTAATCTATCTAGCCTAAGCACCGCTGTAAGATTTTTTCTGATAAGCAATGCTATTCCACCCCCTCTTGCCCCTCCCATTCTATCACACCTAAAGCAACAAAATCCAGGAATATTTAGTAGCCAATCACATACATCCTGCAACCATGTTTCACTCATCACTACCATGTCATACTGCCAAGTATCTATCCAACCCTTAGCTCAACCACCTTGCTGACAGATTTCCCACTACTTATTCTCTGTTTACCCCTATCTTTAAAAACAACCCTATTATGTTCTTTTTCTATCATATCTCTTCCATCTTTGTACAGAGCATCTTCCTTCTCTATCACCTGCCTTTCTACCCCCAACTTTCTCTGTTTGCAATCTAACCTTCTCCTTGCTGTTCTCCTTTGCTTGGTTCCCTCCCCCCAACCATTCTAGTTTAAAGTCTCCTGAGTTGCCTTAGCAAATGTCCTTGCCAGGATCCTGCTCCCCCTGTGATTCAAGGGCAACCCGTCCATTCTGTACAGGTCCCACCTCCCCCAAAAATGGTCCCAGTGATCCAGAAACTTGAATCCCTGCCCCTTGGTCCACCCCTTCAGCCACACATTTATCCTTCACCTCATTCTATTCTTGATCTCACTGTTGTGTGGCACAGACAGTAATCCCGATATTATTACCTTCGTGGTCCTTCTTTTCAGCTCCCTACCTAACTCCCTGTACTCACTTTTCAGGACCTCTTCACTCTTCCTCCCTATGTCGTTGGTACTGACATGTACCACGACCTCTGGCTCATCTCCCTCCCACCTCAGGATATCTTGGACACAAGCAGCAATATCCTGGACCCTGGCACCAGGGAGGCAAACCACCATCTGGTTCTCCTTATTGTTTCCATAGAATCCCCTATCTGTCATCCTAACTATGGAGTCCCCTATGACTACTGCCCTCCTCTTCCTTTCCCTACCCTTCTGAGCCACAGGGGCAAACCCTGTGCCAAAGGCACAGCCACAGTTGCTTCCCCCAGCTAGGCTGTTCCCCCCAACAGTACTCAAAGAGGAGTACTTATTAATGAGGGTGACAGCCACAGGGGTCCTCTCTAGCACCTTACTCTTCCCCTTCCCTCTCCTAACTGGGACCCACGTGTCTTCCTCCCGTGGCCCTGGTGAGACCACCTGGCTGCAACTCCTGTCTATGATGTGCTCACTCTCCCTGACCAGAGTGAGGTCATCGACTGCAGCTCCAGTTCCCTAACACGGTTCCCGAGAAGCCGCAGCTCAGCACACCTGGCGCAGACATGGACACCCAGGAGGCTAGAAGGACCTCCTCAGTCTGACACTGAGAACAGCAAACTGCCCTCACACCAATCCTTTCTCTCTCTCCCTTCCTCGTGCAAAAGAAACAAATAAACAACTAAACCAGCCTTACCTTAATGCCAACAAGCTCGACCTCAGCCTCCACTCACTGAAGCCACACGAGCCAAAGCCTTGAAGTCCCATTCCTTCCCTCGGGCCACACTCACTGGGCCCCTCCTTTAGCGAGCCCTTCTTTTTATTGGTTCCTGCTAATTTTCTTAATTACCCAATTAATCCCTCCCACAATAATCAATGACCAGACTCACCCGGCTGAAGGCTCCTCACCAAGTGAACAGCAAGGCAAGCTGTCCTTTCCTTTTTAAGTTCTGTCGCCCAACCAATGTCGAGCGCCTGCACACTAGGACCCCACCCGACTCCCAAAATCAACCCGAAAATTAAATAAATAGATAAACAGCAATAAATAAATAAAAAATAGACCCCTAGAATCATTATCTGTTTACAGTTCTTTATTTGTTTACATATTTTACGCTGGGTACAGTTTATTTTTTTACACCATCAATGAGTGGTAATTCTGCCAGGCCCACAGGAAAAAGGAATCTCAGGATTGTATGTGATGCCACGAGTATACTCTGACAATAAATCTGACATCTGATTATTGAATCAAAAACGGATGAATGAGTCACAACAGCAGAATGACACCCTTGCAGAAGATAATTAGCAAATTGAGAAGGGGGAGATCCTTCAAGTTGCGGATGGTTGATGGACATAAACCTCTATGTAGTGGTCCTCAAACTTTTTCTTTCCACTCACGGGACCACTTTAAGTAATGTCTATGCTGATTAGTAAGGGGTTGCTTAAGGTGGGATGTGAGTGGGAAGAAAAAGGTTGAGAACCACTGCAGAAACAGGCCTTTTGGCCCAACTTGTCCATACTAACCAAGCTCTTCCCATTTTCCAGCATTTTGCTCCTATCCATGTACCTCTATAAATACCCTTTGACCATCATAATTATTCCCACTTCTACAACCTCCTATTGCATCTCATTCCATACAACTGCTCATACGATCCCTCCATGACTAGACTAATTATTTAACATTACTGTGTTATCATTGAATTTTGGGGACCAATTTTTAAGGTCAAATTTGGGGGAGGGGCTGTGGTTTGACTTTTACATGGGTCATACATTTGACCAGCATCGTTCAAGGCATCAGGAGCTCAGATAGCTGTGATCAGGTGGTAAGTACACATTCGGGGCGATGAGAGTTCAGATGGACAGGCATCTGGGGCCGGGAGGTCAGGAGCAGGGATCAGCAGGCGACCAGGACGAGGATCCGTGGTTGGGGCGGCGGGAACTCAGATGGGCGGGCGGCCAGGGTGAGGATCTGCGGTCGGGGCATCGGGAGCTCAGATGGCTGGGCGGTTGGGGCCAGGGCGTTGGGAGCTCAGATGGGCAGGTGGCCAAGCGAGGATCCGCAGTTGGGGCATCGTGAGCTTGGATGGGTGGACAGCCAAGCGAGGATCTGAGGTTGGGGCATTGGGAGTTCAGATGGGCAACGGCCAAGTGAGGATCCGCAGTTGGGACGACGGGAGCTCAAATGGGTGGGCGGCCAAGGCGCGCGCGGATCCCTGATCGAAGCATTAGGAGCTCAGATGGACAGGCAGTCAATGCCAAAAAAAGGGTGTCAAATTTTACACGGGTCATAAAACACATGCTTTTGGGCCTAAAAAGGGGGTTGACTATTGCATGGTATCAACAAATACACGGAAATATTTATTCATTTTAATATTTGTGTTCTTTGTATAGACATTGTTTGTCTGTACGTGTGTTACGTCTGTGTGTGTGTTTGCAGTGTTCTACACTGAGGACTGGAGAATGCTATTTCGTCAGGTTATATTTGTACAATCGGATGGTAAATAAACCGGAATTTGATAACCACCACCCTTTTGTATGAAGGACTCAGGTCCTTTTTAAGTATTTCCCCTCTCATCCTAAAATAGAAGCCCTCGAGTTTACCCTGGGAAATTGCCAATGACCTTTTCATAGCCCCTCACAATTTTATAAACCTCTATTTGGTTATTTCTTAGCCTTTTCCATTTCACATGTTACTCGGGCCCTGTTGACATTAATTTTGAAATTCTCCCTTAGATTTGAGTCCTGACTACAGTGCAGAATTTATTGTCGTAAACATGTCATGAAATTCGTTGTTTTGTGGAATCGTCACAGGCGCAAATATTTGCTATAAATTGCATTTCAAAATGTCAAAAATATGGAAGAAAGTGAGGCAGTGTCTGTGGTTCATTGATCATTCAGGAATCTGGTAGCGGAGGGGAAGAAACCGTCCTTGTGCCGCTGAGTGCTCGTCTTCAGGCTCCTGTATCCATTTCCCGATGGTAGCAGAGTGAAGAGGGCAGGGCCTGGGTGGTGGTGGGTTCTTGAGGATAGAGGCTGCTTTCTTAAGACACCATCTTGTGTAGATGTCCTCGATGGAGAGAAGGCTGGTGCCCTTGACGGCACTGGCCAAGTTCACAAATATCCTTAGTTTTTGTTCCTGGCCAGCACGTCCATACCCGACAGTGATGCAACCAGGCAGAATGCTCTCCACAGTACACGTGTTAAAATTTGCAAGAGTCTTTCAAGAGAATGAGGTTATTTACATATTATAAAATAAAAATAGCTCAGGGTAAACTTGTGTAGATTTCAAGGAAGCTTCGGAAAGGTCATTCCAGATACCTTAACTCAAAGCCTTCAGTTTCTAGAAACTTCTACCCTGAGAAAGAAATTGTGGGCATTCACTTTATCCATGTCTCTCATGATTTTATAAACCTGTATATGGTCAACTCTCAGCCTCCTGTGCTCCAGGGAAAAAAGACCCAGCCCATCCAAAAAACCCCAGCCTATTCAATATCGCTGGAACTCAAGCTCCCAGTCCTGGCAAATCTCCTCTTCCCCCTTTCCAGCGTGCTGTTCTCCTTCCCAGAGCTGGCCAACTGGAATTACACAGAGACCTCTGGGGTGGTCTTTCTAATGCCTTGTACAGCGGTATCATGAGGTCCATAATTTTGGATTCGATATCGCACCTCACCAGGACTCCGACACGTCATTCATGGCTTGGCTTCGCGAATGAAGATTTGGAAAGGGGGCTGTCCACATGTGCTGCAACCTCGCTGGTGGCTGACAAGGCCAGTGTGGGATAGACGTGCCCGGCCGCAGAGGCTGCAAGGGAAATTCTGTTCTGGGTTTGGTGCTACTGTGTCACGGTTCTTCCTCCGAATCCTTTTGTCCTCAAGGCCAGCCCTGCATGGGTTCCTGAAGGAGGAGACAGACTGGTGAATGGTGTGTTGCCAGGCCGCGCGATCGGAGCCTGGAGCAGATCGCTGGTGATGGTCAATGCGACAGGCACCAAGGGATTTCTTCAGAGACTCCTTGTCCCTCTTTTTCGGGGCCCCTCTGTCACGGTGGCCAGTGGAGAGTTCGCTGTATAGCACAATCTTGGGCAGGTGATGATCCTCCATCCTAGAGACATCCTCTGCCCTATGCAGCTGTGTCTTCAACAGTCTAGTCTCGATGCTAGTAACCTCCGCCTGCTCGAGGACCTCCAAGTCACTCCAGTGGATGTTGAGGGTGGTACGTAGGCAGGGCTGGTGGAAGCGCTCAAGGAGTTGTAGGTGGTGATGGTAGGTGAAGCACGACTCAGAGCCGTACAGGAGGGCAGTCAGTACAACTGGGCTGAAATGGCGTGCTACCGTGCTATATGTCAAATAAAAATAATTGGTTTTAGCTCTGTGAAAGGAGCAGAGGGAAAAGTGAAGAGAGACAGAGGTGAAGGAAAGGGGTTGGGGAAGAAGAAGGGGTGGAGAGGGATGTTAAAGGAAACCGGAAAAGTCAATGTTAATGGCATCCAGTTTTAGGGTGTCCAGACGGAAGATAGGGTACAGTTGCTCCTATCCACTGCTCCTCTTCCCAGATCATACGAAGGATAAAATTCCAGGAAGATCTTCACTGACTGGGTGGTGGAACACGGTACCGTGGGCATGTCCGGCCATGTCCTCACTGTGCCGAGCAGGATGGCCCGCCTTCTGTACCTGTAAACCACCCCCCACCCCATAAGATCCTCTAATAATGGTCGAGAGCCCTAGATTCCTCCCTCATACCTCTCTTGGACGTGAGCCAGCAGCGTGTAGAGGCTTGCCTGGGTCTTCTGATCAATAAAGCCTTTGACTCTTGCTTTGTGTCTGCGAGTCCCGCCATAATTTATTGATCAGAAGTATTAGAGTGCCATGGACAAGGCGATAAGACTGGAGAAGCTGGAGATCGACCCAAAGGATCCAGAGGCCTCCGTAAAGTTTGATATGTGGCTGCACTGTTTGAAGGCCTACCTGAGGGGCCACAAAATCACAGCCGATGGCGATCAGTATGATCTGCTCTTCGCAGAGGTGGGCCACCAAGTGTACCAAATAATTCAGGACTGCACTGGATACAAAAAGGCATTGGCCCTACTCCGACAGCAGTACGGAGCCCTGAGGAACGCAATGTACGCATGCTTCCAGCTTGGCTCCCGACGCCAGGGTCGGGGTGAGTCGATCGATGATTTCGTGAGGGCCATGCGGGAGCTGGGACATGACTGCGGGTGACGGGATGTGACTGTGGCAACCTACCAAGAGGAGCTCATCCGCGATGGGCTAGTCCCTGGATTCCACTCCCATCAAATACGGGAATGACTCCTGGAGAAAGGCAAAAGATCTGTACAGGAAGTGGTGCAGATAGCCCGAGCGATGGAGACTGCTCAAATGAATGCGGAGGGCTACTCAGTGGGCCACGCAGCCACCAGGTGGGGAGAATGGGCAGCACCATCTTGGGACTTGAGGCCACTGACTGCCGCTTCCACTGCCGAGCACACGAGGCACAACCACTGTGTCCAAAGCAAACACCCGCGAAAATACTGCCCGACCCATAGCACGACCAGCTAGAACTGCTGGAGAAAGGATACTATGCCAAGGTATGCTGTTCTAAGCCACACTCTAGCAGCGTGCGGACCGCAACCCATGTCACCATCTTGGGCTGACCCACTTCCATCGTCATTTCCGGTGGCTGAGAACTGAACTTCTGGGCCAAGGGCGCAACAACATGGAGGGACGTCACATCCAGCTTTAATTCCGGACTCCACCACGTGCGATCCATGCGGGTGGCCATCTTCACGATCTCCCGGGCAGCCATCTTGGCGGCAGTGATTCAGACAGCGAGCTGACATTGGGTTCTATTGTGCTGGACCAGAGTAGACCACACTAGCTGGGGCGATCGATGATGGATAATGAGGTAAACGGTCACACCACTGGCTGTCTGTTCGACACGGGAAGCACCGAGAGCTTCATACACCCAGGTACGGCTGAACATTATTCCCTGACTAAGCCCCCAACCAAGTGCAACATGGTGGAACACGGTGCTGCGGGCATGTCCTCACTGGGCTGGGCAGGCTGGCCCGCCTTCTGTACCTGTAGCCCCTCCCCATAAGATCCCCTAATAAAGGCCGAGATCTCCTCCCTCATACCTGCCTTGGACATGAGCCAGCTGCATGTAGAGGCATGTCTGGGTACTTCTGATCATTAAAGCGTTTGACTCCTTGCTTGGTGTCAGCGGGTGGTCATTGATCGTGCCACACCTTTCCAAACTCCTCATCTGCAAGGATGTAAAGATCTTTCAGTGCATATTGAGTGTGTTTACAGTGCCAGGTGTGGACGAGACTGAAAGAATGTAATCTGCATTCAGCGAGTTTCAGAAAAGAGATCAGAATATCGTGAACTTCAAATGGATGAAACACAGTTGGATTCCAGCTGAATCACCGCTCCCTACCTTGCAGGCAAAGCATGTGATGGTGTTGCATCTGACTCAGGCAGTCCGTCCAACAACACAAACAAAGAACAGGGCCTGAAACACAGAGGCCTCAGGAAGTAGCCGAGTCCCCTAGGGGCACTGACCTATCCACTGCAGACATTCAGTGAGGTGGGAGCCAACATCATAAAGAACCCCCATCATTGGGTGTATTTAAGGCAGGGGTTGATAGGATTATCCAGGGCATCAAAGGTTATGGGGAGAAGGCCGGGCAGTGGGACAGAGTGTAAAAATGGATCAGCTCATGATTAATTGGCAGGTCAGACTCGATGGGCTGAATAGCCTATTTCTGCTCCTATGTCTTAGAACCATAGAACATTACAGCACAGAAACAGGCCTCTTCGGCCCTTCTAGTCTGTGTGGAACCATTTTTCTGCCTAGTCCCACTAACCTGAACCAGTCTATAGCCCTCCATACACCTCCCATCCATGTATCTGTCCAAATCCATCTTAAATGTTAAAATTGAGGCCGCATTCACCACTTCAGCTGGCAGTTCGTTCCACACTCCCACCACTCTCTGTGTAAAGAAGTTCCCCTTAAACTTTTCCCCTTTCACCTCCTCTAGTTTGTAGCTCACCTACCCTCAGTGGAAGAAACTGATCTACATTTACTCTGTCTGTCCCCCTCATCATTTTAAATACCTCAATCAAATCTCCCCTCATTCTTCTACACTCCAGGGAATAAAGTCCTAACCTTTTTAACCTTTCCCTTTAACTCAGTTCCTGAAGTCAGGGCAACATCCTAGTAAATCTTCTCTGCATTCTTTCTATCTTATTGATATTTTTCCTGTAGTTCGGTGTCCAAAACTGCCCACAATACTCCAGATTTGGCCTCACCAATACAGTAACATCCCAGCTCCTGTACTTTGATTTATGAAGGCCAAGCTCCAACCGTAAACTACTCCAGGACCTCCCAAAGCTAAAGATACATCACCATCGTTTCGGGCTCAATGTCCTCCTTCTTCCAAATCGTCCAAGATTTCCTCCCCACCCCACCACTTTGTTCGGATGCTTGCCAACATCGTGCTCATCCCTTGATGAAGGGCTCAAGCCCAAAACGTTGGTGATGTATCTGTAACTTTGCTGTATAAAGGACACTGTTTGACCTGCTGAGTTTTTCTACTCTCCAACAATCTCACCCTTCCTTCCCTCACACCCTCCAGTTTTCTTACATGTGCCTAAATGTCCCTTTTGTACCAGCCTGCACCACCACTCTCTATGTAAAACAAAAACTAATCTTTCTTCTACTCACCTTAAAAGGATATCCTCAGGTATCTGAATTCCAATGAGTGCAATTCCATTCCCTGGAACGACCTTACAGGGGTGTATAAATTCATGAGGGGCACAGACAAAGTGAACGCTCACGGTCTTTCTCCCCTCGGTAGAAGTTTCTGGAACAAACGTCCATAGGTTTCAGGTTGACACTTTGAAGAAGGGCTCAGGCCCCAGGTGTTGGTAATATATCTTTACCTTCTATGGACACTGTGACACCTGCTGAGTTCCTCCAGTGTTTCCAAGGTTAAGCTACAGGACCACAAGAGAGGATCTCTGGGAATCTTCCCCCCCCCCCCCCCCATCCACATGATCTACCAGGATCATTGTCTGAAGAGGGTGTGCAAAATCCCTTCCACCCCCACCCTCACACCTTCTCCTGTCGGGGAAGAGATGCAGGAGGATTCGAGCCAGCGCCACCAGGCTGAGGGCCAGCTTCTTCCCGCGGGCAGCGAGAACGCTGAACGACCAAAGGAATGGCTCGCACTGACCCTCCCAGCCTCATGAAACATTTATTTAGTGATTTGTATCGATGAATACTTGCCCTGCGTGTGCATAACACGTGTGTTATGTCTGGTTGTGTGTCTGTGAGTTTTGCACCGAGGACCGCCTGTGGCATCAGATGATAAACAATTTGGAGCTTGAAGAGGGGGAAGGTTGGTTCTAGGTCTGCCCCACCCCCCCCCACCCCCGGTGGGCCACGCATGATCTGCTCCAGCATTTCTGTGTCTTTAACCATCTGAAGCGTGCTCTTTAAATGTTAGAGCTAGCCCGATGGACTGCTCGCAGAAGAACCCTTCTGGGTCCGCGGGACTGAAACCCGAGAGCAGAAGGCTGCCGACCCTCGGTGGGAACTTTGGAGAGGGACTGAAACTCCTGCCCCAGCCCCAGCCCAGAGAGCCTGGGGTTTCCAAGGGCGGGGGTGGGAGGGGGAATGAGTTGCCTCTCGCCAGCTATTTCGCCACGAAACTGTAGTCTCACTCTGCTCTGTTGTTCTCGGATGTTTCACCTCGCCCCAGGGCTGGGCTGGGCTGGGCTGGGCTGGGCAAGGACGACCGTGCCCTTTCTAAGCTCCCTCTCCTGTTCGCTGCCTGCAGTTGGACTCAACGCTCCGCTGCGGCTCGTCTCTCCCGGCTGGGACTTGGATTGGTGGCGGCGGCCAGATGGCTCGGATCTGGGCGGAATCTCTCATTTGCCTCCTGCTCTGGACGGTAAGGCTCTTAACAGAAGAGAGAAGCCCTCAGGTGGGATGGTTTGGGTTTGGGTTTGGGACCCCCCCCCCCCCCCCTGCCCCATTGGGACCCCCCCCCTTTGGGACGTGCGTGCAAACTTTGCAAAGAGTTGGTGTGGAGGTCCCGGTCCCTCTCCCAGGACAAGAGACGTGTTCCCTTCCTCAGCACTGCAGACATTTGGGGATGGAACTTGTCTGAATTGTTATCCGAGAGAAGGAACTCCCATGTTCCAGGAAATGATCTTTATAATTCACCAATTATGTTTTAAATCGTCTACCTGTTTTTCTATACATCTTTCTCCATAAATGCATGTATCTGTGTATGTGTGTGTGTGTACAGATATCTAGAAAGGTACATGTTTGTGTGTATTATATATAAAATTACATTTATGTATATATGTGTAATCTCTAGAAAGATGTGTGTGTGTGTACGCACACATACATTCATAAATATGTAGATATGTATAAATATTTTAGATAGATTTATATTTCTAGATATATATCGGACTTGGAGCCAAAATACTCCCTCTTGGGGAGGGGGATTTCATGATGTCATAAGTGTAGAACAAGCCCCTTGACCCAACCAATTCTGGGATGGTCACAGCCCTTCCAATCCACAAATCTGTCTTTAGAACATCAAGTTCGCTCTATTATCTTCCTCTGGCAGCTTGTTTGCCCTCTCTGAGTGAAAACGTTGCCCCTCAGATCTCTCACCTTGGTGGGGGGGGGGGGGGGGGGGGGAGGAAAGCCAGTGACCGTTCACTTTATCTGTGCTCCTCATACCGACATAAACCACGACAAGGTCACCCTTCAGCCTCCAAAGCCCCAAGGAATGGGACTGTGCTCGCTGTAATTCAGAAGAATGAGAGGGAATCCGATTCAATGAAAAGTTGTTTCAGGGGAGGAGATTTAGGACGAAGATGAGGAGGAACTGCTTCTTGCAGAGTGCCGGGAATCCGTGGAATTCTCTGCCCAAGGAAGCAGGCGAGGCTGGCCCACGAAATGTATTTAAGACACGGTTAAAGAGATTTTCACCAAGTAGGGGAATTGAGGATTATGAGAAAAGGCAGTTGAGACCTTGGCCAGATTCAGCCGTGATCTTATTAAATCGTGGAGCAGGCGCGACGGCTCAGATGGACTGTTTCTACTTGTTATGTTGATGTTATGAGCGAAGACCCATCCTATCCCAACCTCTCCCTCGATAGGCCATCAAGTCCTGGTCACACCCTTGTGACAGTGATGTGCTTTGATGGATTAATCTCTGTATATACTCAAGTAGAAGTCAAATTTTCAAGATCATTTTTTAATGTTAAATATATGGAGTTGACAAATACATGGATACTACTTCTGAGGGGCTGAAATTCATGCCAATGAATCTCAACCGAATTGGCCATAGCTGTGAACGGTAGGCCAACCAAATGTGTTAACGTAGCCATTCAGAGATGCATCGTGAAGTACTGTAAATCTCAGAGGATCTTTCCTGGACCCAACACCCTAATGGCATCGTGAAGAAAGCACATCAGTGCCTCTACTTCCTTAGGAGTTTGTAGAGATTTGGAATGAGATCGGAAACCCTGGCAAATTTCTACAGAGGTGTGGTGGAAAGTATGCTGACCGGCTGCCTCACTGTCGGGTATGGAAACACCAATACCCCTGAGTATAAAGCCCTTCAAAAGGTAGTGGACACAGGACAGGACATCACAGGCAAAACCCTCTCCACCATCGAGAACATCTATGGGGAACGCTGCTGTCGGAGGGCAGCAGCAATCATCAAGGATCCACATCACCCAGGATATGCTCTGTTCTCACTGCTGCCATCAGGAAAGAGGTGTAGGTGCCACAAGACTCGTCCCACCAGGTTCAGGAACAGCTGCTAACATCAGGCTCCTCAGCAACAAACTCAAATCAGGGAATCATTTAAGGACTTTTGGACTTTGTGCAATAGAAAGATGGGAAAAAACAACAATCAGTTTGTTTACATTTCTTTGTTTACATGTGGACATTGTGTACAGTTTTTCTTGTCCACCAATGAGCGGTAATTCTGCCTGGCCCACAGGAAGAAGAATCTCAAGTATGTACTCTGACAATAAATCTGAAATCTGAAGTACTGTAAATGCATATCGGCCTAACTTACCCGTATTAGAATGACGGTGTGACATATCCTGTACTGACTCAGTAATAAGGTCATATAATGTGAATGAATTGTGGCCCAGCTGTGTACCTACCCATCACCATTTATACAGGTATCTGTGAATGGCAAGCAGACGAAGTGTGTCTTTTTGTAATTTTACAATAGTTACAGCAATGGTTCCCAACCTTTTTCTTTCCATTCACATCCCACCTTAAGTAATCCCTCTGCCATCAGTGCTCTGTGATTAGTAAGAGATTGCTTAAGGTGGGATGTGGGTGGGAAGGGAAGGTTGAAAATCGCTGCTCTAGACCCAATTGTGACTGAAATATTTTGCTTGAGAAAAATGGTCATTGGCCCATTTCCTTTGGAGATCTGAAATGGTGCACATAACGAGTCAATGAGGGATGATTAAAACAGTGGTTTTCAAACTATTTCTTCCCACCCACATTCCACCTTAAGCAATCCCTTACTAATCACAGGAGTTATCGTTCTTCAGGGAAGGGAAATGGGAAAGGAGTGTGAGTACAGAAACATGGGGGTGGGGGGGCTAGGATGGGATCTAGTCAGGCCCTGATGGGCTGAAAAACCTCCTGTGTTGTTATTTTGCATTTGGAGAGGTGCCTTGAGGCTTAACCTCTCCACCATTAATATCCAGAATATGGAGCCCCGACCTTGAGTTGTTCAGCATGGACCAATGAATGCTCAGGCCCACCAAAATGAACCACAGCATTAGTCCCACCTGCCTGCATTTGGCCTAGATCTCTCCAAACCTATCCTATCCATATATCCATCCAAACTTTTCTTAAATGTTGCAATAGTACCTACCTCAACCACCTCTGTTTCGCACCCTCTGTGGAAAACTTCTCAAATATGCGCCAGAATTACCTCTCTGCCTCTTCACCAAGTCATGCCCCGAGTCCCATTTCTCTAGCCCCTTTTCCACTGGCACCCCAGATAATTGGGCCGCCCAGTGTCCCGGGATAGGAAGCCCTTTGTGCTGTTTCCACTAGGCCACCCTCAACTGGGACAGTGACTGGTTTTCCTCTGGACACAACTGATCCCCGGGGAAACTGATGTGTTCCTTCAACTGGAAACAGGTCACTTTCTGCCGTCCCTTTTCCACTGGTTTTATCAGCATGCCGGGGGTATGAGTAGGGGTGGAGGTGATTTATTCCCGGCATGAAATGGTGTTATTTCGGACAGTGAAAAGAGGTTAACTATTCATGCCAACAAGAGAGTGTGTGTCCGATTTGGTTCATTGCTTATCTCGTGGTGCTTTCTTTCCTGAAAAGGGGGGTACGCAAAGGCAAATCCACCATTATCGACACAGTGATGGAAGGTTTTTCTTTTACTGAGTCAACTCCTGGAACTTCAGACCAAAATGGTGGTAGCAAGAATTGGAAAGGGACGAATTTTCCAGTGTGCGGCACCACGTGGGTCTGTATTAGAGAGCTGCATGTTATCACATGAAGGGTGCCCTGTGATGAGAGGTTTTTATTTCCTCATTTTTTTTACATGATCTGGGCATTCCTGGCCCTTTCCTGACTGCCCCTTGAGAGAACTCCAAGATCTGTTCACCCTCTACACAGCTTTAGCCAAGAGGCCAGTGAGTGCGTGGAAACAGACTGGCGGAGGAGGCGCTGCTGAAGGGCTCTGGGCCTGAATGTCAGCCTTTCTTTTTCTCCCCGCCGATGCTGCTCGGCCTGCTCATTTCCACCTGCAGGCTCTTGTTTGCCTTGTGGCTTGGCAGAGTCGACATTGTGCTGTTTCCACATCGTGAACAAAGGCACTGCTGTGATTAAAAAAAGAACTTGTCATTTTAAATTGAGGTGCATAGAACATTTCTCCCAGAGGCTGGAGGATCATTTTATAGAATGTTACAGGACAGTACAGACCCTTCAGCCCTCAATGTTGTGCTGACTTGTATAAACCTCTTCAACAACCTAAACCTTCCCTCCCTCACACCCAAAACCATCTATTTTTCTTGGATCATGATTATCTTTATTGCCACAAAGGTTATATGATATGCAAATGCACTGAAATTCTTATTTAGAGCACAGAACAATGCCACACAGTACAAGCCATTCAGCCCACGGTGTTGAACTAATCTATGGAAGCCTACTCAACAACAATCTAACCCAGAGGTTCTCAACCTTTTCCTTTCCACTCACACACCACTTTAAGTAATCCCTATGCCTTCGGTGCTCTGTGATTGCTTAAGGTGGGATGTGGGTGTGAAGGGAAGGTTGAGAATCACTGCTCTAGACCCAAATTGTTACTGAAATATTTTCCTTGAGAAAATTTGTTATTGGCCCATTTCCTCTGGAGTTCTGAAACCGGGCACATTACAAGTCAATGAAGTACGATTAAAACCGTGGTTTTCAACCTTTTTCTTCCCATCCACATCCCACCTTAAGCAACCCCTTACAGAGCACTGATGGCATATGGATTATTTAAGGTGGAATGTGAGTGGAAAGAAAAAGGTTGAGAACCACCGATGTAACCCTTCCCTACCTCACGCCCATGACCGTCTTCTTTTCTTGCATCATGTCCCTGTTTAAGAGTCTTTTAAATGTCCCTATTGTTCCAGCCCCCATCACCACCCCCATCAATGTATTTCAGGTCCGCACAACTCTTTTTTTTTAAAAAAAACTACCTGTGATGTCTCCTCTAAACTTTCCTCAACTCACCTTCAATAGGTGTCCTCTGGGATTTTCTGTTGTTGCCCCAGGAAAAATGTGCTTTCTGTCCACCCTATCTAAGCCCCTCATAATCTTGTGCACCTCTATCAAATCACCTCTCATTCTCCACCACTCCAAAGAGAAAAGCCCTACCTCTGTCAACCTAGCTTCATAAGACTTGTTCTCCAATCCAGGCAACATCCAAGTGAATCTCCTCTGCACCCTCTCCGTAGCTACCACATCCTTCCTGTAATAATCTGGCCAGACTGAGTGAATTATTCCCAGTGTGGTCTGATCAGAACTGCAACATCATCTCGTGACTCTAGACTAATGAAGGTCAGCATACCAGGCATGTTTTTAAAAATATTTATTAGAAAACCTTTACATAACTGAAATGTTAACAAATCGTCAAAATCATTTGTGGTTACAAAAAAAAATCTAAAAAGTACTACAGAAAATCCTCAAGGAAAACCCCTAACCGCCCCTCCCCCCAAACATTACCCCTCCCACTATCCCAACGCTACCCCCCGATAGAAAAAAGGGCGAAGAAAGAAGTAGATAAGGAGAATATCTCACATCATTTATTTACTATATGGTGTGGAGGTCCAGCAGCACTCAAGACCAGTCTTAAACTTTCAAATTAAAATGATCCAAATATGGGCCCCAAATCTTTTCAAATACATAATATTTATCCCGTAAATGGTAAATATCTTCTCCATTGGTATACAGGACCTCATTTCCGAATGCCATCTTTGTAAATTAAGCTCCATTTGATCTTCCCACGAAACAGCTATACATTTCCTTGCGACTGCAAAAGCTAATCGTAAAAACGCCATTTTATTTAATTTATATATCAAAGCCATTTCACTAACTTCCCCAATTTAAAAAGATCTTTGGATCTAGAGAATTTTTTTTTCCAAAATATCTTGCAAACATTCTCTTAATCTAGCCCAAAAACTTTCTCACAAGACCAAATTGAGTGCAAAAATGTACCTTTTTGCTTATTTCATCAAAAACACAAATCCGGAGCACTCAGTTTGTATCTTTTCAAACGTTCTGGGGTTAAATATAATTGATGTATAAAATTATAAGTCACCAATCTATACCTAACATTAACTAACTTTGTCAAAATATCCCTATTAATCTTCCTCCAACAATCCATTTCAAATTGAACTCCCAAATCCTTCTCCCATTTAAGTCTCGACTTATGCAGCTCAATCTTAGGCATTTTTTGTTGCAACAATTTATACATTTCTGAAATAAAACCCTTCTTCCCTCCATCCCGGATCAATATTTCAAACGTCGATTCCTTAGGTAAATACAGATATCTCCCTAAACAGTCATGCAACATTGACTTAAGTTGATATTAACAAAAACGAGTATTATTAGGGATTTGATATTTTTCCTTCAACCTTTCAAATGTTAAAAAAACGACTCACCTCAAAACAGACATTTATCTTTCTAATTCCTTTCTGATTCCAAATTTTTAGGAGGTTTTTATCAATCGTGAAAGGTAAACCTTTATTCTGAAACCAAGGTATATATCTAGACAATTCACCTGGAATCCCAGTAATTTTACTAACCTCTTCCCAAATGCTTATCAAACAAAATAAAACTGGAGATTTCTGACTACTTCATAGCTTTCGTATTCCACTTATAAATGAAATAATCTCTTCTGTCCTCCCAATTCTCTTCAATTCAATATTTGACCAAGTCACAGGACTATCTCAATCAAACATACCAGGCATGTTAGATGGAGGAGGGAAGTCCCTGATGTTTGGGTCACAGTTGAAAGAGAAGGGAGAACCCATTTAGGGCTGAGATTGATTTTAGTTTTTAAAAAATTTAGACCTACGGCCCATGAGCCTGGGCCACCCAATTACACTCGATATGTTTTTTTTAAGGGTGGGAGGAAACATGAGCCCCCGGGGAAAACCTACGCAGACACAGGGAGAGCGTACAAATTCCTTACAGACAGTGTGGGATTTGAACCCCGGTCCCAATCACTGGCGCTGTAAAGGCATGGCGCTAACCGCTACGCCAACCGTGTCACTCAAGATGAGGTGAAACTTCACTCAGAGAGCTGTGAGCTTGTGGAACTCCGCACCTCAGAAGGTTGTTGAGGCCGGTTCATTAGGTACATTCCAAAGGGAGTTGGATGTGGCCCTTGGAGCTGAAGGGATCAAGGGGGAATGGGGAGAAAGCAGGAATAGGGGACTGAGGTCACGTGATCAGCCATGATGGTGGAGCAGGGTCGAAGGGCTGCATGGCCTCCTGCTCCTGTCTTTTTTAATGCTTCTCAAAATTTTGTTTCATTTGGGAAACTTAAATCATTTTGGCTTTTGGGAAGTTCAATTAAATATGAGAGAGAATAACTTTTCAAACATCCGAATAGATTATGGTAAGACCTAAAAGAGAGTAAGCTAAACACGTGTTTTCTTCTCTGAGAAGACTGTAAGTCTAAGCCTATGCCAAGCCCTGGACATACAGCCAATGGTGGGAGAATGGAGTTGAGAGGAAAAATACATTAGAGTTGAAGATTCTATCATAATAAAACAAAACTTCCTTCAGCCTGCAACAAGGCAGAAAAAAAGTCACCATAATCAAACAGAGGAAAAGAAGCAAAAGAGGGCCTCCTTCTCACTCCCACTCCCCCGAGAGACAGAGTGTCCGTGGATTCACCTCCAGCCCTCCTGCAGCCGCGCACACCCTTGTGCGATCCACCCGAGCACCAGATTCCAAATCTCTGATACGTTGGGATCTTCATTCCCTGGAGTGTTGGAGGCTGAGGGGTGGCCTTGTGGAGGTTGAATGAAGTGACGGATCTCAGTATTACGTCCAGGGTAGATGTTTGCAGAACTAGTGGGCTTGGTTTTACGCTGAGAGGGGAGAGATTTAAGAGGGACCTGAGGGGAAACTTTTTCACTCAGAAGGAGGTCCGTATCTGGAACAAGCAGCCAGAGGAAGTTATAGAAACGGATTATAGAGTTCACAGCATTCAAAAGGCAGTTGGACCAGTATATGGATGGGAAGGGATTTCAAGGATTTGGACCAATTGTGTGCAAACGGGACTAGCCCAGAATGCCAACTTGATTGACATGGACAAGATGGGCCAAAGGGCCTGTTACTTGTTAAATTACTCTCTCATGGCTCGAAAGAGAATGCAGTTTTAAAAAAGAGGTAAAGACGCCAGTGATACAGTTGACGAGGTGCTAAAGGTCCAAATGTGTCCATGCTATGTGTCTGGATGCATGGAGTGATTGGGTTACAGGGACACCCAAACTGACATCTATAGATCCATGGGAAGAGATGGAGAGAGGCAGAACTAGAGGAAAGGAAGCAGAGGGGATGAAGCTGGGTAGAGGGGGGGTGCTTTTTCCTTTGAGAAAGGGGAAGATACAAATGAAGAGGGCATGAGCTGAGAGTTGGGGGGAAAAATTTTAGAGGAAACATGAGGGGGACTCTACTCAGAGAGTGGTGGGTGTGTGGAATGAGCTTCCAGACAAAGTGGCGGAGGTAGGCTCAATATTAGCACTTAAGGAGAAGCTGGATATGAAAATAGACGGGAAAGGAATGGAGGGTTATGCGTTGTGTAGGTTAGGTGGGAGAAAGAGTTCGACATGGACTAGAAGATCCAAGTTGGCCTGTTTCTGTGCTGTAATTGTTATATGGTTATATACAGAAACCAGAGAAGTCGATATTAATGCCATCCAGTTGGAGAGTGTTTGAATGAGTCCAGAAGAGATTTACTGGGACGTGCACGCTGGCCTTTTGTGAATCATTCAAGAGGATATCCCGATCTCTCTGCATCTCACTCTCTGCAATTTCTCCCCATTCAGATAATATGCCTTATTTTCCATATTTCCTTCCAAAATGTTTGTTTATTGTCATCTGATTCTCCATATGCAAGATGATGTGATAAAATTGTTTAAGATATTAGTGAGGCCAAATTTGGAGTATTGTGTGCAGTTTTGGTCACCAAACTACTGGAAAGGTATCAATAAGATAGAAAGAGTGCAGAGAAGATTTATTAGGATGTTGCCTGGACTTCGGGAACTGAATTACAGGCTAACATTGAACAGGTTAGGACTTTATTCCCTGGAGCGTAGAAGAGATTTGATCGAGGTATTTGAAATTATGAGGGGGACAGACAGAGTAAATGTAGGTCGGCTTTTTCCACTGAGGGTGAGTGAGATACAAACCAGAGGACATGGGTTAAGGGTGAAAGAGGATAAAGGTTTAGAGGGAACGTGAGGGGGAACTTCTTCACACAGAGTAGTGGGGGTGTGGAATGAGCTGCCAGCTGAGGTGGTGAATGTGGGCTCAATTTTAATTTTTAAGAAGAATATAGACAGGAACAAGGTTTGGAATGGAATGGAGGGCTTTGGCTTTGGGAGAATATGCATGGGCTGAAGGGCCTATTTCTATGCTGTATTTTTCCATGGCTGCTGGGATTTGAGGAACTGAGTTACAGGGAAAGGTGAAACCAGTTAGGACATTATTCCCTGGAAGGAAGATTTGATTACACTAGTGAAATATTACTGCCTTTGCTCTGTTCCCTCTCTGTAACTCTGCACTCTTGTTTTTAACTGCTGTGCTATGCGGGGGTACAGATGGAGTAAACGTAACCAGGCTTTTACCACTGCGGTTGGGTGAGACAAGAACCAGAGGACGTGGGTTAAGGGGAAATATTGAAACAGAACATTTTCATGCAGAGAATGTGGAACGAGCTGCCAGCTGAACGCGGACTCGATTTTGAGATTTAAGAACAATTTGGAGAGGTGTATGGATGGGAGGGGTGTGGAGGGATATGGTCTGGGTGCAGATCAGTGGGACGAGGCAGAATAATAATTTGGCATGGACTAGATGGGCCAAATGGCCTGTATCTGTAGTGTTCTATGGTTCTCCCTCAGGAAGCACTATATTGCTACTGTTTCAATGGAGGGTTCTGACCTGGAACTTCCATCTCTGTTTCCACTGATGCAGATCCACGGATCGTGTCGGAATCAAAATTTATTGTCGTGAACACTTCATGAAATTCATTGCTGTGCGGTAACAACACAGTGCAAACATTTATATGAAGCCCCTGACAATATAAATAAAACTAGTGTCGGAAAAAGTCAAAGAAAGGCAGGAATAAAGATAAGTAAAAGGCCGTGTCTTTGGTTCATTGTCCATTCAGGAATCTGATGGCGGAGGGGAAGAAGCCGTCCTTGTGCCGCTGAGGGCTTGTCCTGAAGCTCCTGTACCTTTTCCCCGATGGTAGCAGAGTGAAGAGGGTGCAGCCTCTATCCTTGAGGATAGAGGCTGCTTTCTTGAGACACCGCCTCTTGTAGACGCCCTCGACTGGGGCAAAGTCTGGTGCCCGTGATGTCGCAGCATTACACTACTGCTCTCGCTACGGATAGCGCAATATACACCACTCAGACAACTTCGGTCAAAGCAGATCGTCTCAAGTGCACAGTTCTTGCCGTTTGTCCTGAGGTATAGAGAGAATGTTCATTTTGCAACCAGGCCAGCTAGTCGACCCCTGTGTAGTTACAGTAGTAAAAGAAAATCAGCACAGAGTTGCAGAGATCAGTTAGCAAGGGCAGTAATATTTCACTGGTGTGAATCGGGTATTTATTACTCTTTGAGAAAGCTCATTTTTATATCAATTAACTGTCGCACTTATCCATGCAACCACATAGCAGAAGCAATTAGCTGACTATAAAATGGTAATGATAAAGAGTCCATTATCGTACACATTGCACAATGTACGTATGCACCAACATTTTTACTTGCTGCAGCCAAACCCAATAATGGGCATAATTTCAATGAAAAAGATAAAAAATTACTAAAGATATAAGGGGCCAGGGGCTGGGGCAGAGCCAACAACCTGTATCTGAACATTAAAAAATCAAAAGAGATAGATGTCAACTTCAAGGGGGTGGGGGTCCTTGGAGTGCATTTGATGGAAAATCTCACCTGGTTCCTTAACACCAGCTCCGTCGCCAAGAAAGCCCAGCAGCACCCCTACTTCCTCCGAAGGCTGAGGAAAGTTCATTCCCACCCTCCACCCTCACTACATTCTACAGAGGGTGTATCGAGAGCATCCTGTGCAACTGCATCACTGCCTGGTTTGGAAGCTGTACCTCCTCGGTCCGCAAGACCCTGCAGAGGAGAGTGAAGTCAGCGGAAAAGTCCATTGGGGGCTCCCTTCCTACCATGAAGGACGTCTACAACACTCGATGCAGGCGAAAGGCAATAAACATTGTGAAGGTCTCCACAGACCCCTCACGTAAACTGTTCTCCCTTCTGCCACCTAGTAGGAGGTACTGTAGCACTCGACCCCCTAATGTCTAGATTGAGCAAGAGATTTTTTCACCCCCAAGACATCAGGCTCCTGAATCCCCAGAACATAAAAGTGCAGAGAGTACTTTGGTACTGGGGACTCTTACAGTATACTTCTTAATATTTAACATTTTATGTGTTTAACTATCTTATATTTATGTAAATATGCTCTTTGGTCCTGGAGAAACGCTATCTCATCTTTACTGTGTGAGCATGGTGTGAACAATAAATAAAGGTGACTTAATCTGAGATAGATAAATATATAGTTATCCTTGTGCAAGAACAAAAGTGACTGGACAATAGTGCAGGCAGTTCGTTAGTGGTGACAGAGTAGTCCCTGATAAGTGTAAATTTTAAATTTAGACAGTAACCCATGCCACCCAATTAACCTACAACCCCCTCGTATATTTTGAGGGGTGGGAGGAATCTGGACCGCCTGGAGGAAACCCACGCAGACATGGGGAGAACGTACAAACTCCTTACAGACAGCGCCAGATTCGAACCCGAGTCACTGGCGCTGTAATAGCCTTGTGCTAACTGCTGGACTAACCATGCCACCCTAATAAGGGGAGGTTCAGAATCCTGATAACTGAAGGAAAGAAACTGCTCTTGAACTTCGAGGTGCTGGTCTTTAAGGCCTCCGTCCCTTCTGCCTGATGGGAGCAGTGAGAAGAGGTTGTGACCAGGGTGGTGGGGTCCTTTATGATGTTGGCTGCCTTCCTGTGCACTTAAAGTAGATGTATTCGGTGGATGGGAGGTTGGAGCCTGTGATGGCTAATCTGCAGCCTTCTTGGTTCCTGGGCAGTCGAAAGGCTGTTGGTGGAGGGGTGGGGTGGGGGGGGGGGAGGTCAAGGGAGGTGCTGTAGGCAAAAGATATTGCATAACTATTTATGGAATATTTGAACTTTGGGATTGAGTTGTTTATTAAAAATATTTTTTTCCGTTGAAGGTGTGTGCTCCATCCAGACAGAGCTGCAAGAAAGCTTTTTCACAACACAAGCTTGAGGCTCTGGTTCCCCAACAGATCTCGAAAGGGGACGTTCTGTTGAAAGGTAATTCAGATTTTTTTGAGGCAATTACATTAGGCATTCTTTTCAGTCCAAACTACATGATTTTCCTTGAATCACAAATTCAAATATTCTTGATGTAATTTTTTAATTTACAGTTCGTTCATGGTGAATTAATATCTTCTATTTATAATGATTTATTGGATTGAAGATGAGCCTTTAATGGCTGGGATTAAGGACGAATGGGAGTGAGATTTGAACATGACATTCTCAGATGAATCTTAGCTTGATTAACGATTCCTCATTTTGTACAAGGCATTGCCTATTACAATTTAAGGTGGTACATAGAACTCCTATGTCCAAACTTAAATTATCTCGTTTTTAGGCAGATATTGATCCACTATATAACAAGTGTAAATTTTTTGATCCACATGTCTTGAGAGGGCCCCATTTTAGGAAAATTTGGGGAAAATATTTTCCAGACTTTGTATCAATGATTTTTAAGATTAAACTAGAACCATGCCCTTTAATTTGTTTGGTTTTTTTTTTCTTGCAAACCAGATATACCTCTGTCTGCATCCCAGGGAGGAAGTTTTAGTTTTTATCCTGTTGATAGCTAGACGAGCAATTTTAATGAAATGGAAAGAGGACTCTTCACCTACTCTTACACGTGATGTAATGTCATATTTAAATTTAGAGAAAATTAGATACAACATTTTAGATGGAACGTTTCAATTTGACAAGATGTGGGGACTATTCATCGATTATTATCATGGCTGAATGCTTCAGAAATTCTCGGCCTAGTGTCTGAAGGTCGCTATTCGATCCATATCCCCACATCTTTTTGTACAAGATAACCCTGATTAGAGGGAGGGGGTTGATTAGCTTTAGCTTTAGGTTTTTTTATTTACTTTTTTTTGGATAACTGGTTATATATGGGTTTAATTATGGTCTTCTTGGATCATATCATCGTTAGACAGAATTATTCTGTGTCTTGACCAAAAGGTTGTAATAATGCAAGTTACTTGATCTCTATCCAGAATTATTTTTTAGATTACATTTATATTAATTTGTGATCTGCTATTTGTATATAGGATTTGTGTTAATAGCAATTTTTAAAAAGTATAATAATTCATGGTGTTTACAGCGTGAACAGACTCTTCAGCTCTTCTCTTCCATGCGAGCATTCTTTGCCTGAATTTCCTCTCTCTTATGCCATCAACAATGCTTCCCGTTCCTTTTCCCAGGAGAAATCCCCCTCAGAGAGCGCAGCAGTGATTTTACAAGAGAGAACTCAGTGAGAGGTTTCAGCTACGTGAGTTCCAGGATCACGAGCTGGCAGTCAGCCAGCATGTAAACAGGCCTTTCTGTCCACCTAGTCCATGCTAACCAGAGGGATTGGTGTGGTACAGGATCCCACCTGCATTTTTCTCTGGAGCTTCGGAGGTTGATGGAGGCGCATAAAATCATGAGCGGGTGGACAGTCGGAAACTGATCCCCAGAATTGAAGTTTCACAAATTAGAGGAAGCTTGTTTCCTATGGTGGGAGAGCCTAGGACAAGGGGGCACAACTTTAGGATTGAAGGGCGTCCACTTAGAACAGAGACGCGAAGGAACTTCTTCAGCCAGAGTTTGGTGAATCTGTAGAATTTGTTGCCACAGGTGGTTGGGGAGGCCAAGTCATTAGGTGTATGGCAGAGGTTCTCAAC
This sequence comes from Narcine bancroftii, assembly GCF_036971445.1. Classification (NCBI taxonomy): domain Eukaryota; kingdom Metazoa; phylum Chordata; class Chondrichthyes; order Torpediniformes; family Narcinidae; genus Narcine; species Narcine bancroftii. Next base: position 367,581,328 of record NC_091470.1, on the reverse strand, counting down.
CTTTTTTCTTTCCACTCACATGCCACTTTAAGTATTCTCTATGCCATTGGTGCTCTGTGATTAGTTAGAGATTGCTTGAAGTAATGGGTGGTTGGAAAGAAAAAGTTTGAAAACCACTGTTTTAATCGTACTTAATTGACTCGTTATGTGCACGGTTTCAGAACTCCAAAGGAAATGGGTCAATGACAATATTTCTCAAGCAAAATATTTCAGTAACAATTAAGTCTAGAGCAGTGATTCTCAACCTTCCCTTCCCACCCACATCCCACCTTAAACAATCACAGAGCACCGATGGCATAGGAATTACTTAAAGTGGGATGTGAGTGGGAAGGGAAGGTTGAGAACCACTGGCGTACAGAATTTAAAGCAGATTGATAGGTTCTTGATTTGCCAGGGCATCAAAGTTATGGGCCTGAGAGGGAAAATGGATCAGCTCATGATTGAATGGCAGGGCAGACTCAATGGGTTGAATCACCTACTTATGCTCCTATGTCTTATGGTCTCATGGACATGCATTTAAAGTGAGGGGGAGGAGGTTTAAGGCAGATGTGTGGGGAACTTCTTTTATACAGTGGTGGGTGCCTGGAGTGGACTGCCAAGAGTCGTGGAGGAAGCAGATGTAATAGAGGTGTTTGGGAGGTGCTTAGATAGATAAGTGAACATGCAGGGGATGATGGGATATCTATCAGGTCCAAGGAGCAGTTTTACTTTGCGTCGGACCCCATGATTGGCAAGGATGCATGGACCTGCATTCACGAATTTAGCTGGCAGCTCGTTCCACACTCCCACCACTCTCTGCGTAAAGAAGGTCCCCCTAATGTTCCCTTTAAACTTCTCCCCTCTCACCCTTAACCCATGTCCTCTAGTTCTCGTCTCATCTAACCTCAGTGGAAAAAGCCTTGGTGGTGAGGTTCCTTGAGGATAGAGGGTGCTTTCTTGGGACGTCACCTCTTGTAGATCGCCTTATTTGAGTGAAAACTGGTGCCCGTGATGGCACTGGCTGCATTCGCAACCCTCTGTAGCCTTTTCCTCTCCTGTGCATTGGCACCTCCATACCAAACAGTGCCCCTGAAGAAATTTGCAAGAATCTTTAGTGACATACCAAATCTCCTCCAGATTCTAATGAAGTATAGCCGCTGGTGAGCCTTCTTCGTGATTGCATCCACATGGAGGCCCCAGGATGGATAAACAGAGTTGCTAAAGGTGGGAGAAATTGCAGAATGTTGGATCCAATATATTGGAGGAACTCTTCTTCTTTGGCTTGGCTTCGCGGACGAAGATTTATAGAGGGGGTAAATGTCCACGTCAGCTGCAGGCTCGTTTGTGGCTGACAAGTCCGATGCGGGACAGGCAGACACGGTTGCAGCGGTTGCAGGGGAAAATTGGTTGGTTGGGGTTGGGTGTTGGGTTTTTCCTCCTTTGCCTTTTGTCAGTGAGGTGGGCTCTGCGGTCTTCTTCAAAGGAGGTTGCTGCCCGCCAAACTGTGAGGCACCAAGATGCACGGTTTGAGGCGATATCAGCCCACTGGCGGTGGTCAATGTGGCAGGCACCAAGAGATTTCTTTAGGCAGTCCTTGTACCTTTTCTTTGGTGCACCTCTGTCATGGTGGCCAGTGGAGAGCTCGCCATATAACACGATCTTGGGAAGGCGATGGTCCTCCATTCTGGAGACGTGTCCCACCCAGCGCAGCTGGATCTTCAGCAGCGTGGACTCGATGCTGTCGACCTCTGCCATCTCGAGTACTTCGACGTTAGGGATGAAAGCGCTCCAATGGATGTTGAGGATGGAGCAGAGACAACGCTGGTGGAAGCGTTCTAGGAGCCGTAGGTGATGCCGGTAGAGGACCCATGATTCGGAGCCGAACAGGAGTGTGGGTATGACAACGGCTCTGTATACGCTTATCTTTGTGAGGTTTTTCAGTTGGTTGTTTTTCCAGACTCTTTTGTGTAGTCTTCCAAAGGCGCTATTTGCCTTGGCGAGTCTGTTGTCTATCTCGTTGTCGATCCTTGCATCTGATGAAATGGTGCAGCCGAGATAGGTAAACTGGTTGACCTACACCTTGTTTAACACCATGTATGCTGACCCAGCAGTGGCCGGCCTGAGAATCACAGGGATACCATCTTTGCTGAGAATGGTAACAAGATTAATCTTGGCAGAGAAAGCGTTTAATTTTTGCATCAACACTAACGTAAGGAACAAATCACATTTAAATCCTCAATGTGGGCTGAATGGTCAGTGCAGCGGCTAGCGCAACCCTATCACAGCGTCAGCGCATGGGTTTGAATCTGGCGCTGTCCGTAAGGAGTTTCTACATTCTCCCTGTGTCTATGTGGGTTTCCTCCAGGTTCTCCTTCAAAGACATATGGGGGTTGATGGCTAATTTGATGGCATGGGGTCCTGAAGGGCCTGTTACCGTGCTGTGCACCTAAATGAAATAAAATTTATAAGAGTGACTTTCCAATGGGAATCTAGCAGGCCCATCACAGAAGGTAGACAGTGTTGGGCACCACCAGTTGGCCCAATAATCACAGAGACAAAGACTGAGGGGAACGATAGGCTTTATTACACACAAGACTTGCAGGCCCAGGTCCAAGCCAGGGAAGGAAGAGGTGACTCGGCCTTTATGGTCTGGGTCACAGGGGAGGAGTCCAAGGAGGAGTCTAGGAGAGGATGTCATCAGGAGGGTGGGCCAGCTCGTGTCTGTACTGGTCAGTACATACAATACACCTTATCATTACAGAGAGCCACCACCTTTTTCCCCAGGGCAGGAGTAGCAAACCCCAGAGGTTATCTGTGCAAAGTTTTATACCATCGTCCTGTGCCTCTGTGGGTTTCCTCCGGGGGCTCCAGTTTCCTCTCACCGTTCTAAACGAACTGAGTTTGGAGTTTAATTGGGCTCATGGGCCAGGCGGGCCTGTTACCGTGCTGTATGTCTAACTTCAGCATTTAAATTTAAGGCAGAGATTGACTGGTTCTGTGGCCTGTTACTGCACTGTACATCTAACTTTTAGAAATTAAAAGAAATATTTAAAGTCAAGTCGATGGGTACATGAATACAAGGTATAGAATGGTACTGATGGAATGACTCTGCTCCATGCTAGCACAGACCCAATAGGCTGAAGGGCCCCCTTCTGTGTCGCTGAACATTTAGAGTATGGGAACTGCTTGGAAAAGTGTTCTTTGTGTTGGTTGCACATTAGGGAAGTAACCAGAATGTTGCCTGTAGTGGGTGCCTGGAATGTATTGTTGGGAGCGGTGATGGAGGCTCATACAATCTAGTACTGAGACAGGCACATGGAATTAAGAAAAATAGAGAGTTATGGGTGTGAGGGAGGGAAGGATTAGATTGTTGAGTAGGTTTATATAGGTCAGCACAACATCATGGGCTGAAGGGGCTTTGCTGTAATGTTCTGTATGCTGTGACTTTTAGAGGTACAGAGTTCTAAAGCAGGGAAACAGACCCTTCAGCCCAACTTTCATGCTGACCGAGCTAGTCCCATTTGCCTGCAGCTGGCCCATATCCCTCTAAACCTTTCCTATCTATGCACCTGTCCCAGTTTCTGCTGCCTACTCTCTGATCTCCATCCCTTCCCTTCCCCTCCGTTGTCTTTCCTCCAGCTCTCCACTGTCCTCCCCAATCCACAGAACCAACCCCCTCTTTCCCCCCCCCCCACCATGTTTGCTGGTGACGTGCCCTCCCTCCCTTGTCTGCCCATTATCTCCTGTCTTTGGACCCCTGCCCCTCCCCATCCCCAAACCCACAATTCTGTACAGATACCTGACCACATTTAGTCATCCTTTGATGCAGGGCTCAAGCCTGAAACGTCGGTTCTGTATCTTTATCTTTGCTACATAAAGGACGCTGATTGACCTGCTGAGTTTCCCCAGCGTCGCGTTTTTACCTCAACCACAACTTTGATGTTTGACCTGTCTTTTAACTTTCTGGTGCGTCGTCGTCCCAGGAATCCACTGTGCTCAGTCTAGAGAACGTATATCTTTTATTGGTATGGAATTGGTTGGTTTACTATCATGAGATACATTGGAGGGGGGGGAAACTTTGTTTGGTGGGCTATCCAGCCATATCAACCCATGCACTGATGTAGGCTTGTTTCCTTTTTAATTCCAGTGAAATTTAATGATTGCAATTTGGGGAAACACATAAAGTTGAGCACCAGTGATAACAATTTTGGTATCCATTCCAATGGCAAGGTCTACGCAACTCATAGCCAAGCCATCAACTCCATGTATCACTTCAAAGTTTTGGCAAAGGATCTGGTGACACACAAGAAATGGAAACTTCCTATTTATTTAGTGCCTTCACTGGTGGAACCAAAGGAGGTAAGAAATACCCCTCAATCAGGTTTACTTGTGATTTGTCATAACATTCTGTACATCTTCAGTCTTCAATCAGTATTCAGTATGGAGAGTTGGGTGGAAAAGTGGCAGATGGAGTTCAATCCAGATAAGTGTGAGGTGATGCATTTTGGAAGGTCAAACCAGGATTAATGGTCCATTACTTAAGAGTGTGGATGAAGAGGAACCTTGTGGTCCAAATCCATACATCCCTCAAGGTTAAGAAGGCCTAAGATATTGGGCTTCATTAATGGGGGGATTGAGTTCAAGAGGACATGTTGCAACTCTCCAAATTTCTGGTGAGACTACACTTAAGGATAAGTGGTATTTGGAAATGAAATTTTGTTTGACGATGGAAAGGATATCTTTTTCAATTCAGGATAAGATGTCTTTTTATAAGTTAAAGTGGACTCTGTTTGCTAATTATATGCATTTAAGTTTGATTTAAATATATGTTTAAGTGTGATATTTTAGTATTGGCAATTTTTTTTTGTAGTTAGAATTTTTTTTTAGGTTGAGTTTTATCTTTTTGTAAGTGGGTTTTTTTTCCATATATAATGTTGTCAATGTTATTAATTCTTCACTCTTTATTTTGGGGGGGAGGGTTGGACTAATTTTAAGTTAGACTATTAATATTGTGTTACAATTAACGGGGGGGGGGCTTTATTTGGTGTAGTTTTCTGATGTAATATTGTAATCATACCTTTTTAAATTTTTTTTTCTATTTTTCTTTAAATGTAATTCTTGTATTCATGTTATCAAATTTTAAATAAAGTCTTCAAAAAACAAAGGATGTGGAAGCTATGGAGAGAGAGTGGAAAGGAGGTTTACCATGAGGTCTGGAAAATAAGTTGTATGAGGCAGAGCTGGGACTTTTCTCTTTGGAGCGAAGAAGGATGAGAGGAGACTTGATCAAGGTCAACAAGATTATGAGAGGGGCAGATAGGGTGGACAGCCAGCACCCATTTCCCAGGGAAGGAATAGCAAATACTAGAGGACACATGTACAAAGTGAAGGGAGGGGAGTAGATGTGGAAAAGTTGTTTCCCATGGACAAGAGGGCACAACTTCAGGATTATTAAACAGAGATGCGGAGGGATTTCTTTTGCCGGAGAGTGGGGTATCTCTAGAATTTGCTGCACTGGTGGTTGTGGAGGTCAGCTCATTAGATGTAGGCCTGAAACGTTAGTTACTCTTTGCTTCTTGCAGACCTTGCTGAGTATCTCCAGCACGTTCGTGCCCTTCGCCGTGATGTCTCGCATTTTCCTTTTGCAGGTCTTCAAAGAAGAATGTCCCACCATCCATTTCGCGAAAATGAGCCGGTCAAGGCGACAGAAGAGGGAGTGGATCATTCCACCGGTGGCTGTGGTGGAACATAAACCTCCGTTGAATAAGCCCATTGGTCGTGTAAGTCATAGATGAAGCAGGGAAACTGCCCTTTCATCTTGAGTTCACTCACTTACCTTGAATCAACCCACTAACTCTTGCTTGCCGATCTTGGGAGGAAACCAGAGCATCAGGAGGAAACCCACATGGTTGTGAGAGAATGTACAGACACGTTAATGTGATGCTATTGCAGTATCAGCGAATCTGCCACTGTCTGGAAGCAGTTTGTACACTCTCCCCATGTCTGCGTGGGTTTCCTATGGGTGATCCGGTTTCCTCCTACATTTCAATGAAATAGGGGGTTAGTAGGTCAAGATTGAACCTGGGTTGGCAGAACTCTCCTGGCAACACTGTCACAGCATGGGACAGGAAAACTGCTGCGCCCAAGACCACCTGAAACTGCAGAGGGTTGCCAATGTAGCTGAGACCCTCATGCACACCCCCCTCCCCTCCATCGACTCAAGTTGATACTTCCCACAACCTTGGAAAAGCACCCACCATGTTAAAAGACTCATCCCACCCCGGCTACTCTCTCTCCACCTGCCTCCTGATGGTTGGAAGATTCATGAGTGCCTCCAGATTCAAGGACAATTTCTTTTCCGCTGTTTTCAGACTCCTGAACAAACCTCGCTAGAATAAAATAAAGTTTCCCTTGCTCCTTTCTGATCCCTCTTTGTTACTCTGTGCTCTGAACTGCATTTTACTTGCAAAACGTGTGCATGGGTTGACTTACTGGATAGTACACTAAACAAACTTCTCCACTGCGCCTTGGTGAACGTGGCAATAAACTTAAATGAACTTGGATCATGGCCTCCATTTTTCATTTGCCCATGTGCAGACTGACACCAAAGCTCAGTTCTGTGGCCATGACTCCAACTACACAGTGGGCACCAGTGAGCTTACACATCCCAGTACCTGGAGCAAACATGCACTCTCTGGGTCGAGCAGCATCAGTGGGAGAAACAGAACGGTCTCCATCCCTTCATCCAGGCAGTTGGTGGAGAGGGAAGATGGCCGGTGTGTTAGGAGGAGGAGAGGAGGGGGTGGGCTCATCGGGAGAGTCCAGGACCTAGATGGGTGAAGGATGATGGACAGACAGAGCTGGGGGGGGGGGGGGGGGGGTTGGTGGGGAGAGGAGGCAGGGTGCCACACAAAGACAGAAAGGAGGAGAGAGAGAAAGAGAGCAGGGGGAGAGAAGATGGAGGCATCGGCTAAAGTGGGAACAGTACTAAAACATGGTGGTAGAGATTAGAGACTTGGAAAATAAAAGCCAAGTGGTTATGCACAACTGATGAAGAGAGTTAGCTGAGAATATTCTCTGCTCAAAGTTTATGGGCCCTCTTCCCTTTGAACCAGTAAAGTTTAGTTGGTTTCTTCCATGCATCTCTCCTAACCCCCACCCCCATATACAGATCTTCTTATTAAGGATTTCAATCCATGAGCATTCCCCCCCTTATAAACATGCTGTGGATCCTGGGGTGGCGGTGTGTATGCCTCCGTTGAAAATGGCTGGTCTTGATATTAGGGCAAGGCTGGTGGGAAAGATATTTAACGACCAGAGGGCGAGATAGTCAGACACACTGATCAGCAGCCATGGGGGTGACTGAGCAGTTGGGAGGAGTGTGTCCAGGGTTGATGGGAGTTGATGGGAGTCCAGTGTGTCGGCTCCCTTTCTTGGGCAGCGGGAGATGTAGATGCAGTCCTTGGAGGGGAGGGAAGTTTGTGTGATGTGTCCACCACCTTCTGTGGCTTCCTCTACTCTTGGGCCGAGCAGCTCCCGTACCACACTGAGATACACCTGGACGAGATACTAATGATGAGGTTGTTGAGGGACATGGTTTAATTGAACATGCCATCATGGGGCCTGCTGGCAAGACCAGGCTATCGCCCTGATGTGTGGAGGTAGAATCCCTCAGACTTTGCAACCGAGGTGCTCCCACCGTATTCAGATCTGGTACCCCCCCCCCCCCCGCCCCCCAAGACTTTCACTGGACTAGACCTCCTGATAGGAGAGAGTTGGAGATGGAAAGAGATTCAGGAGAGATGGGATTGTAGTGAGGGTAGCAGAGAGATGGGGAGAGGCCAACTGTCAGAGAGGAGTGAGGAAGAAAAGAGGGAGTGTAGGTTGGGGAGTGAGGGTGTAGGGACAAGAGAGGAGGGACTGGAGGATGGGGAAGGGAGTGGACAAGGCTTTCTGTAACATGAAGAGGGATGGACTGAATTACGAGAAAATTGTTTGCACCGATCCTCAAATTACCAGCCATCAAGATCAATATATTTTGGGCACAGTTAAACAAAGTAGATAGGCTGGTGAGGCTGATGTCAGTAGTAGGTAAGTTATTGGAAGGTATTCTCAGAGATCGGATATACAATCATCTGATAGCCGGGGACTGATTAGGTAGAGTTAACATGACTTTGTGCAAGATAGGTTGTGTTTAATCTTATTAGAGACTTTTGAGGAGGTTACCAGGAAAGTTGACAAAGGAAAGGCTTTTAATGTTGTCTACACAGACTTTAGTAAGGCCTTTGGCAAGGTCCCGCAAGGAAGGTTAGTCAGGAAGGTTCAGACGCTAGGTATTCATGGTGAAGTAGTGAACTGGATTAGACAATGGTTGGACGGGAGAAGCCAGAGACTTATCCAGGTGGATAATTGTTTCTCAGACTGGAGGCCTGTGACTAGTGGGGTGCCTCAGAGCTCGGTGCTGGGACCATTATTGTTTGTCGTCTCAATCAATGATCTGGATGATAATGTGGTAAATTGGATCAGTAAGTTTGCAGATGACACTAAGATTGGAGGCGTTGTGGGCAGCAAAGAAGGTTTTCAAAGCTGTGGAGGGATCTGGATGAGCTTGAAAAATGGCAGATGGAGTTTAATGCAGACAAGTGTGAGGTGTTGCATTTTGGAAGGACAAACCAAGAAAGGACATACACGGTAAATGGTCGGGCACTGAGGAATGCAGTAGAACAGGGAGATCTGGGAATACAGATACACAAATTCCCTTAAAGTGACGTCACAGATGGACAGTGTTGTCAAGAGAGCTTTTGGCATATAGGTATTCATAAATGAAAGTATTAATTATAGGAATTGGGATGTTATGGTAAAGTTGTACAAGACATTGGTGAGGCCAAATTTGAAGTATTGTGTGCAGTTTTGGTCATCTAACTACAGGAAAGATATCAATAAGATTGACAGAGGGCAGAGAAGATTTACTAGGATGTTGGCTGGACTTCAGGAACTGAGTTACAGGGAAAGGTGAAACAAGTTGGGATTTTATTTTCTGGAGCATAGAAGAATGAGGGGAGATTTGATGGAGATATTTAAAATTATGAGGGGGACAGAGTAAATGTAGATAGGATTTTTCCACTGAGGGGAGGTGAGATACAAACCAGAGGACATGGGTTAAGGGTGAAAGGGTAAAAGTTTGGGGGAACTTGAGGGAGAACTTCTTCACACAAAGAGTGGTAGGAGTGGGGTACGAGTTCGAGCTGAGGTGGTGAATGCGGCCTCAGTTTCAACATTTAAGAAGAATTTGGACCAGTACATGGGTGGAAGAGGTATGGGGGTCTATAGACTGGGTACAGGTAAGTGGGACTAGGCAAAAAAGATGGTTTGGCACAGACTAGAAGGACCAAGGAAGCCTGTTTCTGAGGTGTAGTGTTCTATGGTTCTATAAAGTTGTAGATGTATTGATAAAGATGAGATTAAAAGAATATGAACTAAATGCAGGCATGAACACCAACTGGGTTGGCATGGTGAGTTGGGCCGATGGCCACCTACTAGGTTGGCATGGTTAGTTGGGCCGATGAGCATGTTCTGTGTTTTATGTCCATAACTCAAAGGTTAGATATGGAACCAGGCCTGAGATGTGTCTCTCCCAGGTTCTCAATCCCACAATGCTTCCAGCAATATTCACTCGCCTTGCATGTACAATATTTTATTATTTTTAATGAAAACAAAGTCTGGCCTAATTATTATTTATTAATGATCCAATCCCCTCCCATTTCAAGTTCAAAGTTATTGTCATATTATACCAGGTACAGTGAGAAGGGTTCTTCTGAGAGCAGTCAAGCATGTTAGCTCTAGCATACATAAAGCAGAGCAGAGAAGGAAAGCAAGAGTGCATTTGCAGAGTTAAGCTTTGTAGCAAAAAAGATTGATTATTTCCGTAAACCTCTGGTATCCAGAACCTACGGGGATTGGTAGATGCCGGATAAATGAACTTTCCGGTTGCTTGAGATCATGAGTTGAGTGATTGGAAACTAACAGCAAGGCACGCCAATTTTGAACTTCCGTATTTTTTACCTATTTATTTTCCATGATTTATTTTGGGCCGGTTGCTTGAATTCTGGATAACAGCGGTTTTGCTGTACATAGCGAGGGCATCATGAGAGCTCTGTGGTGGGGTTCATTCAAGAGCCTGATGGCGGCAGGAAAGAAACTGTCTTTGAGCCTGTTGGTGTGCAATTAAGCTTCCTCTCTGATGGAAGGAGGGAGAAGAGAGTGTGTCCATGTTGCGATGGTTCAGCTGCCTTTCCTAGGCAGAGGGAGATGAGGATGGAGTCCATGCAGGGAGGTTTGCGTGATGTTCCGTTACCGTCCTCAACTTCTCCCGACCGTGAGCAGAGCAGCTCCCGTCCCACACTGTGATGCATCCAGCAAGTCTGCTCTTGATGATGCGCCTGTAGAAGTTGTTGAGGGGTCAGGGCAGACATGCCAAACTTCCTCGGTCTTCTCAGAAAGCTGAGGTGTTGGTACACTCCCTTGATTGCTGCTTCAGTGTGCTTTCCTGATGTGTGCGTTCTCTACCCTTGACAGTTCCAAACTTGTGTGTCTGGCAGTCTGTCTTTCTATACGTCAGGTGAGGGGTTGCAAGTAATTGGAACAGTTGTCCTTGGAATGCAGAGAGTAGAATTTCTCAACATATGCTGCAATGGGGAGAGGGGTCACAACAACACTGCTGTGGGGGAGGGGGTCACTGGTGTGGGAAGGGGATGAGAGGGGTCACTGGTGTGGGTGAGGGGGTAGAGAGGGGTCACTACACACTGGTGTGGGGAGAGGGGGTAGAGAGGGGTCACTACACACTTGTATTTGCGAGGGGCTGTGGAGGGGAATGTAGATGATGGAGCTGACAGAATTGGATTTAAAACAATGGGAATTATAGGTTTATTCTGCCATGATCAATTACGCCTTAACTGCAATGAATTTCCCCTTGTGTGTTGATCCTTCAGATCACCTCCGACTTTGAATTAAAGAAGAAAATAACTTATGTCCTCAGTGGCCCAGGGGCAGATCAACCCCCAGTCAAAATGTTTGTGATCGATCCAGTTACAGGCGATTTGAGCATCACTGGGGAAGTAGATCGAGAAACCAACCCCCAGTTTGTGGTAAGTGTTAATCTCTTAACCCACACTTGATCTAAAGAGAGAAATTATTTTCGCACATTGGCCGGAGGAGGTTATTAAACAAGAAAGTCTGCGGAGATCGACAAGATTATGAAAGGCATAGGTAGGGGGGAATCAGTTCCCCCCTCCCCCCCCCCCAGGGTGAGAGTAGCAAACACCAAAGGACATCGGTTTACAGTGAGGGGAGAAAAGTTTAGGAGACATGTCAGTGGTAAGATTTTTTTAAACACAGAGAGTGGTGGGTGGCTGGAATGCATTGCTGGGGGTGGTGGTGGAGGCTGGTACAACAGGGACATTCAAAAGATTCTTAAGACAAGGCACATGGATGCAAGAAAACGAGAAGGTTCTGGGTGTGAGGTTGGGAAGGATTAGATTGCTGTGAGGGTTTACAGTATATACAAAGTAAAACCCCCAGAAATACTGGAGGAAAGATGGCCGTGCAGCGTTTATAGATACCTTACCGATGTTTCGGGCCTGAGCCCTACTTCAAGGAATAAGCTTTTCCCCATCACCAGGAACTGCAGACTTTGGTGTTTCTCTCCGTAGGTTCATTGTGGGCTGAAGGGCCTGTACTGTGCTCTAATGCTCTATCCTGGGTTCGCACACGTCGTAGCGCTCGAGAGCAGCTGGGATTACAGAGGGTGGGGCAGTGAAAGAGGCTCTCACCGAGGCTTTCTTGGTTCTGTAATCACTACTGCTTTCAAGTGGTATGACTGGGTATTGCAGTGGGAATGTTTTCTCCATTTCATTGCAGCTGATCTGGAAAAAACCATGTCCAATGTGTTGCAACATCCCTCAAGGTGGCCGCACAGCTTGGCAGGATGGTTAAGAAGGCCTGTGGGATGCTGGGCTTCATTAGTCGGGGGATTGAGTTCCGGAGTAGAGAGGTCAGATTTCAGATTAATTGTCACAGTGAATTCATGACGTAACATACAACCCTGCGGTTTTTTTTCTCTCTCTGCAGGCCCGGCAGAATTATCACTTATAGGTAGTGTAAATAAAAGCTGTGCACAATGTATACATGCAAACAAATATAAATAACGGTGCAATACAGAGAAGGAAAAAAGAACAAACAATAAAGTAAAAAAAAGACTCTTGCTATAACTCTACCAATCTCTGCTGGTGGGAGTGGAAAAGGCATTCATTCATTTGCAGGCAATACTGGTCCAAATTCCTCTTTAATGTTAAAATTGAGCCTCTATTCATTACTTCAGCTGTCAGCTCTTTCCACAAATCTCTCACTCTTTGTGTGAAGTTCTCCCTCATGTTTCCCCCAAACTTTTACCCTTTCACCCTTAACCCATGTCCTCTGGTTTGTATCTCACCTGCCCTCAGTGGAAAAAGCCTGTCTACATTTACTCTGTCTGTCCCCCTTATAATTTTAAATCCCTCTATCAAATCTCCCCTCATTCTTCTACATTCCAGGGAATAAAGTCCTAACCTGTTTCACCTTTCCCTGTAACTCAGTTCCCAGTAATCTTCTTTACTCTCTTTCTATCTTATTGATATCTTTCCTGTAGTTAGGTGACCAAAACTGCACATAATCCTCCAAATTTGGCCTCACCAATGCCTTATACAACTTACCATTACATCCCAACCCTGTACTTAATACTTTGATTTATGAAGGCTAATATGCCAAAAGCTTTCTTTACAACCCTGTGACACCACTTTCAGGGAATTATGTATCTGTTTGATAGTTCTATGGTCTGTGGATGCTGTGATTGTAGTTTAATACACCACAGTGCTGGGGGAAACTCAACAGGTCATGCAGTGTTCTTTATGGAAAAGATACATAATCAACATTTTAGGCCTGAGCCCTTCGTCAAGGGATGAGCAAATAGTAGGTAGGTGCCTGAATAAAATGTAGGGGTGAGGGGGCAGAGGGAGGAGCGCCGGCCCACTAGCAAGCGGTCATGGGTGGATATGGGTGGGAGTGCAGAAGAGAAAATGGCTGGGAAGTGATGGTGGGGGGGGGGAGGGGAGCTCTCTGAATGGAGAGGGAGGGAGGTAGTGGTATCATGATAATGTGGCCACTTCTGGAAAAGACCAGGAATCCTTTGGTGCTAAGGGCGGCACAGTTGGCGTAGCCACGCTGTTACAGCGCCAGCGGTCAAGTCCGGGGTTCGGCTCCAGCGCTGTCTGTAAGGAGCTTGTACACTCTCCCCGTGTCTGTGTGGGTTTTTCCCTGGGGTTCCGGTTTCCTCCCACACTTCAAAACGTACAGGGGGTGTAGGTTAATTGGGCGGCACAGGCTTGAGGGCCGATAGGGCCTGTTACAGACATAGTGCTGTATGTTCCATGAATTTGAGAGTCTTGGAGGGTCAGTGTGAGCAGTTCCTTTGGTCGTTCAGCATCTCACTGTGAAGTGGGAAGAAGCTGTTCCTCAGCCTGGTGGTGCTGGCTCTGATCTCCTGTGTCTCTTCCCCAATGGGAGCAGCTGAAAGATGCTGCGTGCAGGGTGGAAGGGGTCCTCAATGACCTAGCTGAATTCCTGAATTCCCACTGTTCACAGCAGGCAGTTTGCTCACAGCAAGGTCCCACTGGCAACACTACAGTAATACCCAACCGAGATCAGGAAAAAGGTGCAGGTGCCACAAGGCTCATCCCACCAGGTTCAGGAAGAGTTGTTACCCCTCTACCATCAACAACAGGGACTCATTTCATTACACATTATTTAATGGATTTTTTTTTTCTGTATTACACAGTCCGTTTTTTTGCACTTCTTTATTTCCATCTCTCTATTACATTCTCTCTCTTTTCTTGAGTAGAGTTTATTTTACTCCCAATAAGTATAAATTCTCCTGGGAAAAGAACTGAGGGTTGTGTGCATGTATGTACTCCGACAATAAATCTGAACTTTGAACTTTAGAATCCTTGGGCAATATAAAAATGCATTAATTGCAATGATGCTTAAAGATTTTTTTTATTCTTCTGTTCCAGTTGACTGGGAAAGCTTTGGATTCCTTTGGCAATCTTGTCGAGAGTCCACTTAACCTTGTGATAAATGTTATTGACATCAACGATAATCCTCCGATATTCTCGAGTTCCATGTTTAAAGGAAGTATCGAAGAATTATCTTCATTCGGTGAGAATCATTATGCATTTACACAATAAAAGCAAATGACCTCCGTTATCCACGGAGTGCTGGCATATGTTGTGCAGAGGCAATGGTTAAAATCCAGAGATGTAGCGTCTGCTATGGAATCGGGAGACATCTGCACGGTGTGAGGGTGAACCAGTAACTAACTCTATTGTTTGAATTCCTCGCGTGGCACTCAGGGAAACACCCACCTCCGGTGACGTGTGAGCCGGCTTCCAGAAGTGACGTCAGCCCGGCACGGTGTCACTCCCTGACTGGCGGTGCGACACCCGGAAGTGGTGATGTCCCCTGGGCAACATGAGTCATTGACCGCAAGCTTCTCCTTGGGAGTGAAGGGTGACCCGCGCCATTTTGAGTCGGATGACTGGGGCGGCGATTGGTCCGTCTAACCGTGCGATCGCTCAACCCGCTACAGAGGCTCCTGGACCAGGGGTGGCCAAACCTTTTTGATTGTGCGCCACATCCAGAAAAATATAAGGAGTCACAGGTTAAACACTATTAAGCCCTGCAGTTTTCAACCAGTTGTACTGCAATTTATATCAGGCAAACCAGCCCAGGAATTGACTGCAACTGGTGAGGCCAAATTTGGAATATTGTGTTCAGTTTTGGTCGCCAAATTATAGGAAGGATATAAACAGTATAGAGAGAGTGCAGAGATGATTTACAAGAATGTTACCTGGGTTTCAGGGTTTGAGTTACAGGGAAAAGTTGAATAGGCTGGGACTTCATTCCCTGGAGCATAGAAGATTGAAGGGTGATTTGATAAAGGTATTTCAAATTATGAGGGGGACAGAAAGAAACCATGTGGACAGGCTTTTTCCACTGAGAGTGGGGGAGATTCAAACAAGAGGACATGGATGGACATTGAAGGGGGGAAAGTTTAGGGGAAACATGGAGGAGAGGGATTTCTTCACTCAGAGGGTGGTGGGAGTGTGGAATGAGTTTCCAGCCAAAGTGGTAGAAACAGGATCTATTTTAATATTTCAAGAAAAGTTGGATAGGTATATGGACTAGAGAGGTGTGGAGGGTTATGGGCTGGGTGTGGGTCAATGGGACTAGGTGTTCAGCCTGGTTAGAAGAAAAACAATGCTTTGAGACCAGAAAACTCCTGTTGCATTGAAAATTCGTTTTCTATCAAAATAACTGTACAACACTACTGAAGAGTTTTACTCAACAAAAATATATTTCGGTCAGGAAAAAGGGCAGCAAGGGAGGGAAAAATCAACCGTGGTTAATAAAGGAGAATATAAAATTGAAGGCGCAGGTGTACAAAGCTGCAAAGAGCAGTGGGAAACTGGAAGATTGGGAAAACTTTAAGAGACCACAAGGGGTTACAAAGCGGGTAATAAGAAATGGGAAAAAGGATAATGAAAGTAAATTGGCACAAAATATAGAAACAGAAAGCAAAAAATTTTATTAATATATAAAATGGAAGAGGGTGGCCACAGTTAACATAGGACCCTTGGAGGATGAGAAAGGAAAACTGGTAGCAAAACATGAGGAAATGGCCGAGGCATTAAACAAATATTTTGTGTAAGTCTTCACGGTTGAAGACACGTCCAGCATGCCCAAGTGCGGAGTTAAGGATGCGAATGTTGGGGAGGGCCTTGATAAAATAGTTGTTACAAAGGAAGTCGTGATGGAGAAACTAATGGGACTAAAGCCAGACAAATCACCTGGTCCTGATGATATGCATCCAAGGGTTCTGAAGGAAACGACAGAAGTTATAGTTGATGCATTGGTGGTCATAGACCAAAATTCCTTGGATTCTGGGCAGGTCCCGGCAGACTGGAAGACAGCAAATGTCACGCCACTTTTTAAGAAGGGATGTAGGCAGAAGACTGGAAATTATCAGCCAATTAGCTTGACGTCTGTAATTGGAAAAATGCTTGAAGCTGTCATTAAAGATGAAATAGTGAAACTTTTGGAACGTAAGGGTTCAATCAGGCAGACGCAGCATGGTTTTAGAAAGAGAGGATCTTGTTTGACAAACTTGTTAGGATTCTTTGAGGATATAATGGGTGTGGTGGATAGAGGGGAACAGGTTGATGTTGTATATTTGGATT
This sequence comes from Narcine bancroftii, assembly GCF_036971445.1. Taxonomy (NCBI): domain Eukaryota; kingdom Metazoa; phylum Chordata; class Chondrichthyes; order Torpediniformes; family Narcinidae; genus Narcine; species Narcine bancroftii. The sequence goes on along the minus strand of NC_091470.1, from coordinate 367,565,021 downwards.
TCCAGAAAGTGTTTGATAAGGTGCCGCACAAGAGACTTCTCAGTAAGTTACAGGAAAGTGGAGTCCGGGGAAGTCTATTGGCCTGGATTGAAAATTGGTTGTCTGACAGGAGGCAGAGAGTTGGGATAAATGGGAGTTTTTCAGGTGGGCAGAGAGTGGTAAGTGGGGTGCCACAGGGGTCGGTGTTAGGCCCACAACTGTTCATCATTTACATTGATGACTTGGAGGAGGGGACAAAATGTGGTGTAGCCAAGTTTGCGGATGACACCAAATTGAGTGGAAGAGCAAATTGTAATGAGGATGTGGAGAGTCTGTAGAGGGATAGAGTTAAGCTGAATGAGTGGGCAAAGGTCTGGCAGATGGAGTACAATGTTAGTAAGTGTGAGGTTATCCACTTTGGTAAGTAAAATAAAAGAGCTGAATATTATTTAAAGGGTGAAAAACTACAGCATGCTGTTGTGTAGAGGGACTTGGGAGGGCTTGTGCATGAATTGCAAAAAGTTAGGTTGCAGGTGCAGCAGGTTATTAAGAAGGCAAATGGAATGTTGGCCTTCATCGCGAGAGGAATTGAATTCAGGAGTAGGGAGGTCATGTTGCAACTGTATAAGGTACTGGTGAGACTGCACCTGGAGTACTGTGTCCAGTTCTGGTCTCCATATTTGACGAAGTGTATACTGGCTTTGGAGACGGTCCAGAGGAGGTTTACTAGGTTGATCCCTGGAATGAAGGGGTTGACTTGTGATGAAAGATTAAATAGTCTAGGATTGTATTCGCTCGAGTTCAGAAGAATGAGAGGAGATCTTATAGAAACATATAGGATTATGAAGGGTATGGATCGGATAGATGTAGGAAGGTTTTTTGAGCTGGCCGGGGAAACTAAAACGAGAGGACACAGTCTCAAGATTCGGGGGAGTAGATTTAGGACAGAGATGAGGAAAAATAGTTTTTCCCAGAGAGTAGTGAATGTTTGGAATTCTCTAACCAGGGAAGTGGTTGAGGCTGCCTCATTAAACATATTTAAAATTCGATTAGATAAATTTTTACATGATAGAGGAATTAGGGGATATGGGGAGAAGGCAGGTAGGTGGAGTTAGGTCATAAATTAGATCAGCCATGATCGTATTGAATGGCGGAGCAGGCTCGATGGGCCATTTTTGGCCTACTCCTGTCCCTACTTCCTATGTACTGGTGACATTACAGTAGTTTATTGATGTGCGGACATATTGCAGTCGGTATTTCTTTATCCACTGCTCTTTAATTTAATTTAAATTAATACCATAAAACTCTTCTAAATAAAAATCTAGGTGCAAAATAAGAACAGGAGAAAAGATCAAGAAAAGGACAAGATCATCTCCCACTTACATGCTCACATCTGTCCATGGCCCTACCAAGACCATCTGCAAATTGGAGGAACACCGCCTGATTTTCCATCTGGGCAATTCTCCAGCCAGATGGCATTAACATCAACTTTTACGGTTTCTGCTAATCTGCTCTCCTCTTCCCCTTCCCTTCCCCTTTCCAGCTCTCCCTTCCCCCTTCCCTCTTTATTCACCTAACCTCCTCTCCTTGATCCCTGCTGTGCCCTCCCTCCCTTCTCCCCTTTTGTGACCGTACTCCTCCCTTTTTTATTCGGGCACTTGCCAACATTTTTCTGAAGGGTTCAAGCCTGAAACATCAGTTACGTATCTTTACATTCACTGTATAAGGGAAGCTGTTTGACCTGCTGAGTTGCTCCAGCGTTGTGTTTTTACTTCAACCACGGTGTCTACAAACTTTAATGTTTTACTTAAGGCCGCCTCCAACATTCCTCCAAAACTCATGGCCAAAGTGTCCACTTGAATGATTATGATGCAATGTGTAAATCTCTAGATAGGGGGTTGGGGTTAGAGTTAGAAAGATTTCTTCTTAACTTATTCAGAAATCAGGAATTAATAAATTAATTCCTGTTTTTTTTAAAAGGCATTGGTGAGGCCATATTTGGAGTACTGTGTACAGTTTTGGTCACCAAATTATAGGAAAGATATAAACAAAATAGAGAGAGTGCAGAGAAGGTTCACGAGAATGTTGACAGGATTTCAGGGTCTGAGTTACAGGGAAAGGTTGTGCAGACTGGGGCTTTTTTCTCTGGAGCGTAGAAGATTGAGAGGGGACTTGATAGAGGTGTTTAAGATTTTAAAAGGGACAGACAGAGTAAATGTGGATAGGCTTTTTCAATTAAGAAGGGGGGTGATTCAAACTAGAGGACATGGTTTAAGATTGAAGGGAGAAAATTATAAGGGGAACATGAGGGGAAATTTCTTTATGCAGAGGGTGGTGGGGATGTGGAATGAGCTTCCGGCAGACGTGGTCGAGGCGGGATCATTGGTTACATTTAAGGAAAGACTGGATCGTTACATGGAGAGGAGGGGACTAGAGGGGTATGGACCGGGTGCTGGTCAGTGGGACTAGGAGGGTGGGGATTTTCTACGGCATGGACTAGTAGGGCCAAACTGGCCTGTTCTGTGCTGTAAGTGGTTATATGGTTATATGGTTATATGGTTAAATCAAACAAGCACACTTCCCCTTGACTTCTGTGAAAAAATATTTATTTTCCCACTGTGTCTGAAATTTTCAGAACTCTCTTGCTATTTTCTGTCTTTTCGGTTCCACAATATTTAATCAACTGTGGGAAATGTTTTTTTTAAACTGAGATAAACATTTTCATCAATGAGTAACAAACATTGCAACGGTCGGTCTAGTGGTTATTCAAAATGGCAGCGCCATCTAGTGTTGAAAAGTGCATGGCACACACAGTGCAATGTAATCTTGGATACTATATTCTGACGGGTCAAATTCCATTTTATTTTTAACATTTGCCCTGGGCCATTGAAAAATGGGCAACAGGCCACAGTTGGCCTGGGGGGTGAAAGTCTAGCCATCCCATGCAAGACTAATGCTGAAGTTCAAACCTCAGTTTGGTTGAATTATTGCAAGGTTCAAGATTCCTTCATTGTTATGTATGTAAAAAGTGTTTCCCTCCGTCTGCCTTGGAAAAGCACACAACAAGATGCCACTAGCCCAACATCTCTATCAAGACAAGAAGGAGAAATAAACAAGAATACCTCAGAGACATCAAGTATCCATGGATCCCACCAACTCCATTGATTCTGCCGCCTCTTGCACCCCCGTGACCTGCATAGCCGCATGTCCTGTCCAGTCCAGCGGTGGCCCTGAGAACCAGATGTTCGAGACTCCTTCCTCGGCCCCAACCATCCCTCCCTTTGACAGTCTCCGACTTGTGGGAACCAGATGTAAGGCATTCAGCTGGCCCACTGCTGGGTCTCTGCTCCTGTAGTGTCCTCTCCTCCTCCTTCATGGTGGTGCTGACCCACTCTGGTGCACTGTGCAGGTCTGCTGATCTCCCACCATCTGGCTATCTCAGGAAGGACGCCTGCCAATCTGTTGTAGAACCCCATCTGAAATGTTGACGGCCTGCAGGAAACTGCATATAACCATGTGACATCAGGCCCAAAGTAATAATAGGGAGTTTATTGTCATACACCTAAGTACAATGCACAGAATTCTTGCCTGCTGCAGCCAAACAGGTTCTTTGTAAAGTCAAACCTTCAGTAGTAAACACTAAATTAATGTGCGGAAAGAAATAATAAATTTAAAAGATTGAGTGGCACAGTGCTGAGCACCATGCTGGTACAGCACCAGGAACTTGGGTTCGAATCCCACGCTGTCTTACTTGCCCTATCGTACTTCTGTGGTCGTCCACGCATTCCACCATGATTCCAGTACAGCGGTCCCTCGCCGTCTCTGTCCTCAGATGCACGTGTGTGCTGGTCATCCCCGAATTCCATTCCTCAGGAAGAGTCTCCAGGTGGTCGGGAATCCGCGTTGGAACAGAAGCAGCTTCCATCCTAGTAGCTATCATATTAGTTTATTAAATTGTACTGACAATAACCACACCAGCAGTGCGAGTATAAGACCGCTTTAATAAACTAATATGTACACTAAGAGGTCTTGTCTCTCTGCAAGACCATCCTGGAAGACTTTATAGACAAGGTCACCGGGATGACCCCTGGTGGCCTAGTGGTGTAATTACATATCACCACGTTTGTTTAGATTTCTTTCTTCTTGAGTACAGTAATTCAAAATTCTGCTGGGCCCACAGGAAAATGAATTGCAGTGTTGTATGTGATGTCATGTATGTGCTCTGACAGTAAATCTGAACTTTGCATTGCACACAATATTCTCAGTGTGGCCCAGCATAAGATTTTGCCCGAGGCAGTGACATTTTCATTGTGCTTTGTTCCAGGTACTTTGGTGATGAAATTAAATGCCACAGATAAGGATTTGGGAAAAAATGCTAAAATCGCCTACAGAATTCTGTCTCAGGGAGGCAAGCAGATGTTTGTTGCAGAATCCAATGGAGAAATTAAAACAATGACAAGTAACTTGGACAGAGAGGTTTGCACCAATTATTTGCTTCCTAATGTATGTTTAAACCAGCTCCAGTTAAACGAGAATCTCAGCAAAGGTTGCAGTTCACAAATGTGTTGGAGAAACTCAGCAGGTCACGCATCATTTGCGACAGCACAGGCATCGCAACGCTGTTACAGCGCCAGCGACCCGGGTTCGAATCCCGCGCTGTTTTTAAGGAATTCATACGTTTTCTCCGTGTCTGCACGGGTTTCCTCCAGGGGGACTCCGGTTTCCTCCATCTTGCTTCAAAAAAAGAAGCACATGGGAATTGTAAGTTAATTTGGTGTAAATTGGGCAACACGGGCTCAAGGATCGGACGGGCCTGTTACTGTGCTGTATATCTAAAAACATTTATTTTAAATCCAGAGAAAGCAAAAGGTACTCGACATTTCAGACCTGATTCCCAGTGCAGAGCTTGAGCCAGAGATTTTTCTCATCTTTTACTACCTAAGGATGCTGGGTGACCTGCTGAGTTTATCCACCCCTGCATGTGGTCTTGGAGTTAACAATCTCAGGGCGTGATTGCACTCATAGTTTCCATGCCAACCGTTGTCTCTGTCAACAGGAAGACCTTTTTCTGTCCGTAGCCTTCAGTGCCTTCAGATCCAGTACTGATCTTTCTCTCGAGGGACTATCTACCTATCAGCTCAAAAAGTTTTAAAAGTCCCTGCTCCTCCAAGCCAGTCACGTTAATACTGAGGAGGATGAAATCCCCCATTGTTCTTGCACTTTGCTGTGATTTACCTACAATGGAAACAGCCTCCCTGCTTCCATCTTATCTGTCTCTTTCCATAATCTTTATTGGTTTCTCTAAGATCTTTTTTTTTAACTTAAACAAAAGTTGCTTTTAATTATCTTTAAACATGAAAACAGGATCAAACTTTAATTTATTGCTATTAACTTAACCCCCTTCTAATTCTAAATACATGTGTATGTAAGTTCAGAAAAGTTCTTTGATTCACAGTCAAATCTCACTTCTCACTCCTCCAAGTTCACCGGTATCAGGCAATTCTTATACTGTGTACAGAATTTAACATTTATGAATTTATCCAGGCTTTGGTGTTGAAAGGTAAATGTTTACCGTGTCAATTTTCAGAAAGAGATTTGTTGCTCATTGGACACAAACTGATTCCTTCTGATCAGCCACTTCAGAGTTTTGCTAAAGAAACTTGCCCAATCGGAGTTTTCCAGATGATAACCTCTTTCTTTCAGGTCACCACAGAGTTCCTTTTCTGTTTCCCTTATTTCAAGTGAAACATTATACAGCCAGCCATCTCCTCTTGTATGGACCACAAGGGCTTTGATCACGCTGAACTAAGAACTCACAACCTGTCTTCAAAATAGGGCTTTTCCACAAACTTGACAGCTTGTCATGTTCCAGTCCCAGCGGCTGAACTACAGAACTGAATTTTCTCTCTCTGTAATCCATTAATCCACAGCATGTCCAATTAACACCTACTTGTGAAGTCCTTATAGGCATTCTTCAAAGTTTTTGCAAAGGCTCTCGGAGCCTGGACAGTCTGGCTTGAGCAGAGCTCTGGCATTTTAAATGAGAACTGTTTAGAAGTGTTCATATGTGACCTACACTAAATCTAAGATCTTTCTAAATACCACTGAGTATTGTCCCAGGCGACAATCTCTCCACATATGCTGATCTCTTCATTTCCGGAATCCTTTGTGCGATACGAAAGTCTGCAGATACTACGACTGCAGTAAAAACACAAAAGAAATGCTTGAGGAACTCAGCAGGTCACACAGCGAACAATAGGAGGCACTTTGAAGAAGGGATCAGGCCTGAAACATCGGTTCTATGTCTTAAGCTCCTATGGACGCTGCGTAACCTGCTGAGTTCCTCCGGCATTTCTGTGTTTTTTTAATATTTCCGAAACCTCCCCTGCACTGCCTCCAAAGCCAGAACATCCTTCCTCAAGTAAGGAGACCAGAACTGCACGCAGTTCTCCAGATGGGGCCTACCCAGTCCCCTGTACAGTTGCAGCAGAACCTCTCTGGTCTCCAGTTCAATCCCCGTAGCAGGGAAGGCCAGAATTCCATTTGGCTTCTTGATCACCTGCTGCATTTGCAAATCGATCTTGTGCAATGCCTTCTCCTACCTCTCCCCTTCACTGTAAGGAGGTTGAGAGGACGCACCGAACGAAACGATCAATGCAAGAATGAGCTGAAAAATCTCAGCAGGTCACGCAACGGCCAGTGGAAGTAAAGGGTAACCAATGTTTCGGACCTGAGCCCTTCGTTGGGTAGAGACTTGAATAAAAAGGCAGGGGAGAGGAAAGAAGGGAGGCTGCGGTGGGGGAGCACAGGCTAACAGGTAAGAGGGGGATTCAGGAAGGAAGAGAAAAATGTTAAGTGATGGGGAGGGGGAGGGTCTCTGAGAGGAGGGGGAAGGGAAAGAGGTGGGAAGTTGGAGGAAACGAGACAGAGGGATGGGGAAACAGAGAGAGGAGGGTGTTCACGTAAACTGGAGAAGTCGATGTTAATACCGTCTGGTGCCCACACTTGGCATCACACCTTTACAGTGCCAGTGATCAGGACTGGGGTTCGAATCTCGTGCTGTCTGTAAGGAGTTTGTTCGTTCTACCCATATCAGTGTGGGTTTTCCCCGGGGACTCCAGTTTCCCTCACCTTTCGAAACGTACCGGGGTTGTAAGTTAATTGGGTGTAAATAGGGCATCACGGACTCGTGGGCTGAAATGGCCTGTAACCGTGCTGTATGTCTACATTTTTTAAAATTAAAATGTAAAATATTGGTGATCACACCATTTTATTTCTTACCTCCATCCAATAAATTGTTCTGTTGTTCTCATTCAGGCCCAAGACTTGTACACCCTTCTCGTGGAAGCTCGTGACATGGATGGGAATCCAGGGGGATTGTTCTCCACGACAAATTTACAAATCCAGATCATGGATGTCAATGACAATTTTCCAACAGTTGAAAAAGAAGAGGTATTATCTCGCAGATTTCCACGAAGACTGCACACCTGTAGGATTGCTCAGCTATCGTCGTGCTAGCCCTTCTCATCGAGTTATACGGCACAGCATCTGTCCCCCTCAGCCCAACCCATCCATGCTGACCTCCTTGTCTGCCTCTGGCTCAAGTCTGCCTCAATGTTTTCCATCTGTGTACACCCAAGAGCTTTCGGTGATGTATTTGTACTGGCTCAATCACTTCCTCTGCCAGCGTGTTCCATATCCCGGAGAGAAAAATTTGCCCCTCAGGTCCTCTTTAAATGAATCCCTTCTCGTTTTATGTTTTAGACTCCCTTATGCTGGAGAAAAGACCATGTCCATTCACCTTATCTTTTCCCCTCGTGACTTTTTTTATATAAGGTCACCCGTCAGCCTCTTGTGCTCGAGGTAATAAAGTCCCAGCTTATTCCATCTCCCCTTGTAACTCAAGCTTTACTGTCCTGATAACATCCCGCTGAATCTTTCCTGCCCCCCCACCACCACCTTCAGCTGTATTGTATCTTTTCTATAGTTAGGTTTCTGTCCCAACTTGTATAAACCTATTCAACAAACTAAACCTTCCCTCCCTTACACCCAGAACCCTCTATTTTTCTTGTATCCGTGCACCTAAGAGTGTTTTAAATGTCCCTATTGTACCAGCCTCCACCAGCACTACCAGGTGGCATTGCATTACACGTGACCACTAATCTCTGTGTTAAAAAAAAAAAAAAAAAAAAAAAAAAAATCTTAGCCCTGACGTCTCCTGTAAACATTCCTCCCCTCACCTTGTACAGATGGCCTCTGGTGTTTGCTTCTCCCACCCTGGGAAACAGGAGATGGCTGTCCAGCTCATAATCTTATAGACCTCTACATCCTTCTTCCCTCCAAAGAGAAAAGCCTCAGCTCTGCTAACCTTGACCCATAAGACTCGTTCTCCAATCCTGGTGAATCTCTTCTGCACCCTCTCCGTAATGATGAGAGTTTCTTGCCTTCTACTTAATTCTTGGATTACTACTAGAATTCTTGTTTTTATTTTTAATGGGTAATGAAACACTCTTCCCTATTAAGTTTCTTTCTATTACGTGGGGAGTGTGGATGTTGCTGGTCAAGCCAGCTCAGGAGGGTGGTGAGAATCTGTAGGCGGTGGGATTCTCAATCCCCTTGCTAACCTTGCCTTTCTTCAAGGTGGCTGTTGTGGGTTTGGGAGGTGCTGTTCGGAAGATCCCATGTGAATAACTGCTGTGCATTTTATAAATGATGCACAGTGCAGCCATGAAGCATTGGTGATTAGGAAAGCCATAAGACATAGGAGCAGAAATGGGCCATCCAGCCCATCAAGTCTGCCCCACCATTTAATCATGAGCCGATCCTTTTTCCCACTCAGCCCCATTGTCCAGCCTTCTCCATAACCTTTAATGCTCTGGTTAATCAAGAACCTATCAATCTCTGTCTTAAATACACCCAATGACCTGACCGCCACAACCACCTGCAGCATTAAATTCCACAGATTTACCACCCTCTGGCTGAAGAAATTCCTATGCATTTCTATTCTAAGCAGATGCCCTTCAATTGCGAAGTTGTGCCCTCTTGCCCTAGACTCTCCTACTGTGGGAAACAACCTTTCTACATTTACTCTATCCACATCTTTCAACATCGAAAATGTTTCAATGAGATTTCCCCACCACCCCTCATTCTCCTAAATTCCAAAAGGTATAGAACAAGAGCTGTCAAACGTTCCTCATGTGATAACCCTTTCATTCCCGGAATCATTCTCGTGAACCTCCTCTAAACCCTCTCCAATGTCAGCACATCCTTTCTAAAACTGCTCTCAGTACTCCACAAGGTCTCACCAGGGCCTTATAAAGCCTCAACATCACATCCCTGCTTACTCCTCTTTGAATGAGTGCCAGCGTTGCATTTGCCTTCTTCAACCTGCAAGTTTCCCTTCAGGCTGTCCTGCACGAGGAGTCCCAGGTCCCTTTGGATCAGGGGATTTTCAATTTTCTCCACATTCAAAAAAAAGTCCACTGTTTCTACAAAGTGCAAGACTGTACACATTCCGACCCATCAATATCTTTCGATTTGCAGTTGTAGGTGGAAAAGATTTCTGTTGGATGAGTAAAATCAAATTCACCATTTGCATTGTTTTTTTTCTCTTCAGTATGAAGTGTTCATTCAAGAGAATACCCAGGATGATGAGGTCATGCGTATAAAAGTGTTTGATGCAGATCAGAAATTTACAGATAACTGGTGGGGGAACTTTGAGATCATTGAGGGAAATGAAGGGGGACACTTCAGGTTCGAACTCGATGAAGAAACCAACGAAGGAATTTTGATTCTTCAAAAGGTGAGGTTGAAGATAAAGGGAATTGGTTCCAGTTGGGAGGGGTGCATGGGGAGATTGGCCGGGACTGGAGGGGATCAGTTTTCGGAAGAGGTAAGATAGGCTGGGGCTCTATTTCCTGATGGATGGGAGGCTGAGGGGTCATCTTGTAAACGTGAACTAGAGGGCATCCGTTTAAGCTGAGAGGGGAGGTAGAGATGTAAGAGGGGCCTGAGGGGCAACGTTCTCACTCAGAGTGGGTGGGGGGCGGGAATGAGCTGCCTTGTCTGGAAGAGGATGCAATGTTCAAAAGGTATTTCAACAGACATGCGGATAGGAAGGGTTGCAGACAAAAGGGACTAGCCCATAATGCCACTGGGTCGGCATGGACAAGGGCATATACGCTAGATGCTTTCAGTGGATGAGAAACCAGTGGCTGTAATGAAATTTCTGCAGCCCTTCTGCGTTCCTGGGTAATCGAACTTCCGAACCAGTCAGTGTACTTCCCACACTGTTCCCCTTCCAAACCAGGCTGCAATGGAACCAGTCAAGCACTGCACCACCCTTCGTTCCCCTTCTCTGAAAAATCTATCTTACTGCATCTTAACCAGGCAGCCTCTGTTGTTTCCATTGGTGGGGAATTCCACAGATGCACCACTCTCTGGGAAAAGCAGTTCGTCCTCATTTCAGTCTGAAATTTACTCCCCCGAATCCTGAGGCCGTGTCCTCTCATTCTAATCTGTTCCCTCCAATGCCGCTCTTTCAAGCAAGAAAAGGGGACAGAGCTCTCTATACTGGCCAATTTATTTGCACATTTACGATATTGATTTTCCTGTCAATGGCTCACGTTCCTATTAGTGGGAGTTTGCTGTGCAGAAATGACCACAATAATTAGATTGCCGTGATGTCCAACTGCAGTAATACCTCCCCCCTCCCCACCCACTGCCAGTATCTGGCACCTATGGGGATTGCTAGATGCCTGATAAGTGAATATTCCGGTTGCGGGTATCTTAAATCCAGGCTGAAGTTGTATTTTTACTTTCAAGTGTTATGAGGTGATTGTCGATTGTTACCAAGTTGTACGTAAAATTCTGAAGCTCGGGGATCCGTTTCATACTGCACATTAAGTAGCTGCTTGAGATGTAATTTTTGATCTGGTCAGAACTTTGGTCAACGGGAGTTGTTTTAAATGTGCTATGAAAATAAATAAAATAAACTTGAGATTGCGTGATTGGGGGACTGACCACTAGGGGGAGCCAGTTTCAAACTTGGTATTTTTTTACCTGTTTATTGTCGTGATGCTTTTGCCGGTTACTTGAGGATGCCGGTTGCTTGAATTCCGGATAATGGAGGTTTTGCTCTATTTTGATGCAAAAATCGGGGAAAAAAATCACCGTCAGGCAGATTCTGAGTGAAATAACATTGATTGGTAAGCATTCTTCCTCTCTCCTTAAATGCTGCCTGATCTAGGTGAATTTATATTTACATTTCAATTAAAAAAAATCTTAAACATACAGCAGGCCATTCCTACTGCACAAATACCCCAATTGATCTACGATGCAAAGACATTTTGAAGGGTGGGAGGAAACCGGAGCACCCAGAGGAAACCCAAGCAGACAGGGGATAACGTACAAACTCCTTACAGACGTCACTGGATTCGATCCCAGGTCACTGGCGCTGTAACAGCGGTGCACTAACCGCTATGCTAACCGTTCCGCCCAAGTTTCCTGATTTTATTTTGGATGCTCACCTTTGGCTTCACGACGCAAAGATTGGAATGTGAACGGTGCTAGTGAAATGCAATTCTTTTGCTTTCATTAGCTGACTGAGAATTTTGTCTTAGTCTTGTTGAGGTGGGAGTTTTGTCTTGATGGTTTTGTTCAGCAGTATATTTCAGAGACCCCTGATTCGGAGCCGAACAGGAGTGTGGGTATGACAACGGCTCTGTATACGCTAATCTTTGTGAGGTTTTTCAGTTGGTTGTTTTTCCAGACTCTTTTGTGTAGTCTTCCAAAGGCGCTATTTGCCTTGGCGAGTCTGTTGTATCCGATGAAATGGTGCAGCCGAGATAGGCATCACCTACGGCTCCTAGAACGTTTCCACCAGCGTTGTCTCCGCCCCATCCTCAACATTCATTGGAGCGACTTCATCCCTAACATCAAAGTACTCGAGATGGCAGAGGCCAACAGCATCGAATCCACGCTGCTGAAGATCCAACTGCGCTGCGCAGGTCACGTCTCCAGAATGGAGGTCCATCGCCTTCCCAAGATCGTGTTATATGGCGAGCTCTCTACTGGCCACCGTGACAGAGGTGCACCAAAGAAGAGGTACAAGGACTGCCTAAAGAAAGCTCTTGGTGCCTGCCACATTGACCATCGCCAGTGGGCTGATATAGCCTCCAACTGTGCATCTTGGCGCCTCATAGTTCGGCGGGCAGCAACCTCCTTTGAAGAAGACCGCAGAGCCCACCTCACTGTCAAAAGACAAAGGAGGAAAAACCCAACACCCAACCCCAACCAACCAATTTTCCCTTGCAACCGCTGCAACCGTGTCTGCCTGTCCCGCATCGGACTTGTCAGCCACAAATGAGCCTGCAGCTGATGTGGACATACCCCTTCATAAATCTTCGTCTGCGAAGCCAAGCCAAAGAAAAGAAGAGAAAGAATATTTCAGAGAAATTAAAAACACAACGCTGGAGAAACTCAGCCAGTCAAACAGTGTCCTTTATACAGCAAAGATAAAGATACATCACCAACGTTTCATCAAGGTATGAAAAAATACCTTGCCTATATTAATGAAGGGCCCAAGCCAAAACAATGGTTATTTAGACATCCAGACATACAGCACGATAAGAGGCCTTTCGGCCCAGGATCCCATGCCGCCAAATTACATCGAATTGACCTACATTTCAAACAGTGTGAAGAAACTGGGGCCCCAATGAAAACCCACACAGACACTGGAAGAGCATACGAACTCTTCACTGACAGAGTGGGATCCGAACACTGGTCCCGATTGCTGGCGCTGTAACAGTATTGGTCTAATCCTCCCACCCAACATATTTAGCTTTGCTACATTAAGGACAACATTTGACCTGTTGAGCTTTTCCAGTACTGTGTCAACCATGGTGTTTGCAGACGTTCGTGTCTTACTTCACGTGTATTTCACCAAACCTTGTTACTTTTATGTTTCCTGTGTTCCATAGGAATTGAACTATGAAGAATCAACAACCCGGAACCTGTCCTTTCAAGTTACAAATAGAGCAGCTTATCATTCTTCTATTTTGACTGGTGGTGGAGGTGGTGGAGGTGGTGGAGGTGGTGGAGGTGGTGGAGGTGCAGGAGGTGGTGGAAAATCTATAAAATTAACAGTTAACGTGAAAGATCAGAAGGAAGGATTTTCATTCAAGCCAACCAAAAAACGAATCAATCTCAGTGAAAACACGATGAAAGTTGGTCAGTCACTTGGAATATACCCAGCCATCAGTGCTGACACTGGAAAACAGATCAAGGGAGTCAGGTAGAGTATCTCTACATATATTTTTCCCGTTAGGAGGGATGCAATCATGGAGTGGTGCGTTGACCAGCATTGCCTGCAATTTACATGGCTGTGTGTCTGTGTGATGCAAATGTGTTTGGGATAGTATTGTGCGGACCACAAGTGGGATTCACAAATGCGTTCATGGGCCGGGGAGTGAGTGTGTGTGTGTGTGGTGTGTGTGGTGTGTGTGGTGTGTGTGGTGTGTGTGGTGTGTGTGGTGTGTGTGGTGTGTGCGTGCGTGTGCGTGCGCGCGTGTGCACGTGTGTGTGTGTGTGTGCGCATGTTTGCGTGTGCAAGTTAGGTGTGGAGATGGAACATGCATGTGGGATTGATTGTGGAGTTGGAACATGTGTGTGGGATTGAGTGTGTGGATTTGGAACATGCATGTGCGATTGAGTGTGGAGTTGGAACATACGTGTGGGATTAGGTGCGTGGAGCTGGGGTGTGTCTGTAGGCCAGGGGGGAGTTGGGGGTGTGTGTATCATGTGTGAGTGTGTATGTGGCTATACACATACATATTTGCCAAACATACATGTGTGTTTCCAAACCTAACCATGTTTGTGCCTTTTCTGTAGGTATATAAAGGGCATAGACTTGGCCAAATTTTTCAAAATTAACCCCAAAACTTCAGAGATAACACTTGCCAAAATCCCTGACCGGGAGTCGGAGTATGTGGTTGATGGGAAATACACAGCAACGATATTGGCCATAGATGATGAAGGTGTGTGTGCAGTTCACAATGGGTTTGTTTGCATGCAGAGCCCATTAGGTGAAGGTGTGCAGGATATTTTTGTTTCGTTGACCCGTGGATGTTATTTTGGGGGATTACAGAGTGGTGTTTACATATTTGAAGAGTAACACTGTCTTGGTAAAATTTGTGGGCCGCTTACTGGTCCTCCCATCTCAGTAGGATAGGTTGAGAGGGATGTGAGCCAAATGCAGACAAATGGAACACTTGGTCAGCAAGGACAAGTTTCAGCTGATTCTAGATCAATGGTCTTCAAACTTTTCTTTCCACCCACTTCCCACTTTAAGTAATCCCTACGCCATCGATGCTCTGTGATTAGTAAGGGATTGCTTAAGATGGTATGTGAGTGGGAAGGGAAGGTTGAGAATCACTGCTCCAGACCCAATTGTTACTGAAATATTTTGCTTCAGAAAAATTGTCATTGGCCCATTTCCTTTAGAGTCCTGAAACCATGCACATAACGAGTCAATGAGGGACGATTAAAACAGTGGGTTTCAAACTTTTTCTTTCCACCCACATCCCACCTTAAGCAATCCCTTACTAATCACAGGGCACCTATAGCATAGGGATTACTTAAAGTGGTAAGTGAGTGGAACAAAAAGGTTGAGAACCACTGATGTAGATTATCATGCTTTTCCATGGTAGGCCATTCAGCCCACAGCTTCGTTCCTATTTGCCATTTCCCTGAATCATTTTGCCTCTCATTTTGGCCAGAGGGTGGTAAATCTGTGGAATTTGTTGCCACAGTTAGTTGTCGAGGCCAACTCATTAGATGTATAAGCAGCATGGTTAACATAGCAGTTAGCGTAACAATTGATGCAAAGCCAGTGACTCGGGTTCGAATCCACCACTGTCTATAAGGATTGTACTTTCTCCTCGTGTCTGAATGGGGAGGGGGGGGGTGGGCTCTGGTTTCCTCCCACCATTCAAAAGATATGAGGGTTGTAGGTCAATTTGATGTAATTAGGGCAGCACGAGCTCGTGGGCCTGAAGAGCCTGTTATCGTGATCTATGTTCAAATACAACATTTAAATTTAATATTTAAATTTAAGGCAGAGATTGATAGGTTCTGGATTAGCCTGGGCATCAAACATTATGGGGAGAAGCCCGGGCAGTGGAGTTGAGTGGGAAAATGGATCAGCTCATGATTAAAAGGTTGTGCAGGCTCGATGGACTGAATCGTCTATGTCTGCTCCTATGTCTTGCGGTCACCACACAACAGGATGTGGTATTGATAGAGTGGGTGCTTAAGGACAATTATTAGTCAATCTATGCAAGGATGTAAGAAATATTTTAAAAAGGTTGTGGGTTTGAGGTAGGAAGGGGTCCACTTTTTGGGTAGGTTTACATCGTGGGCCAAAGGGCTGAAATGCTCTCTGTTCTTAAAAGTACAAAAACATAGTGCAGGGAATAGAGAAAAGTATTGTTATAGAAGTCAATGCAAGGGTATCCTCTGTTAGCAATGAGAGGACCATTCAAGAGTCTGATAACAGCTGGAAAGAAACTTCTTGAATATGCAGGTTGGTGTTTTCAAGCACGTGTATCTTCTGCCTCATGTAAGGGGAGGAAGAGAGTGTGATTGAGGTGAGATGGTCATTTAACATTTTGGCAGTTCTCACGAGACATCAGGAGGTACAGGTGAAGTCGATGCATTACCAATACATGGAAGCCTTGGTCCAACTGTGGGTAAATGCGATCAGTCGAGATGAGTACAATGGTCAGAATGGGCATGAAGGTCTGAGGAGTGAAACACAAACGTCTGCAGACCCTTTGACTGTAGTTAAAACACTGGTAATGCTGCAGGAACACAGCAGGTCTCAGTCTCCATAGGAGGTAAAGATATCTGGCCATAGTTTTGGGCCTCAAGTCAAGTTTATTGTCCTCTCATTGTACAAGTACAACCTGACGAAACAGTGTTCTCCGGTCCAAAAATAAATCAGACATGCAACCAGACATAACAGAGACAGACAAACAACACACATGTAGGTCAAAAATTTCATCTAGACCAGTGCTTTTCAACCTTTTTCTTTCCCCTCACATCCCACTTTAACTAATCCCTATGCCATCGGTGCTCTGTGGTTAGTAAGAGATTGCTTAAGGTGGGATGTGAGTGGGAAGGGAAGGTTGAAAACCACAGCTTTAATCGTACCCAATTGACTTGTTATGTGCACGGTTTCAGAACTCCGAAGGAAATGGGGTGAATGGCAATTTTTCTCAAGCAAAATATTTCAGTAACAATTGGGTCTAGAGCAGTGATTCTCAACCTTCCCTTCCCACCCAAATCCCACTTTGAGCAATCCCTTACTAATCACAGAGCACCAATGGCATAGGGATTACTTAAGGTGGAGTGTGACTGGAAAGAAAATGTTTGAAAACCACTAATCTATACAAATACACGTTGTTTCATAAATGTGAGAATCTCAGATGGTCAGTGTGAACTGTTCCTTTGGTCATTCAGCATTACCATAGCCTGAGCCCTTCTCTAGGATATGAGAGAAAGGAAGGCAGACACCTGAATTAAAAAGCTGGGAAGGGAAGAAAGGACAGGGGGAGGAGCACTGGCCAACAGGCAAAAGGTATTAATTGGCGTTGAATGGAGCAGAAAGGTGAGAATTGATTGGGAGAAGGGGATTATTTGGGGCTCTGGGGAAGCAGAGCCTGGGGAAAGGAGACAGAGGGAAAGATGGTGAGTGGCTAACAGAAGCCAGAGAAGTCAATGTTAATGCCATCTGGTGGGAGGGGCCCAGACAGAATACAAGGCAATGTTCCTCCAATTTGTAGGTGGTCTCAGTCTGGCCGTGGTATTAGGTTCTGAGAGGCCTGACTCCATGCTGATGTGACACCCATACTTCAGCGCTGGGCACAGCCTGCTTTCAGAAGGCAGAAAAATATGCATCTTTCCTTCTCTGCCTCGCAGGTCCCGTCCCCAAAACTTCCACTGGGACTATGGTCTTCCATGTGAAGGATGAAAACGATAACACCCCCATCATTAGCGATCTGGAGCCCTGCATGTGTGACAGGGCTGAGTCTTTGACCCTCACAGCTAAGGACCTGGACTCTTATCCAAATGCCGAACCGTTCACCTTCAAGCTAAGCGATGCTCCAGGAATTACTGAGCAATGGAAGATTCTTCGCAGAGACGGTAAGAATGTTTTCCCTGCTCGTTGGAATTACAAATGCCCCCCAATTTACAAATGATATGCGGTATCTTTGACCATCAGGCAGGAGGTACAGAAGCATCAAAATCAGGACTGCCAGGCTGTGGAATAGCTTCTTTCCGCAGGCTGTGAGATTGATGAACAGTTTTCTGTAACCGAGTAAATCATCCCAAAATATTTATGTATACAGTAAAACCCCTGGTATCCAGCCCTTACGGGGTTTGGTATATGCTGGATAAGTCAATTTTCTAGTTGCTTGACATTACGTGTTGCGTGGATTAGCGAACTGATGGCGAAGCTCACCAATTCTGAACCGGTATTTTTTTTAACTTATTTATTTTCCACTATGTTTTTGCAAGTTGCTTGAGGCTGCCAGTTGCTGAGATTCCAGATAACAGGGGTTTTACTGTATTTATTTTAAATTTAGACAAACAGCAAGTAATAGGCCATTTCAACCCATGAGTCCGTGCCGCCCAATTTACACCCCATTAACTTCCAACCCGGTCAGTACATTTCGAACGATGGGCAGAAACTGGAGCCCCCAGAGAAAACCCACACAGACACAGGGAGAACATACAAACTCTGTACAGGTAGTGTGGGATTTGAACCCTGGTCTTGATCGCTGGCGCTGTAAAGGTGTTGCACTAACCACTACACCAACCAAGCCACCCATTGTATTTCTATGTACATACGTGACTAAGTGCTGTGTATTGTGTGTGCACCGTGGTCTGGAGAAAATCTGTTTCGTCTGCTGTACATGTACAGTTAGATGATAATAGATTTGTTCCAGGGTGGCCACACCTGGCATAGTTGCCTATTTTTGGTTCCCTTGCCTGTCGTAGCATTGGAGGTAACCTTAAGGAGATTCACCAGACTGATCCCTGAGACCACGAGGCTGGCAGTTGAAGAACAACTGGATAGACAAAGGTCCATTGGGATTTAGAAGCATAAGTGGGATCTTATTGATAAACATAAAATTTTGGCAGATTTAGGCGCAGGAAGAATGTTCCAGATGTTGGGGAAGTCCAGAACAAGGGATCACGGTCTAAGGAGAAGGGGGAAGCCATTTTAGACTGAGATGAGGAGAAACATCTTCAATCAGAGAGTTGTAAACTTATGGAATTCCCAGCCACAGAATATCTTTGAAGCAGGTTCATTAGATATATTCAGAAGGGAGTTGGATGTGGCTCTTATGGCTAAAGAGACCATGGAGGATGGAGAGAAATCAGGAAAAGGGGACTGGGGAGACATGATCAACCATGGTGGTCTTGAATGGTGCAGCAGGTTAAAAGGGCTGAATGGCTTTCTGCCCTACCCACCCTTCCTTCATTCCCCCTCATTGTCTCATTCTCTCACTCTCTCCCATATTTTACAAAGGGCCTGACTCCGTGCTGAACACCACCAGGTCGAGGAGTAAAGCCCTGTAATCACTTGAGCTGGAAGTAGATTGGTGATTTAGATTCTCACTGGCAGACAAGGCCCTCCCACCAGATCAAATCTCCATGCTCACCACATGCCACCTTCACCACCTCTAGTCAAGTTTATTGTCATCTGATTGTACAACAAGTACAACCTGAGGGAACAGTGTTCTCCGGTCCTTGGTGCAAAACATACAGACACACCACCAGACATAACACACATACAGACAAATAATGCACATGCAGGACAAGTATTCATGTATGCAAATAAATAAAGATTGTTTCATGAATATGAGAGTCTCAGATGGCCAGTGTGAGGAGTTCCTTTGGTCGTTTAGCATTCTCACTGCCTGTGGAAAGAAGCTAGTCCTCAGCCTGATGGTGCTGGGTCTGATCCTCCTGTATTTCTTCCCCGATGGGAGTTGCTGAAAGGGGTTATGTGCGGGAGTGAAAGGGGTCCTCAATAATTTTGCATGAACCTCAAGGAGACGTTAATAAGATAGAAGAGTTTCTCTCACAAATTAGGCTTCCAAGTTTAGCCTGGAAGAACAGGTAGAACTTAATGCCCCCTTTACCCAAATGGAGGCACTGGGTTCTTTACATTTTGATAAATTTCCAGGAAAGGATGGTTTCCCCTGAATTTTATTAAGAATTTAAAGATTTGCGGATTTCTCTTTTTTTGGTAGAGTTAGATCAGGCGTCGAAAACGCATAGCCTCCCAAAATCATTCTCAATGGGGATAATTACAGTAATAGCAAAAAAAAAAGAGATCCATTAAAATCGTCATCTTGTAGACTTGTGTCACTGTTAAATTGAGATTATAAAGTCATTGCCAAAGCCTTGGCAAATAGATTTGGGAAAGTTTTGCCGAAATTAATAAACATGGACCAAACAAGGCCTGTGAAAAAGAGACGATCTTCTGATAATATAAGTAGGTTGCAAATATCCTACATCACAGTCCTCCTAATGCCCTACTCCACTTCAAGACTCCTCAGATTGGCCAATTTAGGGCGCTTGGTTTTCCCCACGTCAAATCGCAAACTCGGGAGATCGTGCCTTCGCAATAGCAGTCCCCAAATTGTGGAGCCACATTCCTCCCTCCGTCAAATCGGCCCCTTCCTTAAATTCTTTTAAATCCAGGCTCAAGTTGTACTTCTCCTCACAAGTGCTTTGAAGTGTTTGCTGATTGTTACCATGTTGTATGTACAATTCTGAAGCTCGGGTACTCTGAAGGTAGAATCTCCTGTGGATAGGGTGGTGAAGAAGGCTTTTAGTGGGCTGGCCTTCATATATCAATACATAGAATACCGGAGTTAAGAAGTGATGTTGAGACTGTTCAAGGCATTGGAGAGGCCAAATTTGGAATACTGTCTGCAGTTCTGGTCACCAAATTATAGGAAGGATATCAACAAGGTAGAGAGGGTGCAGAGAAGATTTAAGAAAATGTTACCTGGGTTTCAGAATCTAGATAACGAAGAAAGATTGAGCAGATTAGGTCTTTCTTCTTTGGAGTGTAGAAGGTTAAGTGGGGGATTTGATAGAGGTATTTCAGATTATGAGGGGGATAGATAGAGTTGATGTGGATCGGCTTTTTCCTTGGAAGGTAAGAGAGATTGAAACAAGAGGTCATGAGTTAAGAGTTAAGGGGCAAAAGTTTAGAAGAAGCATGAGGGGGAACTTCTTTATTCAAAGAATGGTAACTGTGTGGAATGAGCTTCTGGAAGAAGTTGTGGGGGAAGGGTCCATTTTGTCATTTAAGGAAAAATTGGAAAGGTATATGGATGGGAAGGGAATGGAGGATTATGGGCAGGGTGCAGGTAGGTGGGACTAGAGGAGAGTATTTGGTTCAGTGCAGACTAGAAGGGCCGAGATGGCCTGTTTCTGTGCTGTCTTTGTTATATAGTTTACACTGCACATTAAATAGCTGCTTAAGTTAAGATGTAATTTATGATCTACACAGCAGTTTGGTCAACTTGGCTTGATTTAACTCTGCTCTATATATAAAATACAATAAATTAAAATAAAATAAACCAGTATCATTCATTTGGCACAAAAGAGAGGAGATCTAAATGTAGCTGTGGCCTTGGATACAGAAAAAGTATTTGATAGACTGGAGTGGGACTTTCTATTTAAAGTACTGGAAAGATTTGGATTAGGGCAATTTTTTATAAATTGGATTAAGGCACTGAACAATGCTTGTAAAAACAAAGTAGTAACAAATGGACAAGTCTCTGCACCATTCCAGTTGACAAAATCTAGTAGACAAGGATGTCCACCATCTCCAGCTCTTTTCATTCTAGCTATAGAACTGCTTGCAGAAGCCATTCAGTGAGATCCAGTCATTAGAGGATTCGGGGTCAATCTGGAGGAATCTACGATAAATTGATTTGCAGATGATGTATTGATATATTTGACAGAGCCAGTAACGGCACTCAAAAATGGAAGATTATGGGAAAGTATTGGGGTAGAAAAAAATTGGGATGAGTGAAGTTATGCCACTTAGAGAAGGAGATTATCTTTCTTTGGCTTGGCTTCGCGGACAAAGATTTATGGAGGGGTAAATGTCCACGTCAGCTGCAGGCTCGTTTGTGGCTGACAAGTCCGATGCGGGACAGGCAGACACGGTTGCAGTGGTTGCAGGGGAAAATTGGTGGGTTGGGGTTGGGTGTGGGGTTTTTCCTCCTTTGTCTTTTGTCAGTGAGGTGGGCTCTGCGGTCTTCTTCAAAGGAGGTTGCTGCCCGCCGAACTGTGAGGCGCCAAGATGCACGGTTTGAGGCGAGATCAGCCCACTGGCGATGGTCAATGTGGCAGGCACCAAGAGATT
This sequence comes from Narcine bancroftii, assembly GCF_036971445.1. Lineage (NCBI taxonomy): Eukaryota > Metazoa > Chordata > Chondrichthyes > Torpediniformes > Narcinidae > Narcine > Narcine bancroftii. Next base: position 367,543,579 of record NC_091470.1, on the reverse strand, counting down.
TCTTTAAGCAGTCCTTGTACCTCTTCTTTGGTGCACCTCTGTCTCGGTGGCCAGTGGAGAGCTCGCCATATAACACGATCTTGGGAAGGCGATGGTCCTCCATTCTGGAGACGTGACCCACCCAGCTCAGTTTGATCTTCAGCAGCGTGGATTCGATGCTGTTGGCCTCTGCCATCTCGAGTACTTCGATGTTAGGGATGATGTCGCTCCAATGAATGTTGAGGATGGGGCGGAGACAACGCTGGTGGAAGTGTTCTAGGAGCCGTAGGTGATGCCGGTAGAGGACCCATGATTCGGAGCCGAACAGGAGTGTGGGTATGACAACGGCTCTGTATACGCTAATCTTTGTGAGGTTTTTTCAGTTGGTTGTCTTCCAAAGGCGCTATTTGCCTTGGCGAGTCTGTTGTCTATCTCGTTGTCGATCCTTGCATCCAATGAAATGATGCAGACGAGATAGGTAAACTGGTTGACCGATTTGAGTTTTGTGTGCCCGATGGAGATGTGGGGGGGCTGGTAGTCATGGTGGGGAGCTGGTAGTCATGGTGGGGAGCTGGCTGATGGAGGACCTCAGTTTTCTTCAGGCTGACTTCCAGGCCAAACATTTTGGCAGTTTCCGCCAAACAGGATGTCAAGCGCTGAAGAGCTGGGTCCGAATGTGCAACTAAAGCGGCATCGTCTGCAAAGAGTAGTTCACAGACAAGTTGCTCTTGTGTCTTGGTGTGAGCTTGCAGGCGCCTCAGATTGAAGAGACTGCCATCCGTGTGGTACCGGATGTAAACAGCATCTTCATTGTTGAGGTCTTTCATGGCTTGTTTCAGCATCATGCTGAAGAAGATTGAAAAAAGGGTTGGTGCCTCAGTGCCAAATAGACACCCAATTTAAGTGGCTGTTAAATGGGATAAAATATTTAGGAATACATACAATTTAAAGTATTTATATAAATTAAATTACTCATCTTTGTTTAAAAAGGTTGAAGAGTTGAACAGGTGGACAGCTTTACCAATAACATTAGTTGGAAGGGTTAATTGTGTCAAAATGAATATATTTCCAAGAGTTCAGTACCTATTTCAAACATTGCCCATTCCATTAACTCATGGGTTCTTTTCAGGAGTTAAATAAATATGTTAGAAAATTCCTTTGGAAGGTTTCCAGAGTCTCCATTGAAAATTTTAAATGGAAATATGATTTGGGAGGTTTACAGCTTCCAATTTTTAAAAATTATTAGCAAGCGGCCCAGATGAGATTTCTTACTTCCTTTTTTGAGGAAGGAATCAAATCTGCACGGTTGAAAATAGAACTAGAAAAAGTAGGAGAGAGAATAGCAGAAAATGTTCTATATAAATAGGAAGCGGAATTAATTTCTGATGACTAAGAAGCCCCCTTGTTCAAACATGTAATTAATACTTAGTATTAATCTCCTAAAACACCTGATTCAAAACAGGCTTTTACAATGGGTAATAAGATTGTAGAGACTTGGCCTCGTAAAGGGATCGGATATATTGAGGATTGCTATGGGCAACTGTGTCATTTGAATATTTAAAAACTAAATATGGAATCCTTAACATCACAATCCTCTGCTACTTTCAATTAAGAGCCCACGAAAGGGAGAAGTTGGGGCCAACAATGTTTTTATCAAAGTGTTAGTGATGTGAAGACTCTGATCCGAAAGGGAAACAAAGAAATTCACTTTGGCAACGTATCTCCTACTTCAAACAGGAGCCCCTAAACAAGGGGGTTCATAAGTCTAGACAGGGATGGGAATCAGACTTAAATGTAAATATTGATGAGCAGATCTTGTCTGGTTAAGGACAGTATGACAAATACACTCAATGTAAGGTAAAGATTAGTACAATTCAATTTTTTGCAACAGTTAAATCTCACACCACAGAAATTAAATAAGTTAGACAGACTGATCAGGTCAATGTTTTAGCTGTGGCGAGGAGATGGGAAGTTTCTTATACTCAACTTGATCATATTCCAAAGTGAGACCTTTCTGGGTGGGTTTAGGAAATGTTTGAGAACAGATTATTGGAATTGAATTTCCACAAAACCCAGAATAGTTTTTACTGGGAAATACAATGGGGATAAGCCCACGATTGAAATGATCTAAATCTCAAGTTGAATTCGTTAAAAGGCCAGAAAGTGTACTGAAGTTACTTGGAAGTCTGACTCCCATTGCAGTATGGCTCGCTGGAATGCAGAAAGGCATCGCTGTGTTCCCCTTGAGAAAATTACTTATAACGTAACAAATAAGTATGACACCTTTCTGCAAAAATGGAGATCCTATTTACAGATCTCAAGTTGAGTTTCTTCCAGTCCTTCAGTCCTCGTTAACCTTCTCCAAAGAAGAAGACAACTTAAATAATGAATTGAAATCCGTGGAGTGAACAACACTTTCCAGCAACCTTTCTGATTTTTCTACTTGATCTTTCTTTATTTTCTCTCCTCATACACTTTTTGTCAGGGTTTTTTTGGATGGTGGGTTTGGGTTACAACCTTCATGCAGCGTGAATTTTCTCTACTTGTGTAATCGTATATTTAATTTTGTATTTGACTACATGCATGGTCTAAAAATCTTTAAATTAAATATTAATAAAAAGATTTTGCACGCCCTCTTCAGACAACGATCCCAGTAGATCACGTCAATTGGGGATGGGGATGGGGGGGGTGGGGGAATGCTGGGGAAGGTCAAACCCAAGTATTGGAGGAGGGGTGTTATTTCCAAAGCACAAACGGAACTTTGCACCAGAGTGAGCATTTGATGGGAAAGTTGGACCACCTCGGATTTGTCAGTTGGACTGGGTCAGTCATACTGCCCACTCCCTTGTCCTGGACTAGACCACCGTCTTATTGTGCACGCATCCTGGATGCTGGAATGCTTCAGAGGTTTTGTTCCTGGGTATCTGTCTGCAGTCTCCTGTAGGTTTTATTTCAAGTTTATTGCCAAAGGTGTAGTGAGAAAGTTTGTTTTGGCAATCAGTCCATCTGGTCAACCCATGCATAGTGCAACAGGACACGCACAGAGCAGGGTGCAAAGGGACAGCAGGAGATCAGGTAGAACATAACAGAGGCAATGTCACTCACGTGAGGCTCATTCAGGAGTCTGATGATAGCAGGAAAGAAACTGTCCTTGAATCCCATGGTGCGGGAACTCGTGCTCATGAATCTTCTGCCTGATAAGAAGGGGTGTAGAGAGTGTGGCCAGGGTGGGAGGAGTCTTTTAATACCCTTCGGCTTTCCCGAGACAGCAGGGATGGAGTCGATGGAGGGGAGAGGAGGGGGTGTGATGGAGTCGATGGAGGGGAGCTAGAAGTGTGGTGGAGTCAGTGGAGGGGAAGGGGTTGATGGGGGGTGGTATGTGATATGGAGTCATTGAAGTGAGTGGAGGGTCTGTGATGGAGTCGATAGAGGAGAGAGATTGCGTGCGATGGAGGGGAGGGTGTGAAGAAGTCGATGGAGGGCAGGGAGGCGTGTGCGATGGATTGAGCCACGTTTACATCCCTCTGCTGCATCCCACCATGTTGGGCAGAGCTCCACAACCCCTTTAATCAGACCTCCTCCCAGCCTGCTCCTTCCTCTCGTGATGATCTGGGAGCCTATGGGCAAGCCAGTAGCTTTACTAATGGGATAAGATGCCTTTACAATGATCCACCTTTTATGTTTACTCATCTTTCTCCCAAAGACACTAGCATGGAGCTCATATCTTTGAAAAAATTGTGGCCGAGTACGTTTACAGTCCCCATAAAGGTCGAGGACAATCAAGGTGCTGGCAATTTCCAAGACGTGAACGTTCACGTGGTCGAGTGTTCCGGCAATGACCTGTCCTGCTCGAAAAAGTCAATGATTACTGGAAGCAAGGATTCCAGACTGGGAGCAGCCGCCATTGGGCTCATGATTCTCGGAGCTTTGTTACTGCTACGTAAGTTCAGTAGCTTCCAGTAGAAGCACCAGCCATTGGGTTCAATGCAAAATGTACCAGAGAAACTCAGCAGGTCACACAGTGTCCAGGGGAAGTGAAGGGTACAGCATGAATCGCAGAAGATTGGTTTGCAGGTGCAGCAGGTATCAAGACGGATGGAATTTAGGATCAGGGAGGTTCTGTTGCAACTGGACAAAGTACCGACCGGTGAGAGACCGCATCTGGAGAACTGACCGCAGTTCTGACCTACTTACTTGAGGATGTACTTTGGCTTTGAAGGAGGTTCACCAGGTTGATTCCAGAGATGGGGAGGGGGGTTTGGCCTCTGAAGAGAAATTGTACTCACTAGAATTTAGAAGAATGAGAGGGGATCTTATAAAAACATATAAAATTATAAAAGGAATAGATAAGATGATTCCATTGGTGGGGGAGACCAGAAACAGGGGACATAGATTCAGGGGAGTAGATTTAAGGTGGAGATAAGGAGGAACTGCTCTTCCCAGACGGCGGTGAATCTGTGGAATTTGCTGCCCATTGAAGCAGAGGAGGCGACCTCAGTAAATATATTTAAGACAAGGTTGGAAAGATTTTTACATAGTTGGGGAATTAAGAGATATGGGAAAAGGCAGCTAGATCAGCCAAGATCTCATTGAACAGTGAAGAAGGCTCGATGGGCCAAATGGTCCTATTTCTTGTGTAACTTCTCCCTGTTGCCTCCTGCTTCATTTATCATCCACCTCCCTTCCTGACCGTTCTTGTGCAAGCAAGAGGAACAGCACCTGATCAGAGGGCAGCCTCTTGACCTTGGTGCTGAATTCTCCAGCGACATGGTTAGGGTTTCCTTGACTGGGGGCCCCAGAGCTTGGGGCCAGAACAATTAAAGGCGCAGCCACCTTCCACCCCACCCAGAGGCCTCTCGAGAGGCATGTACCATTGTCTGTCTCATCACGTAAATGGTTAAATGGTTATATGGTTATATCCAATTAACACCTTCTGTTGGTCTGGATTCCCCCCTCCCCCCAGCCAGCATTGTCTGAGTTGTGAGACTTTCCTGTTTCTGACTCATTCTGCTTATGGGCTCCGGGCCCAAAGCGTTGGCAATAGATCTATGGACATTGGAAAGACCAGCTGAGTTCCTCCATCATTTCATTGTGTTTTTACCAGACTATGGTGTTTCACTCACGTCGCTGACTCACCCCACTCCTTCTGCGTTATAACCTGTTGGCACCAACAGGTGAGTTTTTTGTGGATTGATGGAGTTTCTGATCTAACATTATGTGAAATGTTTGTCCTTAGTTGTTCCTTTGCTGTTGCTACTCTGCAATTGTGGTGGTTACGGAGGAATCCGAGGAGGTTCAAATTTGCAACAAATACCTATAGATTCACTTGGAACTATGGAACGCAAAAATATTGAGGGCGGAGGAGAGTGGGACACGGTACGTCTTAATAAAGGTTTATTTGATTGATATTTTTTTCCACTGAAACATAGCCTGGCCCCTAGTTTCTACTACACCTAGTGGCAGTACCATTACTACACACTTTGCCTCTTCGCTCACCACCAGTTGGGGCCCCAACAATCCTGCCAAGTGAAGCCACACTTCACTTGTGAATCCGCAGGGGTCATCCACTGCAGCCGGTCGGTGCTCCCAACGTGGTCTCCTTTTCATCGAAGAGAGAGAACGCAGATAGGGAGATCGTCTTGTTGAGCACTTTTACTCTGGCCAACCACGTTAATTCCACATCTCATTCCCACACCGCCATTTTTATGGCCTTGGGCCACCCGCAAACTTTGAAAGAACAAACAACCCCTAATATCTCATCTGAGCACTCTCTGACCGGATAGTATTAACACTGACTTTCCAGTTTCCGTTAAACTGCTCCCATGTCTCTCTTTCTTTCCCTATCGCTCTGTCTCTTTTCCTCCTGATCCCCACCTCCTTCCGTCTAGTCAGGGAGCTACTCCCTCCCCCATCACTTCTCAGCTGTTTTCTGTCCTCCCACCCATACCCATCCATGACCTCTAGCCTGTTGGTGTGTACTCCTCCCCCTGCCCTTCCTCCCTCCTCTCCTCTCCTCCTGCCACCTTTTCATTCAGGTGCCGGCTTTCTTTCTGCTCATATCTCGAGTAAAGGGCTCGAGCTCAAAAGAAAAGGTACTCCAGCACTTTTGCGTATTGCTCTACGATCACAGTGTCTGCAGACTTCCCTGTCTAACACTGGTTAGTACAGTTTCCTTCAGTTCCAGTCAAGGGCAACAAACAACCTGCTGGAGGAACCCGTTTGGAAGGGGTGCAGAAGAGAGATCGTAGGAAACTGGAGGGCTTGAGTTTTGTGGAGAGGTTGGATGGGCTGGGGCTTTATTCCCTAGAATGTGGGAGACTAAAGGGTGACCATGGGGAGATGGTTGGCTGATGCAGGGTCTCCATTTGTGGGAAGTCGTCATAGAGCCAAGCGGCATGGAGGAGGCTCTTCTCCCAATTTATCCATGCTGACTATTGCCATCGTGGGCTCATCCCATTCGGGCCCTCAAAACTCTCCCTATCCAAATGCATGTTGAACCATAGAACAGTACAGCGCAGAAAACAGGCCATTTGGCCCTTCAAGTCTGTGCCGAAACATCATTCTGCTAATCCCACTGACCTGCACATTCCCACCACTCTCTGAGAGAAGAGGTTCCCCCTAAACCTTTCCTATTTCACCCTAAAGCCATGAATTTATCCCTCCTAATCTCAGTGGAAAGAGCCTACAAGCATTTACTCTGTCTATACCCATCATAATTTTGTAAACCTCTGTCAAATCATCCCACATTCTTAAATGCTCCCAGGAATAAAGTCCTAACCTGTTTAATCTTTCCCAGTAATTCAACTTCTGAAGACCCAGCAACATCCTAGTAAATCTTCTCTGCACACTCCCAATCTTACTGATATCCTTCCTGTAGTTTGGTGACCAGAACTGTACATGATATTCTAAATTAGGCCTCACCAATGTCTTGTACAACTTCACCATAACATCCCAACTCCTGTACTCAATACTTTGAATTATGAAGGCCAAGATTACAAAATCTTTCTTTACAACCCTCTCTTCTATCTGTGAGGCCACTTTCAGGGAATGATGTATCTGTATTCCCAGGTCCCTTTGTTCCTCTGCACTCCTCAGTGCCCGACCATTTACTGTGTACGTCCTACCTTGGTTTGTCCTTCCTCACACTTGACTGCATTTAATTCCACCTGCCTTTTTCAAGTTGGACCAGATCCCTCTGAAAGCTTTGAAACCCTTCCTCTCTGTCCACGACGCCTCCAATCTTAGTGTCATCAGCAAAGTTGCTGAACCAGTTTCCCACGTTATCATCCAGATCATTGATACAGACAATGAACAACAATGGGCCCAGCACCAATCCTTGAGATACACCATTAGTCACAGGCCTCCAGTCTGTCTTCTCCCATTCAAACAATTTTGAATCCAGTTTATAACCTCTCCATGGATACCTAGTGTCTGAACCTTCTGAACTAACCTCCCATGTGGGACCTCGTCAAAGACCTCAATAAAAGCCATGTAGACAACATCTACTTTCTGATAACCTCGAAAAACTCTCAGATTGGTTAAACACGACCTACTAAGCACAAAGCCATGCAGAATATCTGATCTCTCAGAACAACCTCCAATAATTTATCCACTACAGGTACACACGATCCTTTATTCGGGCATCTAAAATCCGGAAAGCTCCAAAATCCGGCAAGTGGGGAGACAGATGGCAGCGCGAGTTGGGCAGGCGAGGGGGGAGACCAGCAGCGCGAGTCAGGCGGCCGGGAGGGTGGAGACCGGCAGCGCGAGTCGGGCAGCCGAGAAACCGGCAGCGCGAGTCGGGCAGCCGAGAAACCGGCAGCGCGAGTCGGGCAGCCGAGAAACCGGCAGCGCGAGTCGGGCAGCCGAGAAACCGGCAGCGCGAGTCGGGCAGCCGAGAAACCGGCAGCGCGAGTCGGGCAGCCGAGAAACCGGCAGCGCGAGTCGGGCAGCCGAGAAACCGGCAGCGCGAGTCGGGCAGCCGAGAAACCGGCAGCGCGAGTCGGGCAGCCGAGAAACCGGCAGCGCGAGTCGGGCAGCCGAGAAACCGGCAGCGCGAGTCGGGCAGCCGAGAAACCGGCAGCGCGAGTCGGGCAGCCGAGAAACCGGCAGCGCGAGTCGGGCAGCCGAGAAACCGGCAGCGCGAGTCGGGCAGCCGAGAAACCGGCAGCGCGAGTCGGGCAGCCGAGAAACCGGCAGCGCGAGTCGGGCAGCCGAGAAACCGGCAGCGCGAGTCGGGCAGCCGAGAAACCGGCAGCGCGAGTCGGGCAGCCGAGAAACCGGCAGCGCGAGTCGGGCAGCCGAGAAACCGGCAGCGCGAGTCGGGCAGCCGAGAAACCGGCAGCGCGAGTCGGGCAGCCGAGAAACCGGCAGCGCGAGTCGGGCAGCCGAGAAACCGGCAGCGCGAGTCGGGCAGCCGAGAAACCGGCAGCGCGAGTCGGGCAGCCGAGAAACCGGCAGCGCGAGTCGGGCAGCCGAGAAACCGGCAGCGCGAGTCGGGCAGCCGAGAAACCGGCAGCGCGAGTCGGGCAGCCGAGAAACCGGCAGCGCGAGTCGGGCAGCCGAGAAACCGGCAGCGCGAGTCGGGCAGCCGAGAAACCGGCAGCGCGAGTCGGGCAGCCGAGAAACCGGCAGCGCGAGTCGGGCAGCCGAGAAACCGGCAGCGCGAGTCGGGCAGCCGAGAAACCGGCAGCGCGAGTCGGGCAGCCGAGAAACCGGCAGCGCGAGTCGGGCGGGTGAGGGGGAGTGGGGTGAGACAGGTGGGTGACTGGAAGGAGGTGGGGGTGGATAAGGCAGCACAATTCAGGTGGGCTTAAATCTGGCTTTCCGAAATTCAGAACACACTATCCCCCAAGGGTTCTCGATAAAGGATCCTGTACCTATACTGACATTAGACTCAGCTGCCTTTAACTTCCTGGTTTATTTAGGGAACCTTTTTTAAACAATGAAACATTAGCTGTTCACATTCTCTGCCAAAGCAACCTCCTGTCTTCTTTTACCTTCCTGATTTCCTCCTTAAATATTTTATTACATTTTCTATACTATATATATTCAAGTACCTCATTAGCTCCTTGTTATCTATACTTGCTGTACACCTCTCTCTTCTTCTTAACCAGATTGCTAATATCCCTTGAAAGCCAAGGTTCCTTATCCCTGTTGACTTTGCCTTTAATCCTGATGGGAACTTGCAAACTCTACACTCTTAAAATTTTGTCTTTGAAGGCCTTCCACTTGCTGGAAAAAACTTATCCCAATCCACTTTTCCTCAATCCTTTCTCATTTCCACAATTGTCCTTTCTCCAGGTTTGAATCTCAGCCCGAGGACCAGACTTATCCGTCTCCATAATTAACTTGAAACTAATGACATTATGGCCACTGGACCCAAAATGTTCACCAACACAGACTTCTGCCACTTGACTTGTCTGGATCCCTAATTTGAGATCAAGTATTGCATTCTCTCTCGCTGGTACCTCTATATATGTATTGATTTTGAAAACGTTCCTGAACACATTGAAGCCATCCAGTTCTTTTACAGCAAGGGAGTCCCAATCAATATTACTACCACAACTTTCTGTTTCTTGGATCTATTTCTCTACAGATTCTCTCTTGACTATTGGGTGGTCTATAATACAACCTTTCCCGTTCCTCACTCCACCCATGTAGCCTCTGTAGACAAGCCTTCTGGGCTGTCCTGTCTTAGCACAGCTGTTATATATTCCCTGACGAGCAATGCCACTCTTCCCCTTTTCATCCCTCCCCCTCCAATACGTTGGAAACAACAGAACCCCAGAACATTGAGTTGCCAGTCCTGCTCCTCCTGCAACCAAATCTTACTAATAGCAATAATGTCATAACCCCACACGCCAATCTACGCCGTAAGTTTGTCTGCCTTTTCCAACAATACTCCTTGCATTGAAATAAATACACCTGAGAACCTTTCTATCACGTACAAAACTTTGATTTCTGTCTATACATGCAGACCTTGCGTGACCTTTACCCTCCTCCACCTCACTATCTGCTCCAACACTCGGGTTCCCACCCCCCTGCCAATCTAGTTTAAATTCATTCCCCAGAGCATTACTAGCAAGTCTACCCACAAGGATGTTAGTTCCCCTCCAGTTCAGGTGCAACCATCCCCTTGAAAGAGGTCCCACCTTCCCTGGAACAGAGCCCAATTGTCCAGGAACATGAAGCCCTCCCACCTGCACCATCTATTTAGCCACGTACTTAACTTCCTATTCCAAGCCTCACTAGCACTTGACGCAGGTAGCAAAACGGAGATGGCAACCCTGAAGGTCCCGTCCTTCAACTTTGCATCCAACTCCCTGACTCTCTTTGCAGGACCTCCTCATCCTTCCTACCCACGTCATTGGTCCCTACATGGACCACCACATCTGGCTGCTCACCCTCCCTTCTGAGATACCAAGGACACAAGCTCCAGGGAGGCAACAGATCATCCAGGATTCTCGATCTTTCCCACAGAACTTCTTATCTGACCCCCAACTATCGAATCCCCTGTCACTACTGCTCTCCTCTTTTCCCTCCTTCCTTTCTGAGCTGATGGTCCAGAGATGTGACCCCTACAACTTGGTCTCTTGTAGGTTGTCCCCACCAACAGTACCCAAAAGATCATACTTATTGTTGATGGGAATGTCCACAGGGGTGCTCTGCAATTCTGTCTATTCCCCTTCTCTCTCCTGACACTCACCTAGCTACCTGCCTCCTGACTTTGGGGGTAACTTGTCTCCCTGAAACCCCTCTCTATCACCCTCTCTGCTCTCGAATGATTCAGAGTTCATTCAGCTCCAGCTCGATTTCCCTAACTTGGTTAATGTTGTGATTGGTCTGCAGTTTCCGTGGGCAGCTCTTTCCAGAGGTAATTCCCCACCCCATTCCCTTGCCGACATGTCCGTCCATGGTCTCGTACACTGCCATCAAAGAGGTAATTTGGAGCTATTCATGTAGAATGAATGCTGGCGATATTTCACAACACTAAATATTGTCCTGTGCTTGCTTCACTTCACCTGTGAATCTACAGAAATTACCTACTACTCCCATTGTGGTCTCCTCTACATTGGAGTACAGACTGGGGAGATCACTTCATTGAGTGCCTCAACTCTGTCCGCTCCAATAGTGGCGATTTCCCAGTGACCCCCCATTTCAATTACCCACCCCATTCCCTTGTCGACATGTTCGTCCATGGTCTCGTACACAGAAAAAAGTTTCCCCTTTATGCTCCTCTTAAATCTCTCCCCCTCACCTTAAACATGGGGCAGAACGGTTAGCGCAACGCTATTACAGCTCCAGCCAACTGGGTTTGAATCTGGCACTGTCTGTAGTTTGTATATTCTCCCTGCATCTGACACCCAAGTCCAGTGATTCATTGCATTAAATTGGGGTGCATTAAATAGGGGTTCCACTGTAGTGGGCCAACGATCCTGTGCTCTGGATGCAAAGAGGTCTCCGTTAATCCTTTGAGCCCTATTTAAGTAACGCTCCCAGTAAATGGCCTCTCTTCACTCAGAACAGGATAGTCCAGAATGGTCAGCAAGCTTGTGTCCAGCGTAAACCGGAAGTGAGAGTTGAGTGTATTTGTAATGCTGTCTTCTGATAAATTGCTGTTCCTTCCACACAGAAAACGTCTTTGCTTCATGTGGGTTCGACTGACAATAATGGAACAGGGAACCTATTGAGTGAGGTTGATGCGGCCAAGGGAGGATCCTTTCTTAGGGAAAATAACCTGTCTACTTTAGCCAATGTTACATCCAGAGGACTGTACACAGTCAACAATCAATTTAACTCGGGCCACATGACTTCCGGTGATATGTACACAATCAACCCTGCAATGCCGGGGGGAGTCAACATCAGAAGCAGTAATTATTGGTACTCCAACATGGAACCGAATATGAACAAGGTTGGAATAGACCAAGGCAAATATGGAACAATGTCAGGAGGAATCCATGTCAACAAGATGGGGCGTTACATCAAAGAGGTAATTTGGAGCTATTCGTGTAGAATGAATGCTGGCGATGTTTCACAACACTAAATATTGCTCTGTGCTTGCTTCACTTCACCTGTGAATCTGCAGAAGTTATCTACTGCTCCCATTGTGGTCTCTACATTGGGGCACAGACTGGGGAGATCACTTCATTGAGTGCTTCGACTCTGTCCGCTGCAATAGCGGTGATCTCCCAGTGACCCCCCATTTCAATTCCCCAGCCCATTCCCTTGCCGACATGTCCGTCACTGCCAGACTCACAAAATGGAGGAAAAACATCTCATATTCCGTCTGGTCAACCTCCAACCAGATGGCATTAACATCAACTTCTCCGGTTAGCCACCCCCCCACCCCCCACCCCACAATTCTCCTTTCCTCCAACTGTGTGTGTCCCTCTCTCTTCCCTTTTACCTCTGTCTCCTTCACCCCAGCTAACCCCCCCACCAAATCAATTCTCACCTTTCCTCTCTCTTGGCCATAAGCAGCTCGGTGAGCGTAGAGGTTAGCGTGACCCTGTTACCGTGCCAGCGGCGCAGGTTTGAATCCAGCACTGTCTATAAGGAGTCTTACCCGTGTCTGCATGGATTTTCTCACAGGCTCCGGTTTCCTCCCACTGTTTGAAATATACCGGGGGTGTTGGACATAATTAGGGGGCATGGGCTCGTGGGCCAAAAGGGCCAGTTATCGTGCTGCAGGTCTACATTTAATAAAATTAAAAACAACCGGTCGAAACAGTGTTTCTCTGCACCATAATGCACACACAATTCACATGGCACTGAACTCAACCCCTGCATCTGCATACTCCCTTGTCCAATTTTTAAAAATCACTATCCTTGCTTTCAAAACTCGGTGCTCCTCCCAAGATTTCTTCCTTCTCCCAGGCACGGTCTCTCACACATTCCCAACATTCATTGTTTTACCATTGCAGCGGAGCTTCTTTCATTTGTTTCCGAAAGTGTTTTCTGAATATGTGCAGAATGGCTGATTAAATTGCACGCTATATTTGTAAAGTTGAACAAGTGCTGGTTTGGTGTCTGATTAAAGAGTAAAGATTCTGGAAATAGACGGCAGGTAAGCCAGCATCCGAGGAGAGAGAGTAAGTGCGAGATATTCTGTGACAGTGGCCTTCAACTTTTTTTCCCCCGCTCACATTAGGTCAGTGGTTCTCAACCTTTTTCTTTCCACTCACATCCCACTTTGAGTAATCCCTATGCCAACGGTGCTCTGTGATTAGTAAGGGATTGCTTAAGGTGGGATGTGAGTGAAAAGAAAAAGGTTGAGAACCACCAGATTAGATGATCCCTTGCTAACCGCAGAGCACCTATGGCATCCTATGCAACAGGTACTCTCTGGTTTGTAAAGGATTGCTTAAGGTGGTATGTGAGCTGAGGGGAAAAAAAAGGTTGAGAATCACTGGCCTATGTCCTGAAACATTATCCCCATTTTTCCTTTCTCATGTTCCTTGACCTGTTGAGTTTTTCTAGCACGTTCAGTTTTTTGTTTCAGAATTCCCATATCTGTGAGATTTTTTTTTACTTGGAACACTATAACACAGAAACAGGCTGTTCTGCCCATCTAGTCTGTGCCAAACTATTCTGCCTGGTCCCATTGACCCACACATGGACCACATCCCTCTATTCTCCTCCTTGGTTCTTGATACTCCAAAATATTCTGTATGGAAATTAAACTGGAGGTGGGGGAGGAGGAGGAGGAGATTTTGATTAGTTAATTGAAAAAAATTTTTAATTTTCAAGTGCCCTGATAACTTGATCCTTGTTGAGATATAGATATGTTTAATTGATTGTTCTCTTCCCCCCCCCCCCCAATGCCCCAAGGGTAGGAGAGTCTAAAACTAGAGTATAAGTTTAAGGTAAGAGAGGAAAGATTTAAAAGTAACGTGAGGGGCAACTTTTCCACTCAGAGGATGACTGATGTGTGGAACAAGCTGCCAGAGGAAGTGGTAGAGGTGTGTACCTTATTTTGGACAGGTACATGGATAGGAAAGGTATGACAAGATATGTGCAAACTCAGGACTAGCTCAGTTAGGCAATGATCAACATGGACAACTTGGGCCGCAGGACCTGTTTCCATTCTGTATAAAGGCATGGCTCTGTGGGTTCTTACAACGTGGGTCTGCCTGATTCCCCAAGGCAGGTGTGGAAAAAAAATGCATGGCTATTTTAGAGGTATTGTTATACAGAGAGTGGTGGGTGCCTGGTGTGGCGGTAGAAGCTGACATGATGGTAGCATTTTAGAAGGCCGTGAGGTAGATATGCAATGAGTGGGGCAGGGGGGCATGGAATGAAACAAAACAAAGGGCTCAAGCCCGAAGCATTGGTTAGTCTTTACTTGTAGATACTCCATGACCTGCTGAGTTCCCCAGCACATTTGTGTGTTGTGGAGGGTATGGAATTTGCTTAGGGGCAACTAATTTAGTTTAATTTTGGCATCATCAACTATCTTTTCCTGGGGCCTGAGGTGACAAGGTCAAATACCTATGGGCATCTGTTTAAGCAATGGTTCTCAGCCTCCCCCCCGACCCCTCACTCACATACCATCTTAAATAATCCCTTACTAATTACGGAGCACCTCACCATCTTATTCCATAAGTGCTGTGTTGTTAGTAAAGGATTACTAAGGTGGTATGTGAGTGGGGGAAATAAAAGGTTGAGAACCACTGGTTTAAGATTTGCAGAGGAAAGTTTAGGGGAGACGACAGAGATTAGTGGCTTTTTTTTACACAGAGGTGGGTGCCTGGAATGAATTGCCCATGGAGATGGTTGAGGCTGTTACAATAGGGACATTCAAAAGACACTTGGATAGGCCCATGGATGTAAGAAAAATAGAGAGTTATGGGTGTGAGGTGGGGAAGGATTAGATCCGCCATTCTCAACCTTTCTTTTGGCAATGGCCCCCTCAAGGTTTAAGGGCCTTCTTCCCTGTGAAGCTGTGAAGAGGTTTTGGTACAGACTTTACAACACAGTAACAGGTCATTTAGCCCACGAGCCCGTGCCGCCCAATTACATCTGATTGACCTACGCCCTCAGTACGTTCGTGAACTTCTGTACTTCTCTCCTACTGACTACATTAAAAAAAAATTAAAAATATTTATGTTACACGAGGTAAAAAGGAGTCGAGGCCTTTACTTAAACGTGCCACCAGGAGGGGGAGTGTAAGGTCCTCATTGAGAATGGCTGGATTAGGTTATTGTGGAGTAGGCTTCCAAAGGTTGGTACAACATCGTGGGCTGAAGGGCCAAAACTGGGCTGAACTGTTCTAGATACTGAGGCCATATGATCAGCCATGATCATACTGAATGGTGTAGCAGGTTTAAGAGCTGAATGTCCTTCTCCTGCATCTATTTTCTGTTCCTATATTCAACATAGATCTGTGAGCCAAAGGACTGGTTTTTGAGCTGTTCTGTTCAATAGCGTCTCCTCCCAACTCTTCCTGTCTCATTAAGAAGCAAGAACTTTTCGGTTGTTGATATGTCACAAAAGTGATTTTCTCTTTTCTTCTTCCTTTCGTTTAGAAAATAAAAGAGCATAATTTGATGGAAGAGACTTCCCCCACCCATGATACACTTTTGGTCTATGATTACGAAGGAGAGGGTTCGCTGGCTGGCTCAATCGACAGCTGCAACTTTATCGAGGATAAATTCCAAATTGGAGATTCCTACCTGAATGACCTGGATGTGAAATTCAAGACACTGGCCGACATCTGCACGGGTAAAGTAGAAAGCCAAAAGTCGACAGTGACTGTGGATCGTATGGTCCAGCAGCAGGTAGTGAATAGGGAACAGACCATATCCTCCAGTTCAGGGGGGAGTTTTGGATTGAATGTAGTTCCGGACTCGACTCTCATGCGGAAGAATTACGTTGTGACCACAACAATAAATCCAGTGGAAGACGTGGTGCCAGTCGTTCCTGATCAAGTGTTTGACCAGCAAAATGTTGTGGTGACTAAACATGTTAATACCATCCCAAGGAGGGTCAACGTAATCGACGATCCTTCCCTCGCCCACCAAAACGTGCTGGTGACTAAGATGGTGAACGCTGGAGCAGGAGGATTCCCAGACGTGATCTTTGACCCAACAGTTACCCATCAGAATGTCATCATGTCCAATCAGCTTAGTACCAGCCCCAGAGGAAGCCCAGGGGTAGTCTTCAACCCATCCCAGGTCCATCAGAACACCGTGGTGACCCAAGTGGTCGACGGTGGCTATGGGGGGATCAGCAGCCCATCGATTGCTCCGTCGCACGCCTTCGAAAAGAGCATGACCCAGACCAGGCTGACACAGGTGGTGGATTCCCAAGGCAGGCTTGTCAACCCATTACCCGCCCCTGTTATCCACAAAAATGTCACCTTGAGCAGGTCGGGTTACTCTGACATGGGCGAGCTGCAAGGCAGCCACATTGCTGGTGATGTGGTGGTCCAGAAAACCAAGGATTCCCGCACGTCTCTCACGTCCCCTGACAACAGCATGCGCAGGTCAGTGACAAAAGTAACGAAAGTTGCTCAGGTGATGCACCAGTAGGAAACTCTCCCCATCCAGGTGGCGTCTTTCAACGCAAAAAGGCTTTGGAGGGGGAAAAGGACGGATTTTTTTTATCCAAGTGGGAACTATTTTAGAGTCTTCTGCACAATTCTGGTAACAGCTGCGTTGCCTTTTACCCCCCCAAAGATTAACTTACAAAACTTCAAATTTAAACAGAAAGATATTTGGAAGAATAACATTTTATATCAACTCAAAATATCATCTCAGACTGTGGATCCTTACCTTTAACAAGATCTCGGAAGTGATATCTAAAAATTTGAAACAAGGAAAATGTTGGGAATCTGTAACCAGCTACTTGAATTTCCCTGAAAAGATATAAACATCATCGTTGGCAGGAAGAGCCTGCTTCGTCGCTGCGCCACGGTCAGATTCTGTGAATCCATGACCTGCAGCTCGCCAGGAACTTAAAAAAAAGATTGTTCTTCTCTTCTGTAACTTGCCGGGACATCCTGCTTCGAGATTTATCATAGTTCTTTTCTGGATGACACTCAGCTTCCTTAATCTTTCAAGAATCACTAAAGATGGGCCATATAAACTCCTGGGAGCAAGTTACAACCAGGTTCCTTTATTGTCATGTAATAGTACACAAAATTGCCTCTGCCTGCCGTAAGGCAGACAGTCACCACTAGCGTCGCCCAGCGCCCCTTTCACCAGTTTCTCCGTGATCAGTCGTTTTTCAAGGTTTGGAAAATCTCCGAACTAAAAGGAACGAATAAGAACATCAGAAGTAGGAGCGAGAGTCGGCCATCGAGCCTGTTCCACCATTCGATGAGATCATGGCTGATCTGATCATTCACTTAACTCCACCCTTTTCCCCTTATCCCTTCATTCCTTTTTTATGTGGAAATCTATCTAACTGAACCTTAAATATGTTTAATGAAGTCGCCTCAGCCTCTTCCCTGGGGAGAGAATTCCACAGATTCACGACTCTCTGAGAAAAAGTTTCTCCTCATCTCCATCATAAATCTACTCCCCTGAATCTTGAGGCTGTGTCCCCTAATTCTGGTCTCACCGACCAGTGAAAACAATTTTCCTGCCTCTATCTTACCATTTGTCTGTTGGCCTGTGCTCCTCCCCCTTTCCCTTCTCCCAGCCTTTTAATTCAGGCATGTGCCTGCTTTTAACTCGTACCGTGAAACATCAGTTATATCTCTTTACGTCCCATAGACGCTGTGTGAGACCTGCTGAGTTCCTCTAGCACCTCTGTGTCTTGACTACGATCACGGCACCTGCAGACTTTGGTATTTCACTTCAAGGAAGCGTTTAATGTTTGGTTTTCCGGATCTATCTGGAGGACTGAAGAAGAAGATGATGAGCTGAACGTCCCGTTGTGCATCAGCTGTTGATCTTGTGACAGGCAGTGTAGATGACGTCGGATTAGCAAAGGAAGAGAGTTAAGGGAAAGCTGTGACCCAATAAAGAAGATAGGGTTCCGTTATCCATGGCACATTAGAGTGTAGCGGAGGCAGGAACCTTGGTCGCTCCTGGAAGAGCACTTAATATGTTTTAGACTAGCCCATAATGGGCACGGCACTGGAAAATGGGCCTAATCTCAGTAACCCTCTGTGGCTCAGCAGTGTGCTCCACATATGCCATGAATTTCTTTATAAAACTAGCATTTATTTAATTAAGATGAACAGTGGTGAAGATTGAATAAAGCCACAAGTCAAATAAATGCTGGTAATATTATGCAAAGAGAGTGTACATATACAGAAAATTGTGGTGTTGTACAGATTTATAATGGTGTAACCCATTTTGTATATAACTATTGGTTTTTAATGCTGTTAGAATAGTGAGGTTATCGTGCATTTATTAAATAAAAAATCCTCCTCATGGTGGCAGTTTTTGACCTATATAAGTAACACAGGATGAAAAAAATGGGAATTGTGGGGAAAATGCTCTGCAAGTCAGACAGCATCTGCGGAGAGTGAAAGCAGTGGAAGTTATGTCGTCAGAATGGGGAGGGGAAGGGGGTGGGGAAGTTAGAAACGCAGCGTTCCAAGTTTCAGGAAAAATGGGAAGGTGGAGAGAATCCAGTTAATGTCTGACTGGATGGCAGTCGAAAGGCTGATAATGAAATCGCAGGGGGCTGCATGAGAGACAACCGGTGAAGGCTTGCTGATCTGCCAGGAGGTGGTGTAAGTCGAGGGAGATGAGTGAGAGGGGAGAGAAAATTGCTGGGACTGATTTTTGCAGAATAGCATTTCAAAGATGGAGACTTTTTTTTTCTTGTTCATCAGTGTCGACCTGATGTTTCTAATCCAATGGACTGTATTGTATACTAGGGGAGAGCTACAAGGTGGCGCGGTTAGAGTAGGGGCAGCACAGTTAGCGTAAGTGGGGCACGGTCAGCATAGCGGTTCGTGTGATGCTAATACAGTGCCAGCGGCCCAGGTTCGAATCCGGCACTGTACCAAGGAGTTTCTCCCCGCGTCTGTGTTGGTTTCCTCCGGGTGTTCCAGTTTCCCCGCACCCTTCAAAAACGTACAGGGATTGTAGGTTAATTGGTGTATTTTGAGGTCACGAGCATGAGAGCCGGAGGGCCTGTTAGCATCTTGCATAACTAAATTTAATTAAGAAAGATCATGTGAGAAACACTCAGTTTTCAATGGTGGTTGTATATTCTGATGTAATTGACCTGTTCACAATATTGGTGTTTAATCTATAGATAAAAATAAACTTTTCAAAGCAGAGTCACCGAGTCATGGCATTTACCTTGCACATTTCAGAACAAAACATCAAGAGGTGAAAGTATTAAAAAATCATCTTCAACTATTCCATCCTTCATCCCCTTCCTTCCCACCCTTGCCCTCCTCTCCAGCCCTCTCCCCTTTGCCCTTGTCCTCATTCCCTCATCTTCTGCCTGTCCTGCCGTCATTTTCTCCTCCTTTACCATCTTCTTCCTTTCCACAGCTTTCTCCTCTTTTTCTCTCATCCTCCTACTCACTCTGCTTTTCCAATTCCGATCCCTCTTTCTCCCCTCTCTCCCCCAAATTCCCCTTCCCTCCCTTTGTACCTCCACCCCTTCCCTTCTCCCCTTCACCTCAGCCTCTCCCAAACATACATAACTTCCCCCCTCGCCTTCACCTCGCCCACACCACCCTCACCTACACCTCCCCTCACCCCCTCCCCTACACCTCCCCTCACCCCCTCCCCTACACCTCCCCTCACCCCCTCCCCTACACCTCCCCTCACCCCCTCCCCTACACCTCCCCTCACCCCCTCCCCTACACCTCCCCTCACTCCCTCCCCTACACCTCCCCCTCACCACCATCCCCCTCACCCCCTCCCCTCACCACACTCCACCTCCCCCTCAATCCCCTCCCCTTCACCCCATCCCCTCCCCTCATCCCTCCACTCCCCTCATCCCCCTCCCCCTCACCGCCCTCCCTTCACCCCTACCCCTCGCCCTTACCACCTCACTCCCCTCCTTACCTACTTCCTGCTTCTTCCTCCACCCCTCCCATCCGCGGCCTGCTGGAGGGCCCAAGTGAGGCGCAGCCCCGCGGGGGTGTGGCCGCCCCAGGTGAGGCGTGGCCCTGCAGGCGGACAGCAGACAGACCAACCAGGTGAGCAGACGGAGCCTGGAGAATGGTCCAGGCAGCAGCGATGAGTTGGGTAGCGCTGGTCACCCTCAGCCTTGTGCTGGTGAGTACACCTGGCTGCAGAACTCCATGGGATGGCTGCTGGCCCCCTCCCTACCCCTACCCCCTACCCCTTTCACATCCTTTTCACCCCCCCCCCCCTTGTCCTTCCCTTGTCTGGAATTACACTCTTTCCTGCCACTTCTCATCGTGGTAGAAAGTTTGTGAGCGTGTATTTGTGAGAGAGAGTGTGTGTGTGTTCTTTAAGCAAATCTTAACTTCCTATTTTCGAATTTTCAAGGTGATTTTTTTGTGCTCTCGACTGATAATAATACAGCAGTCATACAATTAACCTATGTTTCAACTCACCCAAGCCAACCAAGGCTCGTCCCATTTACCTCCGTGGGAGGAGAGGGGGTGGTGGGAAAGAGAGAGGGGGAGGGAAGAGTATGTGGGGACAGTAGGGTAGAGGTTGGGGAAGAGGGGGTTGGAGACGGGAGGAGAAGGATGGGGAGGAGAGGTGTAGGGAAGGGCTTGGGGAGGAGAGGTGTTAGGGGTTGGGGAAAGGGGCATTTGATACCACAGAAAATATTGAAAGCAGGAATTTGAATATTAAAATGCAGTAAAACAAAATGCTGGAGAAACTGAGCGGGTCAAACAGTGTCCTTTGGTTATGTATATTTATGTTTGCAAAACAATGTTTCGGGCTTCTACGGGCAGGGTTTGAATTGGTCACAAGGAGTGGGTGGTGGGGTAACTGATTTCGGGTTTATTGTTGGAGTACACGCATGACTTCACATACAATCCTGAGATTCCTTTTTTCGGCAGACAAGACAGAATTACCACTAATTGCTTGTGCGAATAATCTGTACAGTGTAAAACATGTAAACAAATAAAGAATTGTCAACAGATAATGAATGTAAATAATGTGCAATACAGAGAGAATTAAAAGGAAAATCAATAAAGGGAACAAATAAAAGTCCTTAAATGAGGTCCTGATTGAGTTTGTCGTTGAGGAGGCTGATGGTGGAGGGGGAGCAGCTGTTCCAACCTAATGGTGCGAGTCTTGTGGCACCGACACCTCTTTCCTGATGGTGGAACCGAGAACAGAGCGACTGCTGGGTGGTGTGGATCCTTGATGATTGCAGCTATTCTCCGACGGCAGCGTTCCCCATTCGCGATGGTGGGCAGGGTTTTGCCTGTGATGTCCTGGGCTGTGTCCACTGCCTTTAGCAGGGCTTTACGCTCAGGGATGTTGGTGCCCCCATACCAGACCAAGATCCAGCCGGTAAGCACATTTTCCACCACACCTGGTGAGATACCAAACCTCTGCAAACTCATGGTTTGTTTCAAGCTGAGATGTGGTTCTTCATTACCACACGGAAAAGAGGGTACTGAATCCATGGATTGAGTATCCGGAGGAAGAGATGGCAGAGGGTACAATTATTACCTTTAAAAGGCATCTGGGCAGGTGTGTGGATAGGAAGGGTTTAAAGCAGGGGTGGGCAACCTTGGCTTTAAAACTCACATTCCACCTTAAGTAATCCCTATGCCATCAGTGCTCTGTGATTAGCAAGGGATTACTTAAGGTGGGATGTGGGTGGGAAGGGAAGGTTGAGAACCACTGCTCCAGACCCAATTGTTACTGAAATATTTTGCTTGAGAAAAATTGTCATTGGTCCATTTCCTTTGGAGTTCTGAAACCGTGCACATAACGAGTCAATGAGGTACGATTAAAACAGTGGTTTTCAAACTTTTTCTTTCTACCAACATCCCACCAAAAGCAATCCCTTACTTATCACAGAGTTTGTCCAGGCATCTTGTTCAAACTCCCCCCGTCCTCTGTTGAAACGGTTACCCCTCTGGTCCCTTTCATTCTAAAACCTATCCCCTTTTGTTTTGGATTGTCCTCCTTTATGGGGAGGGGGTGGGGGGGAGAGAACTGTGACCTTTCACCTTATCCTTCCTCTTTGATTTTCTTTACTGCCATCGCATCTGGGACCTGATTTAACCGTCATTATCTATTCAATCCTTCGCAAAGCCAATATTAACTCTCCATGCTGAATTGGGAAGATTGTCAAGAGCTACCTGGGTTGAAGGGTATTCAGAGGATTGAAGATTGTTTTGAAGATGGGAGATTTATAACATTTGAAAGAATGAGGGAAAAATTTAATGTACCTAGTAATTTATTTTTTTACTATCAAGTTAACACTTATCTGGCAAAATAGGTCCCTACTTTGACGTTTCCTAATCAAAGTAAATTAGAATTATTGATTTGTAACACTACTGTAAATAAATTTATTTCAGTATAACTTACTCCGAACTAAGGCCCCAAAATTGGGGTGTATAAATCAAAATTAGGTTGGGAATTAGATTTAAATACACAAATAAGTGAAAAGCATTGGATGATTTGTGTCAGGATAATGTGACTAAACTTATAGGTAAGTTCAATATAACTTTTTACATTTGACTCCACAAAAATTAAAAAGATTAAATTCTCCTGTATCAGATTTATATTTTAGGTGTAAATCTGAGATTGGAACTTTTTTTTACATTCAACTTGGCCATGTCCTAAAGTTAGATAATTTTGGTTGGGGGTCGGTAATATTTTGGGGCGAATCACTGGGGTCAAATTCAAACAGGACCTGATGTTATTTTATTTTTGAGTAATATTAAGGCCATGAGGCCAAAATTAGATATTTATCAAATTGAATTTGTGTGAATTGCTTTAGCAGTTTTGGTCACCTTATACTAGAAGGATATAATGACATTGAAAGAGTGCAGAGAAGATTTACAAGGATGTTGCCCAGACGTCAGGAACTGAGTTACGGGGAAAGGTCAGGGCTTTATTTCCTAGACCATAGAAGAATGTGGGAAGATTGGATAGAGGTATACAATATTATGATAGGTATGGATAGAGTAAATACACACAGGCTTTTTCCACTGAGGTTTGGCTGGACGAAGACTAGGGGATATGGGTTCATTGTGAATGGGGGGGGGGGAGTTTGAAGCAGCTACTCTCATTGGGATCCCTGCACCTCTACATTGAAGGCCTTGTTTTATTTTCACCTCACATAACAAATGTTTCTATCGTTGTTTTATGCAGGATAGGAGAGAAATACGGAAGAAACCAATTGACTGCTTCACAGGGAAAGGGGGCCCATAAACTTTGAGCAGAGTTCTAAGGTGTCCGGGGGATGGGGGGTGGGGGGGGGGGCTATATCTGAAAAAGAAATGTTGAGAAAGGATGGTTTAAAAGGAATGCAAGAGGGAACATCATGGAGAGAGTGGTAGGAGTGTGGAACGAGCTGCCAGTCGAATTGGTAAATGCAGGCTCAATTTTCTCATTTAAGAAACGTGGACAGGTACAGGGTGGGAGGTGAGTGAAGGGATGTTGTTCATGTTCAGGTCAGTGGGACTTGTCAGAAAAGTAGTTGGGTACAGACGAGAAGGGCCGAAGGACCTCCTTCTTTGCTGTAGTGTTCCATGGTTCCAGTTGAACTTGAAATCGTCCAACTCCCACCATGAGATTCAAACCTGTCTTAGGGTCGAGTGCCAGAATTCTGGCTTCACTAAAACCTGTAAGCACGATTGTAATCTCCCTTAAAGACTTGACCAGTGCGTTTCAGTCTATATGGTATAAAGTTTCATTCCTGATACTGGTTTACTTAGAATCAGTGATGAAGTCATTATTCCAGGTGTTGACTTTTTCAGGTGAAACACTTTTTTGTCGTGTTCCATCTGAGGTGGAGAAGCAAAGTTTGCAGAAACTGTGAAGTTATTATTCTAAGAATTCAATTGGCAGAATTATGCAAACAAAGGAGATTTGGTGAATCATCTCAGAGTTGGAAACCGGCCTGTCAGCCCAACTTGCCCACGCTAATCAAAATGACCGATCCGCGCCAGTCCCACCTGCCTGCTTTCTGCCCAGATCCCTCTAAACCAGCCATTCTCAACCATTTTTTTGGCTATGTCCCGACCTAGGACTCTACTCAAAGTTTATCAGCCCCATTCCTGTGAAGCATTCAAGTCTTGGTTTCTTCTGTACTTCTCTCCTACCGACCACATTAAAAAAAATATTTATATTATATGAGGTTAAAAAGAGAACAAGCCTTTTAGCTTAAATGTTCTGTGTCTACCCCCCAATTATGTTAAGGCAGTGTTTTTCAAACTTTTTCTTTCCACTCATATTCCGTGTAAAACAATCCCTGTGCCTCAAGTGATTAGTATGGAGTAAATCACAAAAATCTGTAGAGACTGTGGATGAAATTTAAAACAAAACACAAAATGCTGGAGGAGCTCCGCTGGTCAAACAGTGTCCTCTATGTAGTAACGGTAAAGACGTAACCTTGAAGGCTCAGGCCGGAAATGTTGGTGATGTATCTTCACCTTTGCCATATAAAGGATACTGTTTAACCTGCTGAGTTTCTCCAGCATTGTTTTCACTTCAAACTCTGCATTTGTAAACTTTTGTGTTTTAATCCTGGATACAAAATTGGCTTTATGGTGGGTGTAGAAGGATAGTGATGGAAGGTTGGCTTTAAGATTGGAGGTCTGTGTGATGCAGAGATCAGTGCTGGGTTGTTTGCCATTTATATTTAGTGATTTCTATGAGAATGAAATCTGCAGTTAGCAAGTTTGCAGATTACACCAGAATTTGTGGTGTGGCGGTCAGCGAAGAAGGTTAAATTATATCAGAACAGGATCTAGATGAATTGGGAAAGTGAACCATAGGATGGCAGCTGGTATTCAACTCCGACATAACGTGAGGCATGCTTACCACAACATTGTTCGGAACCAGTGCTTTCTGTAAAGAGTTTGTACGTTCTCCCTGGGTCTGCATGGGTTTTCGCCGGGTGCTCTGGTTTCCTCCCACCGTTCAAAAATGTACTGGGGGTTATAGGTCAATTGGGTGTAATTGGGCAGCCTGGGCTTGTGGGACAAAAAGGCTTGTTATGGTGTTGTATGTCCAAATTTAAAATTTAAGGGTAAAATGATGTAGTTTGGGAAGTTAAACTGGGAAGTACTTGGACAGTGTATGAAAGCCTACTGACTATAGCACAGAAGCAGGCCCTTCAGCCCACCTAGTCTGTGCCAAACGATTATTCTACCGATGGAGAGACCAGATCTCTCCATACCCCTCTCATCCATGTACATATCCAAATTTTGCTTAAATGTCAAAATTGAGCCTGGATTGGGTTGGCAGCTCATTTCACACACACACCACTCTCTGCGTGAAGAAGTTTCCCCTAATGTTCACTTTAAACTTTTCCCCTTTCACTCTTAACCCGTGTCCTCTGGTTTGTATCTTACCTCCCCTCAGTGAAAAAAGCCCATCTACATTTAATCTGTCTGCCCCATTCATAATTTTAAATCCCTCTATCAAATCTCCCCTCATTCTTCTACGCTCCAGGGAATAAAGCCCTAACCTGTTTAAACCTTTCCCTGTAACTCCATTCCTGAAGTCCGGACAACATCCTAGTAAATCTTCTCCGCACTCTTTCTATCTTATTAATATCTTTCCTGTAGTTAAGTGACCAAAACTGCCCACGTTAATGTACTTTAAAGCTGTGAACATTGGAGAACTGGGGGGACAGGTACCTAGTTCCCTTAAAGTGGTGACATGGTTAGGACATGATGATGAAGAAGTATTTTGACATGTTTGCATTCATGCATCAATGCACCTTATACAAGAGTATGGACCAAACAGGAAATGATGCAGATGCTGGGACTGTAATAAAAATGCCACCGGCCCCCATCATGATGACCTTTCACAAGAGTACAATTGAGAGTGTCCTGTTTGGCTGCATCATTTTGTGGGACCGAAACTGGGAACCATTGGACCAGAAGTCTGTACAGAGGATCATTAAATCAGCTGAGAAGATCACTGGGATCTTCCTTTCCTCCCTTTATGGGGAGTGTTGACTAAATAGGGCTCAAGGAATTAAAGACCTATATTCTGCTGAACCTCCCCGTCCAGAGGTTACGAGTCCAGTGGACCCCAAAACCCAGCAGCAATAGATATGGACCACGACAAAGGGTTACTTAAACAAAAGTTGCTTTTAATTAACATGAAAATAGAATCAAACTTTAACTTATCTTTATTGACTCACTTAACCCCCCTCTAATTCTAAGCGCACATGTGTGTGATGTGCATATAAGTTTAGAAAAATTCTTTGGTTCACAGTCCAATCTCACTGGTTGCGGGCAATTCTTGTACTGTGCACAGAAGTTAGCATTAATAAAGTTCACCAGGCTTTGGTGCTTAACAGGTAAATGGTTACCACTCAGGAGGGTTCTTGTTGGTTTTCAGAGAGAGTTTTCTCTTTCCAGGACATCCACAACTGATTCCTTTTTAATCAGCCTCTCCAGTGTCTTGCCCCCCTCAGGGTTCTCCAGATGATAACCTCTTTCTTTCACGTCACCACATAGTTCCTTTCTGTTTCTCCTATTCCAAGGGAAACACCAGACAGCCAGTCCTCTCCTCTGACCAGGCCGTCTTCCAAAGTTTGCCAGCTTGTCCCTTTGGAACCGAAGTCTCGGTCTCTCCCCTCTCTCACTCCCTCCCACTCTGAGAGCAAAGCTGTTCTCCTCTGCCTGCAAAGATCACATGACCTTCCAGACAGCAACCTGTTTTCCAGACAAAGCTGCTGCTGTACCTTGCTACCTTGTTGCCTTTTGCAAACAGCAGCCCATCATGAGTCTGTGAGCTCTCTGGAAAACTCCTGCAAACATTCTGTGTTTCAAAGTGTCTGTGTGTGACCTGTTCTAACGAACCTCCCAACTTATCACCCAAACACCTCTCTATATACTCTGTAACACTGCCTTTGGCATTGTCTGAGAGCAATACTAACAGACAGAGGGACACATGGTCCAACTGCCAGGTAGTGATGTCAAGGTTCCATACAGGCTTTAAACGACCTGCGAAAGGAGTAATTTTTTTTAAAAAACATCCTGTAAACATAGTGGTCTCAGAAGCAGACTGATGCAGAGCACCACCCCACCCCCACACTGCCCACCATGGAGAAGGTGAAGCCTGGGAGATGACCCCATGGGAAGGTGACCACGGCAGCGGACCAGAGAGGGGGCTCAGTGGCTAAAGGATTCACACAGGCTGTAAGAGACTAGCTCATGGGAACCAGGCTTCGGAGCTAGGATTTGAGAGGGTGCTGTGGGCAGGAATGGCTCCCAAAGGGCCTTGGGCGCTGAAGGCTTCCTGATCGTGTCGGAGGTGTGGATCTGGAGTTCAGGGTGGCCGATGGATCGAATGGGAGTCTGTGCGGCTGCAGAGGCTGCGGGTATGTGAAGGTGAATCCACGGATGCTCAGTGGCAGTGAAGGGACTCTCTTTTGTTTCTCCGACTCCTATCATTAGGAGCGCGGGGCAATGCTCATGAAGACTCTTTGTTTGCCTTGCGGCAGGCAGAAGTTAAAGCATGTCATGAATCTTACATATTTAATGTATTATGTGACAATAGAAGGAACGTAGAAGGTTTTAGGTGTGAATGAGGGATGGGTTAGATCAATGGTTCTCAACCATTTTAAGTATTCCCTGTGCCATTGATGCTCTGTGATTAATAAGGGATTGCTTAAGGTTAAATGTGGGTGGGAAGAAAAAGTTTGAAAACCACTGTTTTCATTATACCTAATGGACTCGTTGTGTGCAGGGTTTCAGAACTCCAAAGGAAATGGGCCAATGAGAATTTTTCTCAAGCAAAATACTTCAGCAATAATTGGGTCTTGAGCAGTGATTCTCGACCTTCCCTTCCCACCCACATCCCACCTTAAGCAACCTCTTATTCATCACAGAGCACCGATGGTATAGGGATTACTTAAAGTGGTGTGTGAGTCAGAAGATAAAGGTTGAGAACCACTGGGTTAGATTGTTGTGGAGTAGGTCTGAAGGGCCTGTAGTGTTCTGGAATGTTCTATGTTCTAAGCATCCTCAGTTCTTTGGCTGTGATTACACAGGAGGCCATTCAATCGGACCTGACATTGAACAAGATCCTGGCCGGACTCTGATTGCAGCTGTATTTGCCTTTTCATTATCTAAACCAGCTATTTTCTACCTTTTCTTTTGGATATACCCCCTCCCCTCTCTATGATTTACTCCCTCCAAAAAGGTTTTTTTTTAAAATATTTTATTTTAGTTTTCACAGACTTACAAAATCCAATAAACAAAGCCATTCATGTTCGTATGCGTACCCAAAGTCCGTATTTGCCCCAAGCCCCCCTCCCACCCACCACAGCGAATACATTTCAAAAACTTATCTCAATCCCACTCATCATGGGGCACACAACCCCTATCAAGGCCTGTCATGACAAAAAAAATCACAATGGCCACGCCATTCAAAGAAAACACTAAAATGAAAATGAAAACGGAGGACCTGAAAAGGGCAGATGGGTTGTCTGCGCCAAGTCCTATTTCTGTAACCGCACCTCTGGCCGCAATGGGATAATCTAACCTTCTCCCTATTTGAAAGGGGGGGAATTAATCTATCTGAGAACCAACGTACTGCAAGTAAGGTTGCCACACTTCTACCGAATGTGTCACATTTCCTCCGTAGGATTTTCTCCAGGGGAATGCAGCTCTGCATTTCCATATTCCATTGTGTGGTACTTAGCTGGGAGTCGTACTTCCACGAAACAGCTGTACACTTCCTGGCTACCGCCAAAGCAACCTTCATGATCAAAGTTTGGAATTTAGTTTCCTCCAAAAACTGGTTGGGGTCCTGCAGGATAAATCGCGGGGCAGGAATTAACTCAAAATTCCTTCACATTCCTTTTTAGACTGCCCGTGTGGTGACAAAATTCCTTGCTCGTACCGTTCCAGGCCTGCGGCCAAGAAACCATTTCTGTATGAAGAGCTTAATCCAGATGACAGGAAGGTGTTGCATTTTGGGAGGTCTGCAGTTTATGGCTGAAAAGACTGAGGTGGACAAGGGTACCGGCCACTATCATAGGAACTTGAAAAAATATTACATACACGTTTTAACTCTTACATGCACATTTAGTTGCAAAAACTGTATATAAATATTAAGAAATACATGTACATAATATTTATTAATGTATGTAGTTTTTAAACTGCTACTTTGTATAGTTTAAATGATCAAATTGCACATACTGTACACGTGTAATAGTCGAATTTTGTGGACCAACTTTTGGGGTAAAATATAGAGGTTAAACTATTACACATATGCTACTTTTGACCTGCATCATTGAGGGCTCGGATGGGTGGACAGCCGGGGCGTTGGGAGCTTTGGGATCTCAGCAGGAGACAGGGGTGTCAGGAGCTCGGACCAGAGGGCGGCTGGAATGTCGGTGTGACAGATTATGTTATATTTTATATTGTATATAAATATGTTTTGTGGCACGTTTTTTAGTGTAGGTCACAAACAAACACTTCAAAACAGATCTCATTTAAAATGCCAAAGCTCTGCTCAAGCCAGGCAGTCCAGGCTCCGGGTGCCTTTGCACAAACTTTGAAGGACTTCACAAGTAGGTGTTAATTGGACCTGCTGTGGAGTAATGGATTATTGTTTTGGAAAGCAACAGATGAATGAACTCAGGAGATTAGGTCCAGATCCACAGTCTGTCTGAGTGCAGTCAGCTGTTCTAAGAGGGTCATGTGGTTTTCTCTGTGTGTGTGAGAGAGAGAGTTCAGTTCTACAGTTCAGCAGCAGTAGCTGGGACTGGAACAGGACAAGCTGACAAGCTTGTGAAAAAAACCCATTTGGAAGACGGGTTGTGAGTTCTTAGTTCAGCCTGGTCAAAGTCTTTGTTGTCCATACAAGAGGAGAGGACTGGCAGTTTAATATTTCACTTGAAATAAGAGAAACAAAACGGATCTCTGTGGTGGCCTGAAAGAAACAGGTTATCATCTGGAAAACCCTGATGGGGCAAGTTTCTTCAGCATATCACTGACGTGGATGATCAGAAGGAATCAATTGTGGGTGTCCAACAAGCAACAAATCTCTCTCTGAAAGCTGACAAGAATCTTCCTGAGCAGTAACCTTTCAAGCACCAAAGCCTGGCAAACTTAATAAATATTAAATTCTGTGCACAGTATAAGAATTGCCTGATACCGATGAACTTATATAACCATACAACCATATAGTTTATGGCATGGAAACAGGCCATTTTGGCCCTTCAAGTCCACACCGGTTCACTCAAACAACTCTGCTAGCTCCCCCCCTCCCAGCCTATTCACCCATAACCCTCTTACCCCCTCTTATCCATGTATATATCCAGTCTCCTCTTAAATGAAAGAATTGACTCTTCCTCAACTATTTCCTCTGGAAGATTATTCCATTCAGCCACCACTCTCTGAGTGAAGAACCATCCTCTAATGTTTCTCCTAATATGTTGCTCCCTTACCCTCAACTTGTGTCCTCTTGTTTCAACCTACCCTGCTCTCAGGGGGAAGAGTCTACTTGCATCTCGTCTATCTATTCCCTTCATAATTTTAAACACCTCTATTAAATCCCCTCTCAACTTTATATGTTCCAATGAATAAAGTCCTAACCAATCTTTCTCTGTACTCTAGGTATTTTAAGTCAGACAACTTTCTTGTAAATCTTCTCTGCACCCTCTCCACCTTATCTATATCCTTCCTATAACTTGAAGACCAGAACTGAACACAATGCTCCAAACCTGGCCTCACCAATGCCTTAAACAGTCGCAACATCACCTCCCAGCTCCTATACTCCTATGTTATTGATTTATGGAGGCCAGCATACCAAATGACTTCTTAACCACTCTGTCAACATGAGAATCCGCCTTCAAGGAACTCTATACCATAACTCCAAGATCTCTTTGTTCTTGAGCATTCCCCAATGTCCTCCCCTTTACTACATATGTCCTATTTTGATTATTTTTACCAAAATGACACACCTCACACTTCTCTACATTAAATTCCATCTGCCATCTTTCAGCCCAACTATCCAGACAAACCAAATCCCTCTCTAAGTCCTGAAAACCTTCCTCGCTATCCACCACTCCCCCTATTTTCGTATCGTCTGCATATTTACTTACCCACTTGGAGGAACGAAAGTGAGATTGGACTGAATCAAAGACCTTTTCTGAACTTAAATACACGCATTACATATTCGTGCACTTAGAATTAGAAGGGGGTTAAGTAAATAGTAACAAGTTAAAGTTTGATCCTGTTTTCATGTTTAAAGATAATTAAAAGCAACTTTTGCTTAAGTAACCATTTGTCTTGGTGAATTTCTATTGCTGCTGGGTTTTGGGGTCCTCTGGGCTCATAACATTGGGAGCTTAGATGGATGGGCAGCCCAGATCACATTTACACTCTGTTAATTGCACTGCCTGCAACACAGCCACACATGCCACAATCACGTGACCCTGACCACTTTTTGGAGGAAGCTAAATTCCAAATTTTGTTCACGAAGGACGCTTTGGCAAAAACATTCTCACAGCGGCATTCAATTCCTGAAAAAATACCTTTGGAAGTACGCATGGAATTGACTGAAAAATATATTGAATACGTGGAAAAATATTAATCTGGATACAGTTCACACGGCCTATTAATGTTATAGGAAGATCTTTCCACTTATTCAATTTTTTCAGGAATTGAATGCCGCTGTGAGAAAGTTTTTGTGGATAAGTAAATTAGCTAGAGTAGCATTGTAAAAATTGACCTGGAAGTATGCTTTAGGAGGACTTCAATTATCTCATTTTCAGAATTATTATGAGGCTGCCCAATTAAAATTTATTAATAGGATGTTTGATGTTATTCAACCTCCTGGGTAGGCTAAAGTTGAATTGGTTTGTATTCCTGAGTTTCAGCTTCATCAATTTATATTTAAGTGGAGTCCCCGTTTGTTGCAGGGCTATAATGTACTTGTTTTAAGACATTTGTTGGAGATTTAGACTAAAAGAAATTATATTATAGGTTCTAGAGGTAAAATTACAGCTCAAATTCTGTTCGTTATTTACATTAATGATCTAGATGATGGGGTGGTGAATTGGATTAGTAAATATGCAGACGATACTAAGATAGGTGGAATAGTGGATAATAAAGAAGGTTTTCAAGGATTGCAGAGGGATTTGGGCTGCTTAGAAAAGTGGGCTGAAAAATGGCAGATGGAATTTAATGCTGATAAGTGTGAGGTGCTTCATTTTGGTAAGAAGAATCAGAACAGGACATACGTGGTGAATGGGAGAGCATTGAGGAATACAGAAGAGCAGAAAGATTTAGGAGTAACGGTACATCGTTCCCTGAAGGTAGAAACTCACGTGAATAGGGTGGTGAAGAAGGCTTTTAGTATGCTGGCCTTTATCAATCATTGCATGGAATATAGGAGTTTGGAGGTGATGTTGAGATTGTAGAAGACGTTGGTGCGGCCTAATTTGGAGTTCTGTGTGCAGTTCTGGACGCCTAATTATAGGAAGGATATAAACAGAGTGGAGAGAGTGCAGAGAAGGTTTACCAGAATGTTACCTGGGTTTAAGCATCTAGAGTACAGAGAGAGATTGGGCAGATTAGGTCTTTATTCTTTGGAGCGTAGAAGGTTGAGAGGGGATTTGATAGAAGTATTTAAGATTATGAAAGGGATAGACAGAGTGGATGTGGATAGACTATTTCCGTTAAGAGGAGGAAAGATTAAAACAAGAGGACATGAGTTAAGAATTAAGGGGCAGAGGTTTAGAGGTAACATGAGGGGGAACTTCTTTACACAGAGAGTGGTAGCCGTGTGGAATGAGCTTCCGGGAGAAATAGTGGCGGCGGAGTCAATTGTATTATTTAAGAAAAGGTTGGACAGGTATATGGATGAGAAGAAGATGGAGGGTTATGGGCATTGTGCAGGGAGGTGGGACTAGAAAGGGGTGTTTGGTTCGGTGCGGACTAGAAGGGCCTAATGGCCTGTTTCCGTGCTGTAATTGTTATGTTATGTTATGTTTTGAAACTCAGATTCTTTAAATTGTTGCTCAACAGCAATTATGGAGTAGGCGAGAGGCATCAGACTTCTCAACTCATGAGATTCTTGTAGAGTAGTTTTCAGAGAATTGTTTCTTCATACGAATGATTTTCCCCTCTTGCATGGAGATTTCAGTACTTGTTTTTCTTCCACGATGATTTCACAAACCCAGGCAAGGGTTTAATTAAGTGCCCCTGCAGAAATGGACACAGAAAGACTGCCCTCTCTCTCTTAAGGAGACAGTCAGAAATGGTCATTCTCTTTTCTCTAATGGAGAAATTGCAAAAATCGTTTATACTGGTTTGGCATAAAAATAAACCAAAAAAGGTGACTCAACCGTGGATAACAAGGGAAATTAGAGACAGCATTAGGTCCAAAGAGAGAGCATATCAATTGGCCAAAAAGAGTACCACAACCGAAGACTGGGAGGAGTTCAAGATGCACCAAAGGAGGACAAAGGGATTAATCAAGAGAGCAAAAATAAATTACGAAAGTAAGCTTGCGGCAAATATAACAACCGACTGCAAAAGCTTTTATAAATATGTCAAGAGGAAAAGATTGGTGAAATCCAGAGTAGGTCCTTTGCAGTCGGAATCAGGGGAATATATAATGGGGAATAAGGAAATGGCAGACCAATGAAATTCTTACTTTAGTTCGGTTTTTACAAGAGAGGATACAAATAACCTCCCAAGGATGTTGGGAAACAGAGAGACTAATGCAAGGGAGGAACTGAAAGAAATCAGTATCTCTAAGGACATGGTCTTGGGGAAATTGATGGGATTGAAGGCAGATAAATCCCAAGGGCCTGATAATCTACATCCTAGGGTACTTAAGGAAGTGGCCATTCAGATAGCAGATGCTTTAAGAATTATTTTCCAGAACTTGATAGACTCAGGATCAGTACCCATGGATTGGAGGGTAGGTAATGTTACCCCACTATTTAAAGGGGGGTAGAGAAAAAGCGGGGAATTATCGGCCGGTGGGCCTTACATCAGTAGTGGGCAAAATGATGGAATCCATTATTAAAGATGTAATAGCAGAGCATATGACTAGCAGAGAAGGGATCGGACAGAGTCAACATAGATTTACAAAAGGTAAATCATGCTTGACAAATCTACTGGAATCCTTTGAGATGGTGACAGGTAAAATAGATGGGGGAGAGCCAGTGGACTTCCAAAAGGCCTTCGATAAGGACCCGCATAAACGACTGGCTTACAAAATCAAGGCTCATGGGATTGGGGGCAAAGTATTGATGTGGATTGAGAACTGGCTGGCAGGTAGAAGACAGAGTTGGGATAAATGGCTCGTTTTCTGAGTGGCAGGCGGTGACCAGTGGGGTGCCACAGGGATCTGTACTGGGACCCCAGCTGTTCACAATTTACATTAATGATCTGGATGAGGGGATTGGATGGAATATCTCCAAATTTGCAGATGACACTAAGCTAGGAGGGGTTGTGTGCACGGAAGAGGGGGTCAGGAAGCTCCAGTGTGATTTGGATAAATTGGGGGACTGGGCAGATACATGACAAATGCACTACAATGTGGATAAATGTGAGGTTATCCACTTTGCTAATACAAACCGGAGGGCAGATTACTATTTGAATGGCAATAGATTTGGAGATGGTGAAGTGCAGAGAGACCTAGGGGTTCTTGTGCACCAGTCACTGAAGGCGAGCATGCAGGTACAGCAGGAGGTTAAAAAGGCAAATGGTATGTTGGCCTTCATATCAAGAGGGTTTGAGTATAGGAATAAGGATACCTTACTGCAGCTGTACAAGGCCTTGGTGAGACCACACCTGGAGTATTGTGTGCAGTTTTGGTCACCTTATCTAAGGAATGGAGGGAGTGCAAAGGCGATTCACCAGGCTGATACCTGGAATGGCAGGAATAACTTATGAAGAAAGATCGTACAATTTGGGATTGTACAGGCTGGAATTTAGAAGATTGAGAGAGCATCTCATAGATACATATAAAATTCTGGCAGGTCTGGACAGAATGGATGCGGAAGGAATGTTTCCAATGGTGGGGGAGTCCAGAACACGGGGCCATGGTTCGAGGATAATAGGCAAACCATTTAGGACCGAGATGAGGAGGAATTTCTTTACCCAGAGGGTGGTGAATCTGTGGAATTCATTGCCACAGAGGGCAGTAGAGGCAGGTTCATTAAATCTATTTAAGAGGGAATTAGATCTATTTCTTCAGTATAAGGGTATTAAAGGTTACGGAGAGAAGGTGGGGACGGGGTACTGAACTTTAAGATCAGCCATAATCTCATTGAATGGCGGTGCAGGTTCAAAGGGCCGAATGACCTACTCCTGCTCCTATCTTCTATGTTTATATGTTTAGTTCAAACAGGGACCCGTGCATCAAATCAACCAGATTCCCATCTCTGCCTCCATCTCACTTACACAACCTATGTTTTCCACCCACCAACCCCCTCCCTTCCACCGCCCCCCCCCCCTCAACCCGGTTAATTTTTAAAACCAAATTCCAGGCCGATAAGAAATCAACTGCACAAGTGACAAATAGGTCTGGCACTAGACTGGATTGAAATGCAAACTCTTAAAAATTTTAAAAAGAAAAATCAAACTTCAAGAGGACCAGGAGCGACCACCCTCCACTATACATCAACACTTCCGTAGTAAAGAGAGTGGAGAGCACCAAGTTCCTCTGAGTTCACTTAGTTAGTGACCTACCATGGACACTCAACATCTCCTCACATCCATGTACTCATCTAACCTCCTCTTAAATGACTGAATTTACCCTTCTTCCGGAAGGCCATTCCAGTCCTAAAGTTTTACCCCCTAACCCTTAACTTATGACCCCTTGTTCTAATCTCCCTTACCCTCAGGGGAAAGAGCCTATTCACATCTACTCTATCTATTCCCTTCATAATTTTAAATACCTCAATCAAATCCCCTCTCAACCTTCTACGCTCCAATGAATAAAGTCCCAGTCTACTCAATCTTTCTCTGTATTCAAGATAGTGCAATCCAGGC
Source organism: Narcine bancroftii (assembly GCF_036971445.1). NCBI lineage: Eukaryota > Metazoa > Chordata > Chondrichthyes > Torpediniformes > Narcinidae > Narcine > Narcine bancroftii. The sequence goes on along the minus strand of NC_091470.1, from coordinate 367,507,518 downwards.
AACATTTTCGTAAACCTTCTTTGCACCCTCTCTAACTTATTTATAACCTTCCTATAATTTGGAGACCAGAACTGACCACAATACTCCAAACCTGGCCTCACCAATGCCATAAACAGACTCAACATCACCTCCCAGCAACTATATTCTAAGCTATGATTTATAAAGGCCAGCATACCAAAAGCCTTCTTCGCCACCCTATCTACATGGGAATCCACCTTCAAGGAGTGCTGAACCGTTATTCCAAGATCCCTCTGTTCCTCAATGCCCTCCCCTTCACGGGATACGTCCTGTTTTGGTTATTCTTCCCAAAATGAAGCACCTCACATTTATCTACATTAAACTCCATCGGCCACCTTTCAGCCCACTTTTCCAAACAGTCCAAATCCCTCCCCACTATCCATAACTCCCCCTATTTTGGTATCGTCCACATAGTTACTCACCCAATTTACCACCCCTTCATCCAAATCACCAATATAAATGACAAACAATCCAGGCAACACCCTCCCGAAAGCTTCCACATCCTTTCCTTCATGAGGAAGAGAGCGCAATACTCCAAGTATGGATTAACTAGAGTTTTATAGAGTTGATTCATTACTTCATGGGATTCAACTCACTCAAATTCAGAAGAATGAGAGGAGGTCTTATAGAAACATAAAATTATGAGAGGGATAGATAGTTAGAGGCAGGAAAATTGCTTTCACTGGAGGGTGAGGCCAGAACTAGGGGACACTGCCTTAACATTCGGGGGAGTAGATTTAAGATGGAGATGAGGAAAAACTGATTTTCCCAGAGAACCATGAATCTGTGGAATTCTCTGTCCAGGGAAGCAGTTGAGGCGACCTCATTAAACATATTTAAGGTTCAATTGGATAGATTTTTACATAAAAAAGAAATGAAGGGATAAGGGGAAAAGGCAGATAGGTGGAGTTGAGTGAATGATCAGATCAGCCATGATCTTATTGAGTGGCGGAGCAGCCTCGATGGGCAAGATGGCCGACTCCTGCTCCTATTTCATATGTTCTTATGAACTCAACCCCCCCCCCCCAACTAATGAAGGCCAACACGTCGCACGCCTATCAACATGCGTGGCTTGGGGACATCTTGTTGCCTCTTCTACAGATGCTGCCTGGCCTGCTGAGAGGTTCCAGCTCTATAAATGTTTACTTAAAGATGTTTCACTCTCTGCTCGTTTTTTTTGTTGCGTTTCGATGGCCTCACTCTAATGAGTCTTGACATGGTCTGCCTTATTACATGCAGGTCCCTCCGGCCCATGAGCCCAGGCCGCCCAAATACACCCATGTGACCCTGTGCGTCTTTAGAGGAAACCGGCGCGCCCAGAATGAACCCATGCGGACACGGGGAGAACTACAAGCTCCTTACAGACAGCGCAGGGTCGCTGGCGCTGTAACAGCATGACGCTAACCACTACACCTGCCGTGCCGCCTTCTTGACTAAAGACCAAGCATCTATATTATTTATGCAGCTTAAATGTCTGTATCTGGGCTGTGAACTATTTCAGTATTCCACTGCTTTAGTCATAACCACCTGCAGGTGTTAGATTCTAACCATTGAATCTCAAGGAGCAGAGTAATTGGAGATGATTTAGAGGGCACCACGCTCAATTATTAATGGAGAGGTCAATTGTTTCTGCAGGTATCCAAATGCTGAAATAACCGTGTGGATGTTCAAACCCAGACCAGGTGACCACTTGGCAAAACATCGCTGCAAAGGGGAAATTGAGTCTTCAGTTGTCTGACACTTTATCTCACTGCAGGAAAGGCAATCTGTACAGCAGGTCGTGCACTGCTCAACACACAGAATGACAAATAAAACAACAGTGTCAGGTATGGTGTTAAAGAGAAGACGGCCTGGAAGTCAGCCTGAAGAAAACTGAGGTCCTCCATCAGCCAGCTCCCCACCATGACTACCAGCCCCCCCACATCTCCATTGGGCACACAAAACTCAAAACGGTCAACCAGTTTACCTATCTCGACTGCACCATTTCATCAGATGCAAGGATCGACAACGAGATAGACAACAGACTCGCCAAGGCAAATAGCGCCTTTGGAAGACTACACAAAAGAGTCTGGAAAAACAACCAACTGAAAAACCTCACAAAGATAAGCGTATACAGAGCCGTTGTCATGCCCACACTCCTGTTCGGCTCTGAATCATGGGTCCTCTACCGGCATCACCTACGGCTCCTAGAACGCTTCCACCAGCGTTGTCTCCGCTCCATCCTCAACATTCATTGGAGCGACATCATCCCTAACGTCGAAGTACTCGAGATGGCAGAGGTCGACAACATCGAGTCCACGCTGCTGAAGATCCAGCTGCGCTGGGTGGGTCACGACTCCAGAATGGAGGACCATCGCCTTCCCAAGATCGTGTTATATGGCGAGCTCTCCACTGGCCACCGTGACAGAGGTGCACCAAAGAAAAGGTACAAGGACTGCCTAAAGAAATCTCTTGGTGCCTGCCACATTGACCACCGCCAGTGGGCTGATATCGCCTCAAACCGTGCATCTTGGCGCCTCACAGTTCGGCGGGCAGCATCCTCCTTTGAAGAAGACCACAGAGCCCACCTCACTGACAAAAGGCAAAGGAGGAAAAACCCAACACCCAACCCCAACCAACCAATTTTCCCCTGCAACCGCTGCAACCGTGTCTGCCTGTCCCGCATCGGACTTGTCAGCCACAAACGAGCCTGCAGCTGACGTGAACATTTACCCCCTCCATAAATCTTCGTCCGCGAAGCCAAGCCAAAGATAGTTAAAGAGTGAAGCATTCTGTTTTACTACTGTTGGGTCCGTCAGAACAGCAGGAAAATAACTGTCCTTGAATCTAGAGGAACTGGGGTCTCCCACCCCACCACCCCACCATCGACGTGGTCTACCAGGATCGTTATCTGAAGAGGGCTCAAAATCACTGAGGCTCCTTTCAGCCCCGCACTCAGCATCTTTCAGCTGCTCCTGTTGGAGGATCAGAGCCAGCCCCACCAGGCTGAGGAGCAGCTTCCGACGGGCAGAGAGAACGCTGAACGACCAATGGAACTGCTCGCACTGACCCTCCGAGACTTTACTAATTATTAAAGAATATTTATTTTAATACGAACACTTGTCTTGCATATGAATTTCTTGTCCGGTTATATGTGTGGAAGATTATATAGTTTTGCTATGTAAAGAATGTTGCAGAACCTGCTGAGGTTCTCCAGCATTGTGTTTTCTATGTGCCTACAATGTTAGGAGACCGCAGAGCCCACCTCACTGACAAAAGGCAAAGGAGGAAAAACCCAACACCCAACCCCAACCAACCAATTTTCCCTTGCAACCGCTGCAATCGTGTCTGCCTGTCCCGCATCGGACTGGTCAGCCACAAACGAGCCTGCAGCTGACGTGGACTTTTTACCCCCTCCATAAATCTTCGTCCGCGAAGCCAAGCCAAAGAAAGAAGACAATGTTAGGACGACTAATAGGAACCTACTCCACATCAATCTTCCCTTACACCCATAACCCTCTATTTTTCTTACATCCATGTGCCTGTCTAAGAGTATTCCTATTGTACCAGCCTCCATTACTACCCTCAGGAATGCATTCCAGACACCCACCACTGTCTGAGTGAAAAAGACCTACCCCTAAACTTTACCACTCCTCATGTCCTCTGGTATTTGCTCTTATCACTTAAGGAAAAAGGTGCTGGCTGTCCATCCTCTCCATGCCTATGATAAATTGTATACACCTCCTGTGAATGTTGTGTATCTGGATTTTTAAAGGCCTTCGATAAAGTGCCGCATCAGAGGTTGCTTAATGAGATGAGAGCCCATGGAATTACAGGAAAGATATTAGATTGGGTGGAGCATTGGCCGATAGGCAGAAAGCAAAGGGTGTGAATAAAGGGATCCTGTCCTGGTTGGTTGCCGGTCATTAGTGGTGTCCGCAGGGGTCGGTGTGGGGGCCACTTCTTTTTACAATATATATTGATGATTTAGGTTATGGATTGAATGGTTTTGTGGCCAAGTTTGCAGATGACACCAAGATAGGTGGTGGAGTAGGAAATGTTGAAGAAACTGAAAGGTTGCAGAGAGACTTGGACAGTTTAGGAGACTGAGCAAAGAAGTGGCAGATGAGATACAATGTTGAGAAATGTACATTTTGGAAGAGGAAATAAACAGGGAGATTATTCTTTGGATGGGGAGAAAATTCAACATTCAGAAGTGCATAGTGAGCTGGGGTGAGTGTTGGGGTCCTTCGTGCAGGATAACCTTAATGTTAATCACCAGGTTGAATCGGCAGTAAAGAAAGCGAAAGCCACGTTGACATTCATTTCAATAAGAATAATATACGCGACTAAAGAGGTGTTGATGAGGCTCTAAGGGGCACTGGTGAGACCTCATTTGGAGTAACTGTGTGCAGTTTTGGGTCCCTTATCTTGGAAGGGATCTAATAATGTTGGAGAGAGTCCAGAGAAGATTTACCAGGATGGTTATGAGGAACGTTTATCAGCTCTTGGACTGAATCATTGGGATATAGAAGAATGAGCGGGGATCTCATAGAAACATTTTGAAAGCTGAAAGGATTGGACAGAGTCGATATGAATAAGATGTTTCCCTTGGTGGGTGAATCCAGGACAAGAGGCCACGGTCTCAGAATGAGAAGGGACCCATTTAAATCAGAGACGAGGAGAAATTTCTTTAGCCAGAGGGATATGTGGAATTCGTTGCCACATACAGCTGTGGAGGCCCGATCGTTGGGGGAGTTTAAGGGGAAGATTGACAGGGATCTAATTAGTCAGGGGTTCAAGGGATATGGGGAAAAGGCCAGAATTGGCACAAAACAACAAATTTCATGACTTGCTCATGACATTAAATTCTAATTCTAAATTCTGATCCTGGACTGAAATAGGGAAGATGGATGATACAAGGTCCCTGGGGGATGACCACAAGTCACCAGGATTCAGAATTGATCACCGCACACTGACCTTCCTTTATATCATCAAGGACCAGCCAATTGCATCAATACTTAAAAGAAAGATTTCATTGTGCAGCCTCTAATTACATAGTCCACAAAGAGCTGGGTGGCGGTTTTTGAAAGCCTTATCACTCTTCAACGCAAACAAACAAGAGAGAGAATTTTGCAGGGAGCAAGGTCCCACAACACCAAGGAGATAAACACAGATAATCATTTATTTTTTCTCCAGTGTGCATTGAGCCATAAATATTGGTTTTGAAATATTGCTGGGAAATCTGTGGCATCAACATTCAAAGGCAGGCAGGGAAACTCAGCGCAAGGGAGGGTGTGGGAAGGGCATTGCGGTCTACAATGCAGGTTACTATGGCTTAACAGGTGGGAGACCATTGTAAGATATGAGGCCAGTCATATCAACAGAAGTGTTTGGAGGCCAGAACTTGGAACTTCAGGAGGGGGTTGAATCTCTGCCCTTGTGGATGGCAGATTACTTGGTGTATTTAAAGTGGAGAAAGATAAATTGATTGAGCAATTGAGGGTTAATGGGGAACTAGCGTAGACGAGGAGTTGTGTCAGAGAGTCAGTTCAGAAGCAGGTCCTTGCAGCCCAACTCATCCGTGCTGAACAAAGTGGCCAACACAAACTAATCCCATTTACAGTCACAGATGCATGCACCGTGGTAACAGGCCCTGCGGCCCAACTTGCTCATGCCAAACAAAATGTCCCACCCACAATTGACCCACCTACCTGCGTTTGACCCATCCTACCCAGGTATCCATCCAATTTTTTCTTACATGTTGCAGTAGTACCTATCTCAACCATATCCTCTGGCAGCCTGGTCCATGAACCCACCACGCCCTGTGTAAAAAAAAAACATTACCCCTCAGGCTCCTGTTAAATCTCCCCTCCCCTCACTTTAAACCTATGTCCTCTGGTTATTGATTTCCCCTGTTCTGGGCCAAAGACTCTGTGCGTTCACCTGATCTGCTCCTCTCGTGATTTTGTTCACCTCTCTGAGACCACCCCTCATCCTCCTGCCCTCCAAGGAATAAACCTCCAGCCTGCTCAACCTCTCCCTGAGGCTCAGGCCCCAAGTTTCTGCCTGCATTTGACCCAAATCTCTCTAAACCTTTCCTTTGTACCAAACGTAACCATCGTCCCCGCCTCTACCACTTCCTCTGGCAGTTCGTTCCACACACCCACCAAAGGTTGCCCCTCAGGTCCCTGTTAAATCTTAACCCTTTGTCTATGTTTTCGAGCTTTAGACTCCCATACCCTGGGGAAAAGACTGTGGTCCCTTATCATCATGGTTTATCTATGAGGCCAGCAAAAGTTTGAAATGTACATTTTATTTACAGTACAATTCCAGCCGTTTAAACTCATGCTGTAAACTTACATTTATGCCCTAATTAACCTACAAACCCTGTACATTTTGAGAACATTGGAGGAAACTGGAGTCCTGGAGGAAACCCACGCAGACACGGGGAGAACGTTCAAACTCCTTACGGACAGCGACGGATTTGAGGCCAATTTGCAACACCTCCCAAGATGAAATTGAAAGTGACATCACAGGTGGACAGGGTTGTCGAGAGAGGTTTTGGCACAATGGCCCTTCGTAAATCAAAGTATTGAGTACAGGAGCTGGGAGGTTGTGCTAAAGTTGTACAAGGCCAAATTTGGAGTTTTGTGTGCAGAGATTTACTAGGGATAGTGCTGGGATTTGAGGAACTGGGTGCAAAGGAAAGATTAAACAAGTTAGGAGCATAACAGAATGAGGGGAGATGCGATAAAGGTACAAAATTATAATTGGTATAAATAGAGTAAAAGCAACTAGGCTTTTTTTCCACTGAGGTTGGGTGAGATACAAACCAGAAGATGAGGGTTAAGGTGAAAGGGGAAAAGTTTATGGGGAACACGAGGGGGAAACTTCTTCACACAGAGAGCGGTGGGAGTGTGGAACGAGCTGCCAGCTAAAGTGGTGAATGCGAGCTCAGTTTTAGAATTGAGACGGGTACATGGATGGGAGGGGAATGGAAGGGGTGAAGATCAGTGGGTGGGGGGGGGCAAGGCAGAATAATAGTTTGGCACGGGCTAGTTGTTTTCTGTGCTGTAATGTTCTATGCTTCTAAGTGACTATGAAAATGTGCAGATGGTTCGATTGTGCTGTTGGAGCTGAGGTGTGATGAGTGTAACATAATGTGGAAACAGGCCATTTGACCCATCATATCTATGCCAACCCCCCTGCATTAAACCCATCTACCAGCATATGGCCCATAGCCCTCTATGTTTGGGAGCTCGTCTAGACGCTGCTTAAATGGTGTCAGGGACTCTACATCCACCACTCTCTCCACAACTGTATTAGGTACTTTCCACCCCCTGTTGCCCCTCAGATCCCCTCTAAATCTCTTAAACTTTACCCCAAATCTATACCTGCTGACTTTAACTACCTTTGATATTGGGAAAGATTCCCTGCAGTCTCCCCTTGCTGTACCCCTCCCAGATTTATATACCTCCATCACACACCCCATTTGTACCTCCCTCACCACAGGTCCATCAGGCTCACCTGGCCATAATTGTAAATGTTCCAGCCCTGGCAAACTTGTGTGGACATTTCAAAAGTAACAGAAGTGGAAGAAGGGGGTCACATCGCTGATAAGGTGGATGTACAGCACAGTAATGGGCCATTTCGGCCTACGAGTCTATGCCACCCAATTAACCTTACATCCCCGTTTTGAGCGGTGGGAGGAAACCGGAGCCCCCAGGGAAATAGCATGCAGATATGGGGAGAGCATTCAAACTCCTTACAGATAGCACCGGATTAGAATCGCTGGTGCTGTAACAGCGTTGCGCTAACTGCTACGCCAGCCAAGTCCTTAGAGAGGATATTGTCCAATGTGACCATAAGGGTAGAACTAAGGAATAAAAGACCGGTGATTACCCCCCCCCCCATTACATCATCACAGAGTTAGAGGAACATAAAGAAGAAAAGTGTACAAGCAAGTGGGTTATTGTCATGGGGGGTTGTAAATTTCCCATTTTTGACTGGGATTGTCTTTGTGAATGTAGGGCTTAGATAGGGAGGACTTTGTGAAGTGCATAAAAACACAGAATTGCTGGAGGAACTCAGCCAGTCTCACCGCATTCATAGGAGATAAATATATATTACCAACTTTTCAGGCCTGAGCCCTTCTTCGAGGTACAGTAAAATCCCCATTAGCCAGAATTCAAGAAACCTGCAACCTCAAGCAACCGGTAGAAAAAATTGCGGAAAACTAATTGGTAAAAATTACGAAGCTTTAACATTGGTATCCCCTAGTGGACAATTAGTCAATCGTGCAACACGCAATCTCAGGCAACCGGTAAATTCACTTATCCAGCATCTACCAGTCCTCCAAGGTGCAAAATAGTGGGGAGTTTACTGTATAAGCAATAAACAGGAAGGCATCTGATTAAAGACTGGGAGAGAAAGGGGGGGGGGGCAGAATGGCCAACAGACAAAAGGTGTTAATTGGATATGAGGAAAGGTGAGAATTGATTTTGGTTCTGTGAAATGAGGCAGAGAGAAGGGGGGAGGGGAGAGAGAGAGAGATGGGGAAAAGCAATGGGAGGAAGAAGAAGGGTGGTGGCTTAATGCAAACTGGAGAAGATGATGTTTATGCCAACTGGTTGGAGGCTGCCCAGTCAGAAGATGTGGTAGTGTTCCTCCAGTTTGCAGAGCATGAATACATGGACAGACATGTCAGCAAGGGAATGGGATGGAGAATTGAAATGGGTGGTCATTGGGAGATGCATGCTATTGCAGCGGACAGAGCCACGGTTCTCAACCAAGCACAGTCTGCTCCCAATCTCTCTGATATAGAGGAGACCTCAACAGGAGCACCGGGTGTAGTAGACAACCCCTGCAGATTCATAAGTGAAATGTTGCTTCACTAGGAAGGACTGTTTGAGGCCGCGAATGGTGGTGAGAGAGGTGGTGTGGGCCCAGGTGGAGCATCTCCTACGGTCACAGGGGTAAGTGCCAAGGGGATGATTGGTGGGGAGGGAGGAGTGGTCAAGGGAGTCATGGAGGGAGTGGCCCCTGTGGGCAAAAGAGAGGGGAGAAGAGGGGAATATGTGTCTGATGGAGGGATCATGTAGTGTGGTGGAATGGCGGAGGAGGATATATTGGATACGGAGACTGGTGGGGTGGTAGGTGAGGACAAGGGGAATCCTGACCTTTGTGTTTCATCCCTTTCTGACGAACATGTTCTATGTTCTATCCAAGAACATTTTTTGAGACAATATGTAGATTGTCCTAAAGAACTGTAAAGCAGTTTATCGAAGAGGTAACTAAGAAGATAAAGCAGTAGACAGGGCTCATGTCATCTTCTACTGAGTAAATTAGTGCTGTTCCACATGCAGGCCTGGCCCAGAAGGTTTAGACATGATCCAGAGTAAAATGGTCAATTGGATCCAAAATTGGCTTGCTGAGATGAAGGAGAAGGAAGTGGAAGAAGGATGTTTTTCTGACTGGAAGTCTGTGATCAGTGATGGACCACAAGGATCAGTTCAGGAATCCTTCTTGTTTATGATGTATATTGATGTCTCGAATGTGAATGCAGAAGGTATGATTAGTGAGTTTGCATATGACATGAAGGTTGGTGGCATTATGGAGAGCGAGGCAAGGTTTCCAATGGTGCAGAAGGTTAGCAATCAGGTGGAAAGTTCAACGAGGCTTTGGTCAGTGGAAATTGTTCCCAACAAGTGCAAGTAGGAAGTGAAGTAGAGATGTGACATGTACAGAAAATGGTAGGAAGTTTTAGCGATAAGCGTTGAATCAGAGTCAGGACTTATTGTCGTGAACAAGTCACAAAATTTGTTGTTTTGCGGCAGTGTCACAGAGCAAACTTTCATATTATAACCATCTCACAACATTACTATAAAAAAATTAAAATAATAGTACATGAAAAGTGAGGTCATGTCTTTGGTTCATTGTCCATTCAGGAATCTGATGGCGGTGGGGAAGAAGCTGTCCTTGTGCCTCTAGATGCTCATCTTTAGGCTTCTGTACCTTTTCCCTCCGCCAGAGGGAAGAGGGCATGGGCTGGGGTTCTTTGAGGATAGAGGCTGCTTTCTTAAGATACCACGTCAGGAAGTTGTCCTTGGTGGAGTGAAGTCTGGTGCCTGTGATGTCAAAAGCCGAGTTAACAACCCTCTGGAGTTTATTCTTGTCCTGAGAGTTGATGCCACCATACCAGGCAGTGATGTAACCAGCCAGAATGCTCTCCATGGTACACTTGTAGAAGTTTACAAGAGTCTTTGGTGACATATAGAACCTTCTCAGGCACCAAACAAAGTATAGCCGCTGGTGAGCCTTCTTTGTGATTGCATCAACTTGGATACTCCAGGACAGATCCTCGGGGATGTTGACCCCCAGGAATTTGAAGTTCTTGACCCTCTCCACTACTGAGTCCTTGATGAGGACTGGGTCATATTCCCCTGACTCCCTCCTGAAGTCCACAATCATCTCCTTAGTTTTGTTGATGCTGAGCGCAAGGTTGTTGTCATTACACCATCCAATGAGCTGATCGATCTCCCTCCTGGACGTTTCCTCATTGCCATTTGTGATTCTGTCGACAACTATGATGTCATCAGCAAACTTGTAGATAGTATGTGCAAAGGGAGGGACATTCAAGTGATGTCACAGGTAGATATGGTTGTGAAGAAGGTGCATGGCACTTGGTCCATTTGGTTGAACTATCAAATATAAGCGATGGGACATTCTATTGCACTCTTGCAAAACACTAGTGAGACCACACTTGGGTGCAGTTCTGGTCTCCACATTGTAGGAAGGATGTGGTGTTATTGGAGAGAGCGCAGATGAGATTCACCAGGATGTTACCTGGGTTCTAGTTATGAGGAGAGATGGATAGGCTGGGCTTGTTTTCACTAGATCGAAGAAGATGAGTGAGGGGAGTGGGGTTGTGCGGAAGCATGGTAACCTGATAGCAGGGTACAAAGTTAGAAGAGGCAAAGATAGGCTGGCCAGTCTAAATCTTTTTCCCATGATATTTGGATCAACAGGAACTGATTAGGGATAAGTCATCATGGCTTTGTACATGGTAGGATGTGTTTAACCAATCTTCTAGAGTTTTTCGAGGAGGTTAGCAGAAAAGTATCTAGAAGGAAAGGTTGCAGATGTTGTCTACATGGATTTTAGTAAGGCCTTTGACAAGGTTCTACGTGGGAAGTTAGTCAAGAAGGTTCAGTTGTACAGTGTTCATGGTGAGGTAGTAAATTGTATTCGACATTGGCTTTATGGGAGAAGCCAGAGAGTGGTTGATTGCTTCTCAGACTGGAGGTCTATGCCTCAGGGATCGGTGCTGGGACCATTGTTGTTTGTCACCTGTATCAATGATCTGGATGATAATGTGGGAAACTGGATCAGCAAGTTTGCAGATGACACTAAGATTGGAGACGTTGTGGACGGTGAGGAAGGTTTTCAAATCTTGCAGAAGAATCTGGACCAGCTGGAAAAATGGGATGAAAAATGGCCGAAGGAATTTAATGTGGACAAGTGGGAGGTGTTGCATTTTGAAAACCAAGAAAGGACGTACACAGTGAATGGCTGGGTAATGGGGAGTGCGGTAGAACAGAGGGATCTGGGAATACAGATATATAATTTCCTGAAAATGGTGTCACATTTTTTTTTAAAAATGTAGGCATAGAGAACTCCATAAGTTTTGAATGGTGGGAGAAACCTGGATAAAACCCATGCAGACACTAGAAGAAGGTTTCAACTGCTCACAGTGAGTGCTGGATACGAACCTGGTCACTTGGCTTCTATGCTAAATGGAACATAGAGAGAGTTTTTTGCACATCGGCCTTCATAAATGAAAATACTGAGTATAGGAGTTGGGATGTTTATGGTAAAGTTGTATAAGATATTGGTGAGGCCAAATTTGGAGTATTGTGGACAGTTTTGGTCACCAAACTACAGGAAGGATATCAATAAGATAGAAAGAGTGCAGAGAGGATTTACTAGGATGTTGCTGGGACTTGAGCCGCTGAGTTACAGGGAAAGGTAAAACAGGTTAGGACTTTTTCCCTGGAACGCAGAAGAATGACGGGAGATTTGATAGAGGTTCACAAAATGATGAGGGGGACAGACAGAATAAATGCAAGTAGGCTTTTCCCACTGAGGTGAGGTGACATGGGTTAGGACATGGGTTAAGGGTGAAAGGAGAAAAGTTTAGGGGAAACTTCTCCAAACAGAGAGTGGTGGGAGTGTGGAACGAGCTGCCAACTAAAATGGTGAATGTGGGCTGGATTTTAACATATAAGAATTTGGACAGGTACGTGGATGGGAGGGGTATGGAGGGATGTGAACTGGGTGTAGGTCAGTGGCACAAGGCAGAAAAATAGTCAGGCCCAGACTAGAAGGGCTGAAGGGCCTGTTTCTGAGCTGTAATGATCTATGGTTCTATGATAGGAATTTCAATAACAAGATGGCATAGTTTAAGTTGAGAGGAAGGAGATTTTAAAAGATTTTTAACCAGAGTGGTTTATATCTGGAACATAGACTTTCACATGGACAAAGGATAATATTCTAATACAGGTTGGGTTTTGATGGCTGGAATCAGCTTCTACTGTGTTGTAAATAAATTTAACCATGGAACCACAGAACATGGAAACAGGCCCTTTGGCCCACTTTTCCATGCTGACCATCAACTCATTTACAATCCCCAATCCTCCCACAATTCTCTCAATCCTCCAGCTTTTCGCCCTCACCCATGCTCTCGAGTGGCCAATTTAACCCACTGATTTTGGGGACATCGGAGGGAACCAGAGGGCTGGTGGGGCGGGAACCCCACCCGAATCACAGGGGAGTACGCGCAAACTCCACACGGCCAGCGGCCAAAGTCTCCGGGGCTGTGAGGCAGCGATGCCACTGCACCACCACGTTCTGTGAGCACCTGTCGGAAAACAGAGCAGTTGGTTGGAAAAGCAGTTAAGTTGATTTTTAAAATGTGGCATCGACAAACCATGCAGGAATTCTCTCAATTGTGACTGAAGCTTTTTTGTGTCTGTATTCAGTGGGGATTGGGGGACTTCATTTATTGCTATTTTCAATTAATACCCCATTCCACAAGTTACTGATTTGCCCAATATTTGTTCAGACAATAATCCTGGTCAACAGTTCAATGGTTAAAGATCAGATGACCCTGTCTGAGTCAACTATAAAGAATCCCCTCAACCAAAGCAACTCCACCTTCATGCGCAGACGTTCAGTGAGTGCAAAATGCTCCGCACACTGCTCATCCTTGTTCTGGGCCTCATTATAGCAGCACGTCTGGTAAGTGTTCATAAGGGGGTAAGTTTTATATGAAGGGCATATTTATTGGCAATTTTCAGGCACTGGTGAGGCCTCTCTTGGAATACAGGGTGCAGTTTTGATTTCCTTAATTAAGAAAGGATGTGCTGGCATTGGAGGGGGTTCAGAGAAGATTTGTGAGATTGATTTCTGGAACGAAGGGATTAGCATGTGAGGAATGTTTGGCAGCTCTTGGCCTGGACTCCTTGGAGTTCAGAAGAGCGAGGGGGGGACCTCATGGAGGCATTTCGAGCGTCAAAAGGCCTGGGCACAGTAGATGCGGCCAAGTTGTTCCCCATGGTAGGGGAGTCCAGGACAAGAGGGCACATCTTCAGGACTGAAGGGCGCCCATTTAAAACAGAGACCCGGAGGAATATCTTTCGCCGAAGTGTGGTGATTTGGTGCCACGGGGGGCTGCGGAGGCCTTGTCGTTTGGTGAATTTAAGGCAGAGCTGGACGTAATCAGGGTATCAAAGGTTAGGAGGAGGCCGTGGAGTGGAGCTGAGTGGGAGAATGGATCAGCTTGTGATAGAATGGCTGAGCGGACCACAGGCTGAATGGCCTACTTCTGTTCTGATATCTATTCCTGTGTCTGTTCAGACTATCCATTTTCTATACGGACCGTACGTGGGAGGTGGTAAGCAGAGACTCGTAGCCACGAAAAGTTTCACTCTTTTCGTACTCCCTAATGCAAAGACTCTTGGTTAATCTCACCTCCCAGCTCTTGGACCACTACGCCAAGGGTCACTGTTCTCCGAGGTACTTATTAAATGGGGGGGAGGGGGTTGTCTCAAGCTCCTCTTCCCTCTCAGACAATGAATTTAGACACTAATCTCTGAGGGTCCGACACAGGGAATGGTAGGGATCAGGAGTGTTGTCAAGCAGAGGGATCTGTGAGTTCAGGTACATAGTACCTTGAAGGTGGCATCACAGGTAGATGGGGTGGTCAACAAGGCTTTCGGTACATTGGCTTCATCAAAAGTACTGAGCATTAGGAGGTCATGTTGAAGATGTATAAGATGTAGGTGAGGCCCCATTTGGAGCGTTGTGTTCAGTTTTGGTCACCGTGGTGCAGGAAAGATGTCGTCGAGCTGGAGAGGGTGCGGAGAAGATTTACGAGGATGTGGCCAGGGCTCGGGAAGCCTGAGCTACAGGGGGAGAGGTTGACCAGGCCAGGGCTTTATTCCCTGGAATGCAGGTGGATGTGGGGGGTGGGGGGGAATCTCGCAGAGGTGGACAAAATCATGAGGGAACAGATTGGGTGATCGCAGGGAGTCTTTTGCCCAGAGTCGGGGAATCGGTAACCAGAGGACATGGGTTTAAGGTGAGGGCGGGTGTGGGGGTGGGGTTGGATTTAACAGGAACCCGAGGGGTAACCTTTTGCACAGAGGGTGGCGGTGTTTGGAATGGGCTGCCAGAGCAGGTGGTTGAGGCAGGGACTAGTGCAAAGTTTGACCATCATTCAAAGGCTGGCAAAGTGGAAATGAGGAAAGAGAGAATGAGAGAGAGAGAGAGAGAGAGAGAGAGAGAGAGAGAGATTTCCTAGACATATTTGATGTCTTCACCCAGTTCAGTGGAGGGGGGGATGGAGTTTGTACTGTTGGAAGTTTTATCTTGATTTATAGACTTGTGTGTGTGTGTGTGTGTGTGTGTATTTATATATATATATATATATATATATATATATATATAGAGAGAGAGAGAGAGAGAGAGAGAGAGAGAAAGAAAGAAAAACTGGACCTCTGATTCATTGGTCCCACTTGACCTCTCAGTCCTCTCCCACTTCGTACATTGCAAGACAAAACACAGGAGAAGCCTTGAGCGGTTGACAATAGTGCAGCAGGTCGGCTGCTTCCACGCATCCCCAGTCACCTGGGTTCGATTCCCACCACGGTCACTGTCTGGGTGGAGATGTTACATTCTCCCTGTGACCTGTGGGCCCCTGGTTTCCTTCCAGCTGGATGGTAGATGAATGAGCTGCTGTGAATTGTCACTGGTGTGTAGGCAGACCAGGGGTGGAGTCGTGGGGCAGATGAATTACGGGGAAGTAAGTCGATATTGGACGGGGTTCATCTTTCGATGATAATCCAAACAGTCTCTTTCCAAATAAATGTATTGCCATACACATTATACAATGCACATATGCATGGAAATTCTGACTTGCTGCCACGGAACATGTGCTTTGTTAAAAAAACCTACAATAATGTCCAATAGAACCATCGAACACAACAGCACAGAAACAGACACTTTGACCCATCTAGTCTGTGCCACACAGATTATCCACCTAGTCTCGTTGACCTGTACTCAGATGCTATTCCCTCCATACTCCTCCCATAAATGAACCTATCCAATCTTCTCTTAAATGTTAAAACTGAGCTTGCATTCACCACTTCAGCTGGCAGCTCGTTCCACCCTCCCACCACTCTCTGTGTGCCTTTTCTCACTGCGGGCGAGTGGTGACCCTACTTGAACCCGGGTGAAATTCCAGGGAAGGTAGAACCTCCCAAGCCTTTCATACTACGATCCAAATTCCCTATAATTTGCCCTGCCTGGCAATATAGGGGGGGGGGGGATCCCGCCCCAAGCAATGATGTCGTGAGTGACACAGTAAGCACTCACAGGACGTCCTACCAGAAGTCGGAAGACCGTGTGTATATATGTGTATGTGTGTTTCTCCGGCTGCTCTGGTTTCCAGGATGTGGACAGGAAAGGTCAAGAAGTTATGGCCTAAACTCAGGCAAATGGGACTAGTTCAGGTAGGTGAGCTGCTCGGCACAGACTAGCTGGGCCAAAGGGCTTCTTTCTGTGCCGTAACATTGTATGACTCCACAACAATATTGGCTGCAAATAACCATAGGAGGTTGGTGTGATATAGAGAATTTAGGTTAAAAAGACTTAAGTTAAAATGTGATGATTAATCATAAACAGGGAAGCCAGAACGGACAGGGAGTTTACTAGCAGTCAAGGACAGAAGGATCTGCTGAATATGTTTTTTTAAACCTATCTTTTCATGGTCATAGTGAGAGACATGCAGGAGACAAAGGATTGATAAGAAGTGTGAGAAACAGAATTCAGTGAATGTAGAGTTCACAGCGTACGTAACGAACGTGATAATTAATAATGCAGTTATACTTAGAATGTTTTTCTAATACTAACCAATTAAAACAGTATTAATAAGAAGGGGAAGGGCAAATAATAAAGGTATAAAAATCAATGCACTGTATGTATCGGGGCTTAACTGGTGAGAAACCAGTTGAGTCCAACTCTGCAGACTTGTAAATAAAGCTTGTCGTGTCATCAGTTTTAAAGAGACTCATGTGTGAGAAGTTTTATTTCTGACAAATGGGGGCTCGTCCGGGATCTACACTCCGGCCGTGAGGGGAGGCGAGAAGAGGGACATCGGAGGCGGTGCACCCCGCTGAGTTCAGCGGCTCCTAGTCCCTTGCTCGTCGCTTCGGGCGGCTTGAGCGAGTGGTATCCGGACAGGGTGACACGACAAGACGGAGAGGAGAAGGGTGACGGTTCAATCCCCGGGAAGACACCGGTAAGTGACGACTTACGATTGTGGTGTGGGGATTGGGTAACAGGTGTAACGGGATACACCTGTTTGGATAAAAACCTAACGGAATAGATTAAGTATAGATCTTTTGTCGTTGTGTGAGGACCCTGTCGCGGGACTCTAGGATAGACCCCAGGGAAACCTCGGCGGTAACCGAAGGAGGGACAGCACCTCCGACGAAGTGCCGAGAAGAGAGGGGTCAACCCCAGGAAAACCTCAGCGGTAACCGAAGGAGGGACAGCACCTCCGACGAGGCGTCTGAGAGGAAGGGAGTAGGGTCCAGAGCGAGAGGGTCCTCAGCAACGATAAACAGATCTAGGTGGGAAAATGGGAGGATCAAAATCTAAGGGCTCGTCTGAAAATTCAGGACAATTCCTGGGAGTACCCCTTGACAGCCCTTTGGGGAGAATGTTTGAAAATTGGGATAGTAAAAGATATCGGGACAAAAACAAGAAAAAGATGATCCAATATTGTCTCCTTTGGTCAAAACAACCTATTAAAGGTTCCTCGGTCTGGTGGCCGAAATTTGGATCTGATGAGGATTGGGTTAGACAAGCATTAAACATATATGTAAATTCGAGACCAAAGGTGAATCAAGAAGAGTCAGCATATGCATTTTGTTGGGTTCCCTGGCCAGGATCCTTAACAGAATGTTTTAAATTGAGAGTGGCAGGAGAAAAGAAATGGGAACCTCTGGACAACCTTCCCCCTCCTTATATTCCCCCGGTGCCTACTGCGCCCGAGGAAAGCTTATTACCGGAGGGGAAAGGTGATGAATCTGATTGCCCCCAAGGGGGCCGGGATAAAAAGGATGAATTAAGGGAGTCGGACCCTAAACTTCCACCGGTAAACCGACCCTGGACAAGATCCCAGACTGGTCCAGGACCATCAAAGTTTTCAATAAACCTAAATCCCCTGAGAGAAGTTCCTATGGGAGGACCGGGAGGGGGAACGGGATATGTGAATGTTCCCCTAACTAGTACAGAGGTGCGGGGATTTAAGAAAGAAATGAAAAAGTTATTGGAAGATCCTATAGGACTGGCTGAACAGCTTGACCAATTCTTGGGACCAAACACATATACGTGGGAAGAGATGCAGGCAATAATGGGAACATTATTTTCACCCCAGGAGAGGCAGATGATTCGACGGGCTGCCCTCCTCATGTGGGAATATGAACAACCTGGGGACCCTAGACCCCATGAACAAAAATATCCCTTAAATGAACCCAGGTGGGACAAACGAACACCCGAGGGATTGGCAAGTATGAGACAATATAGAGAGTGGACAATTAAAGGGATACGGGAGGCTGTGCCAAAGGGTCACAATTTTACCAAGGCATTTGGGAACCACCAGGGGAAAGACGAGTCCCCTACTGATTTTTTGGAGAGGGTGAGAAAGAATGTCCAACAGTATGCTGGTGTGGACCCTAGTACACCAATGGGTGAACAGCTTATTCAAATTGAATTTGTTTCCAAATCATGGCAAGACATTAGAAAGAAACTAGAAAAGGAGGAGGACTGGAGTGAAAAACCCCTAAGTGAACTGTTAAAAAAGGCACAAAAAGTATATGTGCAGAGAGAAGAAGAAGATCAAAAGAAGGCGACAAAGGTTATGGTACAGACTATCCGACAGATGAATGCTGAATCCAGAGGGGAAAGAAAACAAAACCTTCCTCTAAACAATCCAAAATATCCAAGAGAGGGAAGACCCCGGAGATTTGTTAAATGCTATTACTGCAATGAGGAAGGACACTTTAAGAGGGAATGCCCCCGATACAAGAGGGAATTGCGTGCCCTCGAACTTATGGAAGAAGATTAGGGGTGTCAGGGGTTCCAAATGTTAGGGACCAAATATAAGAGGGAACCCCTGGTAAAACTAAAAATTGGTCCCAAGGGAGAAGAGGTGGTGTTTATGGTGGACACAGGAGCGGAACGAAGTAGTGTAATAACTGTGCCAATCGGAACTGAGCCTATAAAAAGTAATTTGACAATTTCTGGGATAGAAGGGGCTCCCAGAATGGTATCAATAATTCCCCAAGTAACAGTGAAACTGGAAGAAAGAGAAGGGGTACAAGACCTCTTGTTATTACCTTCGGCTGGATTTAACCTCCTAGGAAGGGACTTACAGGCTCTCCTAGGTTTGGGTGCTCTCCCTGTGGACGGAGAAGTGCGAGTCCACCTCTGCGCTTTAAAGGAAGAGGATGAACGGCAGATTGACGAGAGAGTCTGGTATAAGGAGGGAAATCGAGGAGGTCTGGACATCCCACCTTTACATGTCACATTAATACCAGGTCATCAGCCGGTAAGGAAACGTCAGTATCCTATTTCTTTGGAAGGGAGAAAAGGGCTACAGCCGGTAATTGAGACTTTAATACGAGACGGACTATTAGAAGAATGCATGTCACCTTATAACACCCCTATACTCCCAGTAAAAAAGTCAGATGGATCCTATCGCCTAGTTCAGGATCTAAGAAGTTTGAATGCTATTGTTCAGACCAAAGGTGAATCAAGAAGAGTCAGCATATGCATTTTGTTGGGTTCCCTGGCCAGGATCCTTAACAGAATGTTTTAAATTGAGAGTGGCAGGAGAAAAGAAATGGGAACCTCTGGACAACCTTCCCCCTCCTTATATTCCCCCGGTGCCTACTGCGCCCGAGGAAAGCTTATTACCGGAGGGGAAAGGTGATGAATCTGATTGCCCCCAAGGGGGCCGGGATAAAAAGGATGAATTAAGAATTTCTGACAGTTGGTAGGTTAAATGGGTGTAATTTGGTGGCTTGGGTTTCATGGGCTGGAAGGGCTTTTTAAAATTTAATTTAAATGCGGGATGGGCCCGCAGGCCTTTTATTTTGCACCCCTTCTGGCTTAAACACGACTAAGGAATAAAAAATATGGTTGACCTCTTTCTGTTTCCAGTTGGCCTCTGCCAAGAACACAGAGCAACCCCAGAGCATGGTCACTGCTGGGCAGCGGAACATGGCCTGCTTATTCCCAGCCAACCTTCCATGAATTAGAATGGGGTACAGAGCGTCGGGGTGTAGGGGAAAGAATAGTGGGGGCTATCATTAATAAAGAGGGATGTGGATTGTGCCTAATGTGGTAACCAGGAACCAAAGACAGGGCAAATAATACAGCAGCGGCAACCCGCAATTTTCAGGAACACCATTAATTATGTTATCACGTGCACCCTTTGCTGTGATAGGAAATTGTATTTATTGCCGTCGGTTACAATCGGAGCATTAAGCTAGATAAAGATACATAACCAACAATTCGGGCTTGAGCCCTTCATCAAGCATCTGGACCAGTGGTTCTCAACATTTTTCTTTCCACTCACATACTGCTTTAAGTATTCCCTTTGCCATCGGTGCTCTGTGATTAGGGTGGGATGTGGGTGGGAAGAAAAAGTTTGAGAACCACTGTTTTAATCGTCCCTCATTGACTCGTTATGTGCACGGTTTCAGAACTCCAAAGGAAATGGGCTGATGACAATTTTTCTCAAGCAAAATATTTCAGTAACAATTGGGTCTGGAGCAGTGATTCTCATCCTTCCCTTCCCACTCATATCAATCCCTTACTAATCACAGAGCACCGATGGGACAGGGATTATTTAAGGTGGGATGTGAGTGGGAAGGAAAAGGTTGAGAACCACTGATATCCACCTCGATGAAGGGCTCAAGCCCAAAACCTTGGTGACATATCTTTATCTTTCCTCTATAAAGGACACAGTTTGACCTGTTGAGTTTCTCCAGTGTCGTGTTTTAACTTCAACAGTGGTGTCCGCAGACGTTCATGTGTCACCACAATTATAGCATGGATTGTTGTAAGTCTGAATCAGAAACAGGTTCATTGTCACCAATTCTATTTTGCAGCAGGAATATAATGCAATAAAGGAGTAAAAATTGCTATAAATTACATTTCCATATTTACACTATTTATAATTAGATAGATTAGTACAAAGGAAGATTTTAAAAAGTGAGGCCATGTCTGTGGTTCATTGTCCATTCAGGAATCTGATGGCAGAGGGGAAGAAGCTGTCCCTGGGCCACTGGGGGCATGTCTTCAGGCTCCTGTACCTCATTCCTGATGGTAGCAGAGTGAAGAGGGCATGGCCTGGGTGGTGGGGGTTCTTTGAGGAGAGAGGCTGCTTTCTTAACACACTGCCTCTTGAATACGTCCTTGATGGACAAACCGTAGATGAACACAGTCCCAATGCAGACAAATGGGATTGGTGGAGCTGGGTGAAAAGATTGGCACTGATGGAATGAGCCAAAGCACTGTAAAACTCCATGACTCCAGCACCAGTGCTCAGTGTGCCATCCTCAAACTGCTCTGCATTTATTTAACTGGGTATTTTTTTTAGACCATAGAACTACAGAACACTACATAGAACCATAGAGCATAGAAACAGGCCCTACAGCACTTCTAATGTGTGCCAAACCAATGACCTGCACCCAGACCATATCCCTCCATACCCGTCACATCCACGTACCTGTCCAAATTGTTCTAATATGTCAAAATTCAACTGCCAGCTCGTTCCACACTCCCACCACTTTTTCCCTTTCACCTTCAACCCATTCCCTCTAATTTTTAATCTTTCCTACCCTCAGTGGAAAAAAAACGATTTCATTAACACTGTCTGTCCCCCTCATAATTTTAAATTCCTCTATCAAATCTCCCCTCATTCTTCTACGCACCAGGGAATAAAGTCCTAACTTGCTTAACCTTTCCCTGTGACTCAGTTTCTTAAGTTCCAGCAACGTTCGTGTGACATGGAGAATGTGTCATCACCATCCCCAGTTACGTGAAGCTTTTAATGTCTCAGAATTCCTCCTTGACAAATGAAATGTCATAAAATAAAATTAAAAGGAAAGGAAGGAAATGAGATGCAGGGAGGAGGGTGGCATCTAACCTCATCCCACTGGGCGGTTGCTGTAGCAGTTAGCGCAACGCTGTTACAATGCCAGCGATCAGGGGTTCGGATCCATGCTATCTGTGAGGAGTTTGTACGCTCTCCCTGTGTCCGTGTGGGTTTTACCCGGATGCTCCCCCTCTTCAAAAATGTAATGGGAGTTGTAGGTTAATTGAGTGTGATTAACGTGGGCCGAAAGTATGTTATATCTTTTTTTTAAAAAAACAAGAAGTACAAACTGTGCAATACAGAAAAAAAATATTCAGTAATCAATAAAGTGCTCAATTAGTCCCTGATTGAGTTTGTCGTTGAGGAGTCTGATGGTGGAGGGGGAGCAGCTGTTCCTGAACCTGGTGGTGCGAGTCTTGTGGCACTGACACCTCTTTCCTGATGGCAGCAGCAAGAACAGAGCGTGTGCTGGATGGTGTGGGCCTGGATACAGAGGAGCCAAAGCTCAGGACAAGAATAAACTCCAGAGGGTTGTTAACCCAGTCTGCGACTCCATGGACACCAGACTTCACTTCATCGAGGACATCACAAGAGGTGATGTCTTAAGAAAGCAGCCTCTATCCTCAGAGACCCTCAACCCCCCCCCCCCCCAGGCCATACCCTCTACATTCTGCTACGATCAGCCTGAAGACGAGCACTCAGCGGCACAAGGACGGCTTCTTCCCCTCCGCTGCTCTCTGACAGAAGCGTTCCCTGTAGATGTTCTTGATGGTGGGAAGGGTTTTGCCTGTGATGTCCTACCTTGGGGTCCCCATACCAGACCGTGATGCATCGAGTAAGCACACTTCCCACCACGCATCTGTAGAAATTTGCCAGGATTACCGATGTCATACCAAACCTCTGCATACCCCTGAGGAAGTCAAGGCAATGGCCTGCTTTCTTCACAATGACATTAGTGTGTTGAGTCCAGGAAAGGTCCTCCAAGAAGGTGACTCCTTGGAATTTAAAAGTACTCATTCTCTCCACCTCTGACCCCCCAATGATCACTGGATCATTCATCTCTGGCTTTCCCCTCCTGAAGTCCACAATCAGCTCCTTGGTTTTGGTGTCATTGAGTGCTTTACTTCTGGGGAGGGACTGGGACTTTTTCCCCTGGAGTGTAGCTGGCAGAAGGGAGACTCCAAGTTGTGTATCAAATCATCGAGGGGCATAGATAGAGTGAACAGTCACACTCTTTTACTCGGGTAATAGGTGTCTAAAACTAGAGGGCATAGATTTAAGTTAAGAGGGGAAAGATTCCGAAGCGAGGGACAACTTTTTCACACAGAGGGTGCTGGTACGTGGAACAATCTCCGAGAGAAAGTGGAACATTTACAGTGTTCAAAAACCATTTGGATAGGAAAGGTTTGGGATACGGGCCAAACACAGGCAAATGGGGCTAATTCAAGTGGACAACCTGGTCAGCATAGCAGGGCCGAATGGCCTGTTTCTGTGCTGTAAAGTTTTATGACTACAAATAATCTCACTGGTTGCACAGTCCTTTGGGAGTAACAAAGTGCCAGGAGGCAAGTCTTTTCTATCATTTTATTTCATCCAAACATATTTTAGTTCTTTAGAGTCAAACAGCACGGAGCAGGGTTTTCGCCCCAACTAGTCCATGCCCTTCTAACCAGTTCCACCCATAAACCTATCCAAATGTCTTTGAATGAGGAATTATTGTTATGAACACATCATGAAATTTGTTGTTTTGTAGCTGTATCACAGAGCAAACATTCATATAAACCACCTGACAACAAGAAATAAACATAGTGCAAGAAAATGAAAAAGGCAAACTAAGGCAGTATCTTTGGTTCATTGGTTATTCAGGAATCTGATGGCGGAGGGGAAGAAGCCGTCCTTGTGCCGCTGAGTGCTCGTCTTCAGGCTCCTGTACCTTTTTCTCTGATCGTAGCAGAATGTAGAGGGTATGGCCTGGGGGGGGAGGGGGGGTGAGGGTCTCTGAGGATAGAGGCTGCTTTCTTAAGACATCACCTCTTGTGATGTCCTCGATAAAGTGAAGTCTGGTGTCCATGGAGTCGCAGGCTGAGTTAACAACCCTCTGGAGTTTATTCTTGTCCTGAGCTTTGGCTCCTCTGTATCCAGACACGGTACACCTGTAGAGGTTTCTGAGAATCTACAATAACATACCGAATATACGTAGCTTCCTCAGACAGCTCGTTCCCAAGGGGGACAGCCTCAACCATTCAAAGGCAGTCCCAGATCCAGCATTATCCTTCATTCATTCCCTCTTCCTGATGCCTTTGAACATAGGACTGTGGCAGATTATGGTATATTTTATCTTGTATATAGATATGTTTTAAAGGAGATAAATTGTGGCAGGTTTTTTAGTGCAGGTCACATACAAACACTTCAAAACAGATCTCATTTAAAATGGCAGAGCTCTGCTCAAGCCAGACAGTCCAGGCTCCTGGTGCCTTTGCACAAACTTTGAAGGACTTCACAAGTAGGTGTTAATTGGACCTGCTGTGGAGTAATGGATTATTGTTTTGGAAAGCAACAGATGAAAGAACTCAGAAGATGAGGTCCGGATCCACAGTCTGTCTGAATGCAGTTTGCTGTTCTAAGAAGGTCATGTGGTTTTCTCTGAGAGAGAGAGAGAGAGAGAGAGAGTGAGAAAGAGAGAGAGAGAGAGAGAGAGAGAGAGAGAGACAGACAGACAGACAGACAGACAGACAGACAGACAGACAGACAGAGACAGAGACAGAGACAGAGAGAGAATTTCTACAGTTCAGCAGCAGTAGCTGGGACTGGAACAGGACAAGCTGGCAAACTTGTGGAAACCCCATTTGGAAGATGGGTTGTGAGTTCTTAGTTCAGCCTGGTCAAAGTCCTTGTGGTTTGTACAAGAGGAGATGGTTGGTTGTATAATATTTCACTTGGAATAAGTGAAACAGAAAAGGAACTCTGTGGTGACCTGAAAGGAAGAGGTTATCATCTCGAAAACCCTGATGGGGCAGGTTTCTTCGGCAAGTCACTGATGTGGCTAATCAGAAGGAATCAGTTTGTGCGTGTCTCTCTGGAAGCCGACAAGAACCTTCCTGGGCAGTAATCATTATCTGGTGAACTTTATAAATGTTAAATTCTGTGCACAGTATAAGAATTGCCTGCCACCAGTGAACTTTGAGGAGTGAGGAGTGAGAGTGGACTGTGAATCAAAGAACTTTTCTGAACTTACACATACATTTTATACGCGTGCGCTTAGAATTAGAAGGGGGTTAAGTTAAATAGTAATAAGTTAAAGTTTGATCCTGTTTTC
Source organism: Narcine bancroftii (assembly GCF_036971445.1). Classification (NCBI taxonomy): domain Eukaryota; kingdom Metazoa; phylum Chordata; class Chondrichthyes; order Torpediniformes; family Narcinidae; genus Narcine; species Narcine bancroftii. Next base: position 367,482,469 of record NC_091470.1, on the reverse strand, counting down.
ATGTTTAAAGATAATTAAAAGCAACTTTGTTTGTAACCAATGGTCCTGGTGAATTTCTATTGCTGCTGGGTTTTGGGGTCCTCTGGGCCTGTAACAGAACATAGAACAATAAAGCACAGTACAGACCATTTGGCCCTTGATGTTGAGCTGACCATCCCTATCCCATAAGCCTCTATTTTTCTAAGAGGTCTCTTAAATGCCCCCAATGTTTCAGCTTCCACCACTATCCCAGACAAGGCATTCCAGGCACTCACATCTTTCTGTGTAAAAAAACTTACCCTGATGTCTCCCCTAAACTTCCCTCCCTTAAATCTGATTCTGTTAAATCCTTTTTTTGTGTGTCTGTTGTACACAGGGTCACGGTGGACAAGATAAAAAGTGTGCGGTCCTCATTAAAGTTCTTGACGCGGTGAACGGCACGCCTGCTGCCAACCTTCACGTTCATATACTGCGGCAAAATGAGAACCAAACGTGGGAACAGATAAACGTCGCGTGAGTACCACATCTGGTTGGTTCTTCCGAAGACATGTTGCACATCTGTAGTGAAACATGAAAGTCTGCAAACACTGTTTTTGTGGTAAAAACCATCTCAGTTCTGCGTTCCACTCCCACGGCCACATGTCTATCCATGGCCTCTATACTGTCCTACCATGACCACCGGTAAATTGGAGGAACAATACCTGATTTTCCATCTGGGCACCTCTCCAGCCGGATGGCATTATCTTCGACTTCTCCAGTTTCTGCTAACCCGCTCTCCCTCCCCTTTCCCCCTGTCAGCTCTCCACCTCCTTCCCTCTCTATTCACTGAGCTATCCCCCTCTCCCTGCTAACTGCTGTGCTCTTCCCTCCTTCTCCACCTGTTACCTCCTGTCTTTGGGACCGTCCTCCTCCCCCCCACCCCCTCCCCACTTACCTTTTTTGTAAGAACATTTTTCCAGACCTCGATGAGGGGCCTCAAGCTCAAAACGTCAGTCATGTAACTTTATCTTTTCTATATAAGATTGTGTTGAGTTTCTCGAGCGTTGGAGGTTATTTTCGTAAAACCCATTCAAATTTATTTCAGATAGCGAACACAGGTTTCTTCGTAAAAGCAAATTTGCGTAAAGCGAGGATTTGCAAAGTGAGGTATATCAGTAATTGGATATGGTAAGATGATGGGTGAGAAATTGATTTTGGCTCTGTGAAAGGAGACAGAGGGAAAGGGTGGTTGGGGAGAGGGGGAGAGAGAGAGAGAGAGAGAGAGAGAGAGAGAGAGAGAGAGAGAGAGAGAGAGAGAGCTAGAGGTAAGGAGACCATGAAGCAACACTTCACTTGTGAATCTGCAGGGGTCGTCTACTGCATCCGGTACTCCTCTACATTGGAGATACTGGGTGCAGACTGGGAGATCGTGCATTGAACACCTTGGCTCTGTCCGCCGCAAGAGCGTGGATCTCCCAATGGCCGCCCATTTCAATACCCTGTCCCATTTCCTTGCTGACATGTCTATCCATGGTCTCATGCACTGCCAGACTGAGACCATCTGCAAACTGGAGGAAGACCTCCAGTATTTCTTTCCATATATCTGCTGGAGCAATCTCCTGTCCCAGTCTCCCCCAGGTGTACACAATGATCACAGCTGCTTATTCCTGCCCCAAGCCTCACTGCCCTTGAAGAGAGCTTGAATTTCCCCTCGTCATCCAAACTTCCCTTCCCTTGCACGTCTGACCCTTCACTCTAACAGGAATGTGCATGTCCTGGACTCGTGCTTTTAAAAGCATCATATCTTCCTAATGTTCCTCTTTCTGTTCAAAATGAACAAGCTATTTAGTGTCTTCAAAGCTGGCCTTGCCCCGATTCTGAACTTTAACTCATGGTCCTGTCCTGTCTCTCTCCCTATTGCTCTCTTAAACCTAATCGAATAATGGTCACTGGTCCCCGAAGGTTCATCCATATGAAGCACATGAACTCATATAATAGACTCCATGTCTTAATTGTCTCCTTACTCTAGGTTAGCACCTTCGAGAAGCAGAGGTAGGCAACCTTTTTTTTAAAAAATTCCATGTTAAGTAATCCCTGTGCCATCGGTGCTCTGTGATTAGTAAGGGATTGCTTAATGTAGGATGTGGGTGGGAAGGGAAGGTTGAGAATCACTGCTCTAGACTCAATTGTTACTGAAATAATTTGCTTGAGAAAAAATGACATTGGCCCATTTCCTTTGGAGTTCTGAAACCGTGCACATAACGAGTCAATGAGGGACGATTCAAACAATGGGTTTCAAACTTTTTCTTTCCACCCACATCTTCTGCCTTCTGGCTCTCCCTCCCATAGGATGATGATGGTTCCTTTCAGTCAGTTTGTGGGGTTTGATATGTGTGCCCTGGAGTGGCTGTACAGGCTGATCCTTGACAGGCTCTGCTTGCCACATACTTGGGAGTTGAGGCCTGGAGGGGCAGCAGGGCAAAAGCTCTGTGGTGGCACTTCCTGTCCCCTCCCTCTGTTGCCTCTTTGAGCTTGTTCTCAGCAGCGTCCACACCTTTTCTGATGGCGTCCCTCCAGTGCGAGCGAACTTGAGCCAGATCCTCCGATGTTGATGGGGCAGTGTCAGCTTTCTTGAGTCTCCTGTGCAGAACATCCTTGTATCGTAATCGATGGCCTCCTCATTTTTGGGTACAAGATGTCCTTGGGCAGTCTTCGTCAGGCTTTCTGACAACAAGGAGGTGCAGTTGGGCTGACATCACCAAGGTTTAAACTGCTGGTGTTCCGGCTCGAGAAAGGACCTCGGTCACGGAGACCTTGTCGCTGCTGCAGCTGGTCAAGCTGATGTAAATGACCACGTCTCACATCCATAGAGCAAGGCTGATATGACCACAGCCCTGTACACCTTGCACTTGGTGGCCAACCTGATGTTCTGTGACCAAACCCACTTATATGCCACCTGAAGCATATCCTTACTAATCGCAGAGCGCTTATGGAATAGCGATTAATTAAGGTGAGATGTGAGTTTTAAAAAAAAGGTTGCCCACCCCTTTTCCAGAGCATCTTTGACCTCGTTCACTCGAGGCTCATTAACACTTGTGACCTGCATGGAGCAGCTGGTGGAGAAAGGAGACAGAGGAGAGGGGGGATCGTCGCGCTGGGATTAAATTTATACATACAGCACAGTAACAGGTTCTTTTGGTCCATGAGCACCGTCCCATCCAATTACACCCAACCTACAATCCCGGTATGTTCTGAACAGTGGGAGGGGGGAAACCGGAACCCCTGGAAGAAACCCACGCAGACACAGGTGTCCATACAAACTCCTTACAGACGCCATGCCATTCAGAGGTTGGGAAGCGCAAAGCTCCACAGTTGCCTAAAATCCGAAATGAAACACTGGAAACACTCAAATGTATGGGCAGTGTAGAGAGAAAAACTTGAACTAATAACAAAGGTGGCTGTCCTTACGGCAGAATCGGCCTGTTCGAACACAAACTGAAATTGTTCAATTCAATGTTGAATTCAGTGGATTCTTCAGTGGATTGGATGTTTGAAAGCTTGTGATTCTGAACTCCCACCTACGTATCATGCTTCGTCTTATTCCCATAATCATTCAAAACTTTCCACTTGCGTCCCTCTCAGAGCAGTGCAGGGCATATGTAAGGCAGAGGTTGATAGGTTCTTGATTAGCCAGGGCATCAAAGGTTATGGGTAGTAGGGTTGAGAGGGGAAATGGATCAGCTCATGATTAAATGGCGGGGCAGACTCATTGGGCAGAATATCCTATTTCTGCTCTTATATCCCATGATCTAATGATCTAAATGGGACTAACTTGGACAGGTTGGACTGAAGGGCTTGTGCTGTAGAAGTCTGTGGCTCCAGGACGTGCAAGGGATTCCTTCTCCCTGCGCTCATGTCGATGCTGGCAATACCTTCAGCATCAAGGCGACCTTTTGCGCTGCTGTGCGAGTGAGGAGAGAGGGTCTCAGCTCCCAGAGCCTGTAGCAAGTTGGAAGCAGGGCCTTCAGATGGGAGCTGGCTGGGCAGGGGAGAGAGAATCATCCACGAGGCTGCAAGGAAGAGAGATGAGCTGAGAAGATTGCCCTAGCAGGGATGTAAAGAGGCAAAGGGATTCGTGGATGATTGTGGAGAAGGTTTACAAAGGTCAGCACAACATCGAGGGCTGAAGGGCCTGTACTGTGATAGAATGTTCCATGTTCTATTTATGGTTAAGGAAACTTTGAAAGGAAATGGACCATAAGAACATAAGCCTTGGGGGCTCCGGTTTCCTCCCTCCATTTGAAATGAACCGGGGGGTGGGGGGGGATATAGATTAATTGGGTGTAATTGGGCGGCACAGACTTGTGGGCTGAAATGGCCTGATACCGTGTTGTATGTCTACATTTAATTTATTTAAAAACTAAAAAATTTAAATAGGAGCGGGAGTCGGCCATCCAGCCCATCGAGCCTGCTCTGCCATTCAATGAGGTCATGACGGATCTGATGATAGGCTCGTCTCCACCAACCTGCCTTTTCCCCATATCCCTTAATTCCCTGACTATGTAAAAATCTATCCAACCTTGTCTTAAATATATTTACTGAGGTCACCTCCACTGCTTCTGTGGGAAGCAAATTCCATATATTCACCACTCTCCGGGAAAAGCAGTTCCTCCTCATCTCCGCCCTAAATCTCCTATTCTGAATCTTGAAGCTATGAGCCCTAGTTATGGTCACCCCCACCAATGGAAACAACTTACCTACCTCTATCTTATCTATGCCTTTCATAATGTTTCTATAAGATCCCCTCTCATTCTTCTAAACATATAACCATTTACAGCACAGAAACAGGCCAGTTCAGCCCTATTAGTCCGTGCCGAACATCATCTCCCACCTAGTCCCACTGACTCACATTCAGCCCATAACCTTCCCCACCTCTCCCATCCATATATCTATCCTTGAATATTAACATCGATCTCGCTTCTACCACCACTACCAGAAGTTCATTCCACTCCCCACCACCTTCTGAGTGAAAAAATTCCCCCTCATGTTTCCCCTAAATTTTTCCCCTTTTTCTCTCAATCCATGCCCTCTTGTTTGAATCTCTTCCACTTTCAGTGGGAAAAGCCTGTCCACATTGACTCTATCCATCCCCCTTATCATTTTGAGTACCTGTCAAATCACCCCTCAACTTTCTACACTCCAGGGAATAAAGTCCCAGCCTGCTCAACCTTTCCCTAAAACCCCAGCAACATTCTCGTAAACCTCCTCTGCACTCTCTCTCTATTCTGTTTATATCCTTCCTGTAATTCGATGACCAAAACTGCACACAATATTCCAAATTTGGCCTCACCAATGCCTTATACAACTTCAACATAACATCCCAACTCCTGTGTTCTATACTCTGATTTATGAAAACCAACATACTAAATGCTTCCTTCACCACCCTATCCACATGCGATTCAACTTTAAGAGAATTATGTACCACAATTCCTAAATCCCTTTGTTCCACTGCTCTTCTCAATTGTCCACCATTTAACGTGTAGGACCTGTTTTGATTTGTTCTACCAAAATGTAGCACCTCTCATTTATCAGTATTAAACTCCATCTGCCATCTTTCAGCCCACTCTTCTAACTGTCCTAAGCTTCGATAATTTTCCTCGCTGTCCACAACACCACCAACGTTTGTATCATCTGCAAATTTACTAATCCAATTTATACCACCCCATCATCTAGATCATTAATATATATGCCAAATAGCAGTGGGCCCAGTACCAATCCCTGAGGCACTCCACTTATCACCAGCCTCCAATTCAACAAACTATTTTCCATCACTACTCTCTGGCATCTCCCACCCAACCATTGCTGAATCAAGTACCAGATGACTCAATCTCTCCTTGTAGGCCAATTGCTTCATTCCTGGAATCAACCTGGTGAACCTCCTCTGCACTTCCCCCAAAGCTAGTGCATCTTTCCTCAAGGAAGGAGACCAGAACTGCACGCAAATGCAGGCAAATGGGACTAGCCCAGATCACTCACCTGGTAAGCATGGATGATGACATATACTTCAGACTTCAGACTTCAAGTGAAGGTTCCCCTTCACTTCCTATGGATTCCACGTGACCTGCTGAGCTGCTCCAGCATGTTTGCGACTCGACCCCAGTATCTGTGGATTTTCTTGTTTAACTCGGCATGGACAAGTTGTGCTGAAGGACCTGTTCTGTGCAGTATGACTCTATGACTCCAGAACCTATATGACCTCTGCTCACCATGAATGAAAACTCTACTGAGTTACACCAATTGAACTAAGCAAGTGAATGAGACATAACCAAAGTTAGTGTGATCCAATTCATGGTGAGGTTGCTTGCCACATCCTTCAGAACCAAATGACATCTTCCCTTTTTGTTCCACTCACATAAAGTCATCCCCTACAACCACAGAGCACCTGAGACATCCTATGCCAGAGCTGGTCTGTGGTTAGCCAGGGATGACTTAAACTGCTATGTGAGTGGAACAAAAAGATTGAGAACTGCTGGCATCAGAGAAGGTGGAGACCTTTCAGCCCAATACCGTAGAACCCCTGGTATCTGGCTCCTATGGGGATTGGTAGATGTCGGATAAGCGTATTTTCCGGTTGCTTGAGACTTCTCTTACAATGTCTAACTAAATCACCTGCATTAAGAATGAACAGTTTAAAAGATAAATATTCTATTCTGAACAAACTTCATTTGCTTGAATATATAAACCTTAAAGCATTTTATTTTATTTTCAGTCACATTCTTTGAAAACATTTAACCGTCGTTGCATCTGCAGGTTCCTCCTCCTCCACGGAACCACCATAAACATGAACAGTAACATTATAGATAATTAACCCCCACCCCTCCCCAAAGCAGATAAAGCATCTGACTGGGGTGACACTTATTAAGGAGACACTTTAAGAGAGTCCACTCCAATGACGAACAGTATTAACCAGCTCTTCATCCTGGGCGACAACATCGCTGTTTCACACAACTTTATTCAAACAGCTGCCACAAGCAAAGCCCCGACCAAGGCCCTCCCTCTGCTGGCTGAATATTTGCTCCCATTTTTACCAAAGGCTTTGGTATGACTTCAGAGAACATTTACTTTTACAATTTTAAACTTGCATATTTTTACCTATTATTTCATTCTTAATTTATTTTTTTGCTGGTTGCTTGAATTCCGGATAACAAGGTATTACCAACCCTCTGGAATGAACATTAAACCTTCCAACTTCAGGTGACCTGCTCTCCCAATGTTACCCATTAACACAATGATCTCTTTTCCTCACCCTGTTTTGTCAAGGTGTCTTCCTGATGGTCAGTGCTCGTGCCCTTTGTCACGAGGTCTGCCTTGTCTGGTCACCACGTTACGTTTTACCATGCACACCTGCTACCTGCCCCTCTCACTCTTTCCCCAGTTCTGAGACAGAATCCCTAATATGAACGTGGAACGTTCCAGCACAGTACAGGCCCTTCAGCCCACGATATTGTGCTGACCTATAAAAACGGGAGTGGCACAGTTAATGTAGTGGTTATCACGAAGCTGTTACAGCGCCAGCGATTGGGTCCTGGGTTCGAATCCCGCGCTGTCTGTAAGGAGTTTATACTCTCTCCTCGTGTCTGCGTGGGTTTCCCCCAGGGGGCTCCAGTTTCCTCCCACCCATCAAAAATGTACCGGGGTTGTATGTTAATTGGGTGTAATTGTGCAGCACAGGCCTCATGGGCCATGAGCGTCCGTTACCATGCTGTATGTCTGAATTTCAATTTAAGCCTACACCACCCTTCTAACCCTTCCCTACCTCACACCCACTATGCATTAATAATCATACATCCATGTGCCTTTCGAAATCTCTTAAATGTCCCCATTGTACCAGCCTCCACCACCAATCCCTGCCATGCATTACAGGCACCCACCACGCTTTGAGTAAAATACTCTGACATCGGCCCTAAATTTTCCTCCACTCATCTTAAAACAGATGTCCTCTGGTACTTGCAGGAAAAAAGGTGATAGCTCTCCACCCTATCTAAGCCCCTCCTATTCTTATATACCTCAGTTAAGTTACCTCCCATCTTCTATTGCTCCAAAGAGAAAAGCCCTGGCTCAGTCATCTTTGCTTCATAAGACATGTTCTTCAATGCAGGCAACATCCTGGTAAATCTCCTCTGCACCCTTTCCAAAGCATGGACGTCCTTCCTTTCTTTCCTTTAATGGGATGACCAGAACTGAACACAATATTCTAAGTGTGGTCTTACCAGAGTTTTATAGAGCTGCAACATGACCTCAGAGTTCTTGAACTCAATCCCCTGACTAATGAAGGCCATCACACTATACACCTTCTCAACCACCCTATCAACGTGTATGACAACCTTGGTCTATGGACCAAGACCCTAACCCTCCACACTGTTAAGAGTCCTGCCATTAACCGCCTTCAGGTTTGACCTTCCAAAGTGCATCACTTCACACTTACCTGCATCAGCCACTTCTCCACTCATTTCTGCATCCTGTCAGATAGAATTTCTAAGTTTAAGAGGTGTTTAGGAAAACACTAATTGGCAAGCTATAGAAGGGTAATAACCTATCAGAGGCCAAATGGGATTGGTGTTGATGAGCAAGGTTCTGATGGGCTGCTTGACTCCATAATGCTCAATGCAAAGAGTTTGCCTCATGTGTACAGCTTGAGGTTGAAATACTTGAGTATATTGTCGATTCATTGACAAGTAAATCCTTGTTGTATTGCCTTGCTTTGTAGGGTTACAGGAATGCATGGAGAAGTCCACAACCTTATATTTGAGGAGCACCTCACAGCTGGCCTGTACAAGGTCCACTTTGAGACTGGTATCTATTGGAGAAACCGTGGGCTGGCCTACTTCCACGAGTGTGCTGATGTAAGTTCTGCTTCCATTACAAACACTTTATTCAGCGAAAGACAAGAGTCTCTGTGTGGGGCCATGGGAGATGGGCAAGGCCCTCAAAGAGAACTTCTCCTCTGTTTTAACGATGGAGGAGCACATGATGATGGGGAACTTGGGGGCAGTTAATGGAAGTGGCTTGAGATCAGTCAGATTTACAGTTGAAGAGGTGCAAAAGGTCTTGTTGAGAATGCAGATAGACAAGTCTTCTGGGCTGATGAGATATATCCAGGGACACTGTGCGTAGCTAGAGAAGAGCTTGGAGGTGACCTGGCTCAGATTTATCATGGAGGTGCCAGAACACTGGAGGGTGACAAATATGGTGCCTGCATTGATCGGAGCTGGGTCCATTGTTGTTTGTTGTCTATCTCAATGATCTGGATGATAATGTTGTAAATTGAATAAGCAAGTTTGCATATTACACTAGGATAGTGAGGACTGGCTTTCAAAGCTTAAACATGGGCATAGAAATGTAAATATAGAAATTACAACCCAGTACCAGCCTTCAGCCCATGATGTTGTGCTGAACTATACATACCTACCCATAAAAAAAGAAACCCTTCCTACCCCATAACCCTCTAATTTTCTTTCATCCATGTGCCTGTATCAGAGTCTCGTAAATGCCCCTAATGTTTCACCACTACCCCTGGCAACACGTTCCAGGCACCCACAACTCCCTGTGTAAAAAGAAACTTACCCCTGATGTCTCCCCCAAAACATTCCTCCCCTCACCTTGTACAGATATCCTCTGGGGTTTTCAACTCCTGCCCTGGGAATAAGTTGTTGGCTGTCTACCTTATCTATAGCTTTCATAATTTTGTAGACCTTTATGAAGTCACCTCTCATCCTTCTTCATTCCAAAGAGAGAAGTCCCAGCTCTGCTAACCTTGCTTAATAATGAAGAAGGACATATTTTCCAATCCAGGCAACATCCTGGTAAATCTCCTCTGCCCCCTCTCCGTAGCTTCCACATCCTTCTTGTAATGAGGTGACCAGAACTGAACAAAATACTCCAAGTGTGGCTTCACCAGAGATTTATAGAGCTGCTGTATCACCTCATGACTCCTGAACTCAACCCCCTGACTAATGAAGCCCAGCACACACACCATAGGCCTTCTTAACTATCCTATCAACCGACACAGCGACCTTGAGAGATGTATGGATTTGGACCCCAAAGCTTGCAAAGGGATCTGGACCACCTTCTGTCTCAATCAACATCACTAATTTAATGTAAAGTGTGAAGTGTTGCATTTTGGAAGAACAAACCAAGGTTGGACATACACTGTAAATGGTAGGACACTGAGGAGAGTGGTAGAACAGAGGGATCTGGGAATACAGATTCCTTGAAAGTGGTGTCACAGCTGGACAGGGTTATAAAGAGAGCTTTTGGCATATTGGCCTTCACAAATCAAAGTATTGAGTATATGAATTAGGATATTTTATTAAAGTTGTATAATACATTGGTGAGACCACATTTGGAGAATTGTGTGTTATTTCGGTCATCCAACTGCAGGAAAGATATCAATAAGATTTACTAGGATGTTGCCCGGACTTCAGCAACCGAGTTACAGGGCAAGTTTACACAGTTTAGGACTTTATACCCAGGAGCATAGAAGAATGAGGGTAGATTTGATAGATGTATTTAAAATTAAGAGGGGGACCGACAGAGTAAAAGAAGACAGGCTTTTTCCACTGAGGGTAGGTGAGATACAAACAAGAGGACATGAGTTAAGAGTGAAAGGGGAAAAGTTCAAGGGGAACTTCTCCACACAGAGAGAGAGTGGTGGGGGTATGGAACAAACTGCCAGCTGAGGTGGTGAATCCAGGCTCAATTTTAACATTTAAGAGGAATTTGGACATGCACATGGATGGCAGAGGTAAGGAGGGCTATGGACTGTGTGCAGATCAGTGGGACTAGGAGCAAAAATGGTTTGGCACAGACTAGAAGGGTGTTGCTGTAATGTACTTGGATGGGAGAGGTATGAAGGGATATGGTTTGGCTGAGGGTCAGTGAGAATCAACAGAATGATAGTTTGGCACAAACTGGAAGGGATGTAAGGCCTGTAAGACTCTGAGACTCTTGTGCAATGAAAAATTAAAGGCTTCACTTCTGATCCCTCACCTCACGCAAAACTCTTGCTGACATGAATCCACAAACTTGAGTGAAGCAAAAGATTCTATTTCACCACCTATTTCAGGACATTGCAAAGGTATTTTACGACCACTGCAGAATTTTTAGAAGGGCTGTCATTTTTGGAATGCAACCAATTTCTCTGCAGATTGCTCCCACATAAAGCAATGGGAGCACTTGGTTTAGGGATGTAGGTTGAGGCAGGCGTATTAGTCAGGTGTCTGACGATAATACCATAGAACCACAGAACATTACAGCACAGAAACAGCCCCTTTGGATCTTCTAGTCTGTGCCGAACCGTTTTTCTGCCTAGTCCCACTGACCTGTCCATACCCCTCCCATCCATGTACCTGTCCAAATTCTTCTTAAAAGGTTAAAACTGAGCCTGCATTCACCACTTCAGCTGGCAGCTCATTCCACACTCCCAACAGTCTTTATGAGAAATACCCCCTAATCTTTTCCCCATTTACCCTTAACCTATATCTTCTGGTTTGTATCTCACCTCCCCTCAGTGAGAAAAGCCTGTCTACATTTACTCTGTCTATCCCCTCATAATTTTAAATTCCTCGATCAAATCTCCCTATTCCTCCCTTATCCTGTTCTCAGAAATGCTACCCTATCAATGGCTCCCAGAATTTTATAAACCTCTATCAGATCTCCCCTCAGCCTCCAATGCTACAGAGAAAGCAAACCTCTCCCCATTGCTCATGTCCTCTAAACCAGGCAGCATCCTGGTTAACCTCCTCTGTACCCTTTCCAAAGCCATCCCTTCCTGTAAGGGGGTGACCAGAGCTGCATACAGTTGTCGAGCAATGAAAGGAATCCATTAATTCTTGGTTTTTGTATGTCTCTATGTATGTCAAAGATCACCTGTTAGTCTGCTCACAGAAACACCTCACTCACTGTACCAGTGACAAGTTAACGTAACATTTCCATTCAACTCTAAACAAATGACCTTTCTCCTTCACAAACATAGCTAACTCCCCCTCTCTCTCCTCAACCCAATGGGAGCAATTTTCACATTCTAATCTTTCCCTGCAAACTCCAGTGGGATGGGGACCCCATCATTATTACTAATGGTAAGATCAGCTCCCCCAGTGATGGAATTATTGCCACTCCATCATCTGATGAAAATGAATTTACATGTTAAATAGCCATGTTGTATTGACTCTTTGAAGGTCTGTGCATGCGTTGGTGTAGAACAGTCATTTCTTAATGGGGGCTGCAGCACATTTCACAGGGCCAAGGACAGAAATCATTTTTTTAAAAAAGTGGTTTTTTTAAAATGTGTAAAAGTACAGAAGAAATCAATTAAACTTGACTGCTTCACAGGGAAGGGGGCCTGTAAACTATGAGCAGAGTCCTAAGGGGGCCGTAACCGAAAGAAGGTTGAGAATGGCTGGTCTAGAACATTGAGTATGTTCAGTAAGCTGCAGGAATCAATCACCGTCATGCAGTCACTGATCCTATTGGTTCAAGGATTATTTTGCTGGAACACTCCTGTATTCCCAAATGTGCTGGAGAAATTTAGAGGCTCACGCAGCAGTAAAGGGTAACCAACAGTTCGGGCCGAAGCAAGAACATAATATAAAAGAGGGGGGAGTGGGGGGGAGAGAGATCGGGGAAGAAGGGAGAGGAACACAGGCTAACAGGTCTTGGGTGAATAGTTTAAATCCTGAATTCCTCTCTCTCATCCCACTGCTACCAATCGCTGGATTTAATTCTCTTCCACTAGTCGAGACATGTTGATGGAATTGGGCCAAATTGGATCCAAGATTGGATAGAATATTACTTGCTTTTATTGTCAAAAGTGTTTCATGCTGTCCAACAGCTCATTATTCTCATTTCCATTTCTGCGTAATTGATTGAAGAGTTGCCAATGTAGAAATGTTGGCAGAGAAAATCATCCACAGTGGATTGGGACATGCAATACAATTGGTAAACCTGCTCTCTCATCAACTCTAACATGACAAACAATAGTCCGGGAATAAGATCAACACACAGGAACTCAGCAGATCACGCAGCATCTCTGAAGGGGAAAGGCAGTGACGTTTCAGGCCTGAGCCCTGCTCCCAAAGATTGGGCAAGTGCCCAGATAAAAGGTGGTGGAGGGGGGAAAGGGGAGAAGGAGCACAGGCTCATGCCAGTGAGAGGGGGAAGGAGCTGAGAGGTGATGGGGGGATAGAGAGCTGAGAAAGATGCACTCTGATAGAAGGAAGGAAGGGGTGGGAGCTGGAGGAAAGAAGGTGTGGACAGGCAGGGGAATGAGTGAGGGAAGAGTTCTTGATTCCCCTACCATGAGAAACAACTTTGGAGAGAGTAGATGTGGCAAAGTTGTTTCCCATGATAGGGGAGTTAAGGACAAGAGGGTACAACTTCAGGATTTCAGGGCGCACCTTTGTTGAAGTCTAGACGTGTGTAGCACCAGAAGCCACTTTATTGCAATAGTTTGTAATTAGTCCCATTCCCTCTGCTTATTTCCACATATTGCTGCAAATGCTTTTCCTTTTAGGAAGAAATCTAATGAAATATTTTTTTAAAATCCCGTTTGGGGCGTTGTGTTCAGTGTTGGTGACTGAGCTGCAGGAAAGATATCGTCAAGCTGGAGAGGGTGTAGAGAAGATTTACGAGGACGTTGCCAGGATTCGGGGGCCTGAGCTATTGGGAGAGGTTGAGCAGGCTGGGGCTTTATTCCTCGGAGCGCGGGAGGATGAGAGGGCATCTCATAGAGATGTACAAGTTTATTGTCATCTGATTGTACAAGTACAACCTGATGAAACAGCGTTTGCCAGTCCTCACTAAAAACATGCATACACACAACAGACAAATATATATGCAGGACAAGTATTATATCTAAAAAAATTAATATTGTTTTGTACAAATGAGTCTTGGATAGTTAGTGCGAGCAGTTCCTTTGATCGTTCACCGTTCTCGCTGCCTGTGGGAAGAAGCTGTTTCTCAGCCTGGTGGCGCTGGCTCTGATCCTCCTGGATCTCTTCCCCGACGGGAGCAGGTGAAAGATGCTGTGCTCAGGGTGGAAGGGGTTCGGAATGATTTCACGTGGCCATTTCAGACAACGATCCTGGTAGATCATGTCAATGGGAGGGAGGGAGACCCCACTGATCCCTCTCTGCTAATCTGATGGATTGACCTTGATCCATTTCTCTGCAGTAAACCTACAGAAGGTTGACGTAATGGTGGCCGGTAGCTTTAGTCTTCTCAGAAAGTGCAGTCGCTGCTGCGCTTTCCTGACAAGTGAGGGGATGTTGAATGTCCACGATAGGTCATCATGAGAGGGACAGATAAGATGAAGATAGTCTTTTGCCCAGAGTAGAGGGAAAAAATCAGTAACTAGAGAACATAGGCAAGGTTGGTGGGGGGGGGGGGGAGTAAGAAATTTAACAGGAACCCAAGAGGATTTTTGTTTTACACAGGTGTAGAATGGCCTGCCGGGGAATGTAGTTGAGGCAGGGTCTGTTACAACGTTTAAGAAAATAATGGATAGGATGGTTTTAGAGCAGCAAACTCAACCCTTTCTTTTTGGCCATGGCCCCCTTAGGTCTGTGCTCAAGGTTTATTGACCCTCTTCCCTGTAACACGAGGTGAAAACAAGGCTTCCACTCTGAGCATAACTGTGGTTTGTGATCCCAGAATAAACAAATAGGAAATCATTCTCATTGGTCCTATAAAAAGCAAGAAAACATGAATCTGCATATAGATTCTTAGAGCACAATGGTTTGTACACAATGGGGACCTTGAGCATTGTCAAGGATGTGAAAACTTAATTAAAAACTTTAAAATAATTATAAAATTAAACTGTTAGTGAGATCCTTCAGCTTGATGTTACTGCCCAATTTTTTTTTGGTCAGGCTTCAAATTGGATAGTGAAGGTCACCTCTTGTTGTGACAATCACGTCTGGATTATTGGCAAATGAAACCTCCTTGCTGAATTCACATTGCCTCCAGCCTTGAAAAAGAAATCTCACGTTCACTCGAAAAGCCTGGCAGCAAAGTCCTTTCCTTCCCCCCCAAAAAGTTTAATCTATTCAGTTTCCATGCCCTCTTCCCCGTACCCCATAAAGGATTTCACTCCGTGGCCCCCACGTAGAGCCCCTCATTGAGAATGCTGGTTTCAAGGGATGTTGCCCAAACCTTGTTCCTCCAACTGTGGTTATGTTTTGAGCTGAGATTAGTTTTCTTGTTTCAGGTGGTTTTCCGCGTGGCCAGCTCAACTCGCAAGCACTACACTCTAGCAGTTCTCCTGAGCCCCTACTCCTACTCCACCACTGGGCTGACCAGCAGTCAACATTAGACCAAGCACGTGGCTCCCAGTAAAGACTGCTCAGACTCCGTATCTGATGAATAGGGCAAATTGCCTGGAGAGAACTCAAATTAATAAAAGGTCAACAGTTTGATTTATGCAAAAATTAAGCTAACCTTTTGGCTTGAAGTTTAATCACATTTACATTCAATCGCGAGCTGTAATTAAAGCACTGCTTAACCCAACTTTTTAAACTGTGAAGAGATTATGCACTGTTGAGCAACCTTTTGTACCTCTCACTGGGCGAGACGTTTTTTTATATTATTCCTCATCTCTGTAGACGTCAACAAGGAAAGGTTTTATTAATGTAATTATTGACGTTCTTGTCCCTTAAGAATAGTTAGGTTTTTTTTACAACTTCTAATACTGTGATCAGTTCATTTGGACATTGTCCTAAATTATCTTGCATGAAATCTGGAATCCGAGTTTGCTGTTTTTACACTGCTTCACTTCAAATCCTACACTGGCCACTACAGTGCCTGAACACTTCGGAGCTTGCTGCAAAATTAAAGATGGAAATGTGAATAAAGGTTTGGAAAAATTCATAAATGAACACACGAACGGCTGGTATTGTTTATTTTCATAAAATGATATAAAATATACAAATATTACCAGAAACACTGCAAGGCAGATACTTGAAAGTAATCTATTACTTGAAAGCATGACTGTTCATCCTTCCTGTAGCCAGCTACCATCGATTTTTGCCTACAACCTTACCCTGAAAATAAAAGTGATTTACACAACCGTACAAAATTATACGATTGACATTATGGGCATTAAAGCAGAAAACAATTTCTACCACGGTTTACAGGTTTTTTTTTACAATTTCCAAATAAAGTTTCAATCTTTCCAATTTAAAATCCACATTTAATATATATTTATAAATTATCTCTATAAATAAATATATAACAGTTAAAGTGCACATTTCTTTCACAGGAGGTCATAAAGGGTTAAATTAACAAGTCTCAACTATTAGGGTGCATCTTGTGTCAAGGTTTCATTTTGATGAGTTTTGACAGACCAAACGAGATTTTAGGGTTTTATCTGTTCAGATAACCCGACCTGTCATTCAAAGGTTAACAAAATGCACGATGAGGCAGTAAGTGCAATTTCAAAGGTAAACAATGCAGCAAAATAAAAGCATTGCCTTCCACATAACTGGTGTATTAATGCCTGCAAGATTGGACATTGCAGTTCATGAATGTTTTCAAGATTTCAGTCTTGTTTTCAGAATCATTTGTTTTCATTCAAAGGTGTAAACCAATTGAAACGTTGTCCCACCAGACTCCCGCCCCATTCTAATCTTCAGATATCTCTTCTTTTGGTTTACCAGTCTTGAGGATAATCAGGTAGATTTAATCTGTCCCCTTCTTTTATTTGAAATGGTTACTTCTCATTGTGAGGAAGATATACATCAGAAACCTGCCAACTTGTGACACCACTGCCCCAGGGAAGGCACAGAATTATCTGTGAACAGGGAAATCCGTTTGGGATATGCACATTTATACACAATTGAAATTTTAGACCTATTTCCTCCAAGAGGCAAAAGCCTCTCTCCTCTGGAAGGGACGTTTGTAGAAAGGTGCACAAACAAGTTCACTGCACGATGAATTTATCACATACGCTGAAAAATATTCCACAGAAACTATCAGTGGGGTTAATCTGCATTACATTCTGTAACACTCAAGTTCAGATTCTCACACAATTGCAACACAACAAGCAAAGTCCGAAGGGATATTTTTACCTGCATAGGATGTGGATATGACATTTGGTACGCATCCTTCATTATACCTAAACTGAAGCGGTTAAGAATCAATCATACTGGGATATCTGTGGTCTCAGATTTTTATGGCAGATTTCCTTCTTTAAGGACAATGTGGGAGTTACAATGTGGGAGTCCAAAGATTGCCTTGATTTTTAATTAAATCACAGACTAAATCACTTGAATTTAAATTTTCTTGCTTCAAACAACATCCATGAATTATGTTTTAACCAGCGTGATGTTGTATCTTAAAATGATTTGCATGGGGATGCCATGGAAGGAGGGAACAGATGACAAACGACAAATGGGCGGGAACCAAGACCAGAATAGCTGGTGGATGCTCAGGCTCCAGGGCAACACTGGCTGGACTGAAAGAAATTCACAATGAGACTGACACACTTCATTCGTCCAGCTATTTCAGTATGATCCATCTGGACCTCAGCGCTTGCGTTAATGGGCAGGCTTTACCATTTACTTTAGGTACTAATTAATAGTAAATATTAAAGCGACAAGGAAATTGGGCATCAGGTGGGCCAATCAAGGCCTGAAGCAATCACTAGACTGATGTTCCGTTGATTCATCCAAACCCATTGTGAGGGCAGTTAATTTTAATGACACAGCAAGTTAGAAGCCCATTCTGGCCATTGTAACCAATGCTGCCCTAATGATACCCAATTAACCCATCGATGCTGTATATTTTTGGAGGGAGGGAGGAAAGCAGAGCACTGGAGAAAACCCATGCAGTCAAACCCATGGGGAGAATGCACAAACTCCTTCCAGACAGGACCGGCTTTGAACCCTGGTCCCTGGCACTGTGCTAACCATACTACCTCTTGAGGAAGGTGTGCTTTTTTTCTCCCCAAGAGCAACTGAGGATGATTTTGATTCCAAAGCTTGCTAATTCTGACTGATGCAAAATAATTGTCCTCTTTCTGCTCGTCATGGGATATTTTGAACTCGTTTGCATGGGTTTGGTACTTCAGGAATAACACTCAATTGTAAGTTCAGGTCTCAGAGCCACAAGGATTACAGTTTTCAACTGCGGCTGGTGACAATTGTGAAAAGTTTGAGAGAAAAGATCTTCAAATATACATCAATGAAAACAAACAATACCAGGCTTGTCCACAACTAAAGAACTATAGTCCACAAATGAGTCAAGAGAATATTCCTTGGGCCACTCATGAGGCAGCCGATTATGAGCAAACAAAAAATATAGAAAACAAATTAATTACCTTTTTTTTTAAAAAAAGAGCAACAGAAGGCCACCCTTTCTTTGGAGGAGTCCAGCAATGACTGTTTGTCAAGTTCTCAGAGCAAAATCAAACAAAACAACAGATCCTTAAACAAATCTCAATTAAAAATCAAATGAACGGAGCATCATCCAAAACCTATTACAATGGTCCAATGGAATATATCTTAACAACTTGAACCTAGATACTCACTCCATGCTTTTATAACTATTGGCAGACACATTAATTTTATGTTTCCTTTGCAAGGTGGACATAGAAAACAAGGCCTCATGTTCTAAATGGGGATGCAAGTTGAGTTTACTAAATGGTGAAACTTGAGACATGCAGGAAGTCTGCAGGCTCAAGGATGCCCCAGATGGCTGTCGGACAATTCTGAAGAGTAGATACCAAGCAGCAAACACAAATCCCTCTGGGATTTTGGTTCAACCACTCGTTTACTTTCATCCATCTGCCGGAGGAAGAAAATGTACCTTTCAACTTGGATCCAGTGAGCGCCTCTGCGGTTTGGAAATGCAATACACCAATGCGCTGGAGAAACTCGGTAGGTCACACAGCATCCAAAGGAAGTAAAAGGCTAACCAAATCATTTAGCCCTAACAAAGGCCCCAAGCTCGAAACCTTGGTTATCTTTTACTTCCTATGGATGCCACGGGACCTGTTGAGTTTCTTCAGTGCATTGGTGTATTACATTCGACCCCAGTGCCTGCAGACTTTCTTGTTTCACTTTGCTTTCAAAATGCCATGAAAGCACCACTCCCGGCTGAAAATAATCTCAATCAAACTAATTTTACTTCCAAAAGAAAGCATTTCCCATATCATAACTAGGTTATGCTATTTAGTAACGTATAATCTTACTGTAACCAGGCGTGTTAATAGCTACCAGAAACCAGATAATTTTGCAATTCTTTCCACACTATTCAGTATGGAAAGTAAATGATGTGTCTTAGATTATGTACATTTTGTTCTCACATGCCAAGTTACATACATACATATACTGTATATAATTCCTTTTTAAAAGGAACATCACATAAATGCATTAGTTCAATAGTATAAAAAAGGAGTGGCAAAGTGCACAATTTGACAGTATATTTACAAATCCATAGCATTAATTCAAGTGGAGCACAAGCCTTCATTTAGCTAAAAATTACAATGTTATGCAGCGCTTACAAATGGAAATTCTATTGGCTTTAACTACTCTGTACAGAAACAGCTGATCACAACAAGGAAGTTGGTACAATCGTGCAAGGACCATAATGAGGGCAGACCCTTGACTTCAGAGTGAAGGCGCAATCTGTCAAAGCGCACAGTGAGCACATGGGTAAAGCTGGAGCACACACATGCAGTTAACATTCAGCTGTTCGACATTCAGGACTCCAGCCGTCATTCAAACATCCGCACCTGGAGGTGCTTTGGCTGCTTCTCAAGACCCTTAAAGTCTTTCACGGAACCGCCGGAACACAAGTGCGCTGACATCCAATAATACTACAGAGAAGCTGTTGATTCTAAGTGGTCCCATCCTATTTAATCATCAGGCCACGGGAGCCAACTCTGGTGTGAGGTTCACAGTTATATTCTTGTACAAAAAGTGCAGAGTTATATTTGGAGTGTACTTCAAGTTGTTCAACCCATCCAGGGGTTGACGTTCTTTAGAGTACCTCAACAATTTATATCTGTGAGAAACAAAAAAAAAAGGAAATGTTTAAGAGAACAGAGAGGCAAATCAAAGTGGACCAACAACTCAAGAAACAATTGAGATGGAAGCCTTTCATCCCAGCTTTATAACAATATAACAAGCTTGCTAAGTTATTCAACAAGATCATGGCTGATCTGTGGACTCAGCTCACTTACTTGCCTGTTCCCCAGAATCCTGAAGTCCCCCATTCTACAAAAATCTTGAGCACATTCAATGAGGCAGCCTTTCTTCTTCTCTTCTTTGGCTTGGCTTCGCGGACGAAGATTTATGGAGGGGTAGGTCCACGTCTGCTGCAGGCTCGATTGTGGCTGACAAGTCCGATGCGGGACACGGTTGCAGCGGATGCAGGGGAAAATGGGTGGGTTGGGGTTGGGTATTGGGTTTTTCCTCCTTTGTCTTTTGTCAGCGAGGTGGGCTCTGCGATCTTCTTCAAAGGAGGTTGCTGCCCGCCGAACTGTGAGGCGTCAGGATGCACGGTTGGAGGCGAGATCAGCCTTTACTGCTTCTTAATTTTAATTTAAAAATGTGGACCTCCAGCACAGTAAAACAGGCCATTTCAGCCCATCAGCCCTATCCTGCCCAATTACATCCAGTACGTTTTTGAAGATGTGGAGGAAACCGAAGCCCCCCCCACCCGAGGAATCCCACGCAGACACGGTGAGAATGTACAAACTCCTTAAAGACAGCGCCAGATATGAACCCCAGTTCTGATCACTGGCACTGGAACTGGGGTAAAAGAAAGGATTCTGTTGACACCATGGTTAAGTGGAGCCCCCGAGGCATCGGTGATGTATCTTCATCTTTGCTATATAAAGGCTGTTTGACCTGCTGAATTTTTCCATCATCTGTGTTTTTATCGGCGCTGTAACAGTGTTGCGTTAACTGCTTTGCTTTCCTTGAGCAAAGAATTCCACAGATTCACTACTATCTGGGAGAAGCAATTCCTCCTCATCGTCTTAAATCTACTTCCCCATATCTTGAGGCAATGTCCCCTAGTTCTACAACAACCCTATGAGGAACTTTCCTGTTAATCTCACTTCTCCTTTCCCACATGTTTCCAATTCCTTTCATACAGTTCCTATTGAATCTGCTCCCATTATGTTCTGGAGGTAAACAAAGTCTGCGGGCACTGAGGTCTAGAGAAACTAAACGGGTCTCACAGCATCCGAAGGAAGTAAAAGGCATTCAACGTTTTGGGCCCAAGGTCTTTGATGGGAAAATCTCTTTCCTGAATCCCAATTCACTGAGCAACAACAAAGTAATTCTCCCTTCTCCTCAGGTTTCTTCATCATCATTTAAAATCTGCTTCTCCTTGTTATCGACCCTCCTGCCAGTGGGAACAGTTCATCCCACACACCCTAACCAAACCACTCAATTTTGAGCCAAACAGTTTAATCTTTTCCTAAACTTCTGTACTTCAAAGGAGAATTAAGTCTCAGATGTCAATAAAAGCCTGAACATCTCAGAGAGCAACTTAGCAAATTCTCTCTGCACTATAAACTGTTTCAAACAAAAAATAAAATCAAAACTGCTCAATACTGCATCAGAAATGATCTCACAAATCTGACTCCTACTGCCTTAGGTATTTGTTTCAGTTGATCCTTAACATTTCCAATCTATTTTTGAGCTACCAAGTATCAGTGCTCATATTAACTGCATTATGCTAAGGCCATTTGGCCTTCAAATCCATGCCAGCTCAAAACAGAGTCAATCCAGCACAGTTAGCCTAGCAGATGTGGTTACAGCGCCAGCCCCTAGGGTTTGAATCCGGCGCTATCTGTAAGAAGTTTGTATGTTCTCCCCATGTCTCTGTGGGTTTCCTTCAACCATTCAAAACATATGGTTTTATTGTATTGTATATGTTGAATATTTATTGGTTTTGGAGGGGGGTGGGAAGGGGGTGAGAGAGGGTAGGGGGGAAAAGGGAGAAAATGCCACTGTGTATATTTAATGAGAAACGTTTGTATATATTTTGGTTGATATGGTTCACAATGTGAAAAATAAAAAAAATCATTCAAACATACTGGGGTTGTTGGTCAATTGGGCATGGGCTTGTAGGCTGGAAGGACCTGTTACAGGGCTGTATGTCTAAAAAATCCCATCAGTCCCAATCCTCTTCACCATCCCTGTGATCCTAAAGTTTATTCTTCCTCACATGCCCATAAACCACCCCCTCATTTGATTCTTTTTGCCACTCACCAAGGGGCAAGTTTCAGTGGACAATTAAGCTCCAGACCTGCATTTCTTTGGAAGGCAAAAGGAAACTCATGCATCTGCAGGAAATGCACGTGGTCACGGGAAGAATGTACGTTCAACACAGGCAGTACCTGTGATCAGGACTGAATCCTGTCCTTGGAGCTGTGAGAAGTCATCTTCTCCAGGAGCACCACTGAAAGCATCCTGTCAGGGTGCATCGCTGCGTAGAGCAGGAACTATTCCACCCAAGACAGCAAGAAACTGCAGAGTCTAACATGTGGCTCAGACATATTCCCACCCCTCCATCGATGCCTCCCACTGCCCACATATGGTGTAATTCCAATCAGGCCACACTCTCTTCACCTCCCTTCCATCAGGAAGAAATTTCAAGAGTGTGAGATGACATAATATCAGATTAGAGGACAGTTTCTTTCCCGCTGTTATCAGACTTCCAAATAAACATCAAATAGTAAAATTATGCTGCGTTTGCTGATCTCTCTTTGCAAATATGCACTTTAATATGGTGGTGTTCTTGTGCGACAAGACGTCTAGTGGTATGCTCACGAAACAACTTCTATCATTGCCTCTTGGTACACATGACAATAAACGTGAAACTCGGATGAGACTACTGAAAGCTGTTTTGAGGTTGGATGCTTTTACCCACTGCAGTGAGAATTTATTTTGCTAGATCCAGTCTGGTTGGGATTTATACCGAGATTCCAGAAAGGATGAGTTAAAATTCCACTAAAGTCACCTTGATGAAGGGATCAACGTTGGTTATTTATCTAGTCTTTGCTACACTGTTTGACTAGCTGAGTTTCTCCAACAGTGCTTTTGCTAAATTGGAGTTTATAGATGGACTACGAAAAATTCATTTTCGGAAGGGTGGGAAATGTATTCGAAGCTCCCTATTCTTGCATCAATTACCGAGTAAAGTTGTCATACAAGAGTGAAAGGGAAACTTTCTCATTGCAAGTCTGGACCTCGAAGGTGAAAAGGTCTTCAAGTTGAATTCGGTTGATCAAGTCTGTAGAGGCTGGGGCTGCGCAGGAGAAACCCAGCAGGTCTCACAGCATCCAAAGGAAGTAAAGGATAACCAATGTTTCAGGCCTTGTCCCTTTGTCAGGTACACGAAAAACACAGGCAGGCACCACAATAAAAGGGTGTGGAAGGAAGAGACGAAAGGAGGGAACAAGGGGCAGAGGAGAAGCACAGGCTAACAGGTCTTAGATGGTGACTAGGTCTCTGGCAATGAGTCTGGCACTGTGACGCAGAAGGTGAAGAAGTAACCAGCTGTGATCAGCGATTCTATAGTGAGGAGGACGGAAAAGAGATTGTGCAGGACTGATAGACACTTTGATGGTGCGTTGTCTCCCATGTGCCAGGGTATGGGATGTCTCTGATCGAGTCCAAAACATTGAGGAAAGAGGGTGAACAGCCAGAATGGATGTCCTGAAGGGAAAATACAAAGAATTAGGAAGAAAGCTTACATGCAGGACCTCTAATGTGGTAATCTCAGGAATACTGCCTGTGCCTCGTGCGAGTGAGGGCAAAAATAGTGACATCAGGTGTGGCTGAGAAACTGCTGCAGGGGGCAGAGATTTAGAGTCTTGTATCATTGGGATCTCTTTTGAGGAAGGTACGACCTATAAAAAGGGAAGAATACAAGCATTCCTCAACCTACGATGAAGTTACGTTTGACAAACTCAAGTTGAAAAAATATACAGGTGTACCTTGTAAAACACTGACAGCGCTGTATCAGTCCCCACACTGATCCTACTGCCCCATTCTCTCCCCACAGCCCTTTATCATTGCCAACACTGGTTCCACCGCCCCACTCTCTCCCAACAGTGCTGTATAAGACCCTGCAAGCTTTCTGACTGAACTAAAAGTCATTGATCAAGGAGGCTACAAAGAATTCACCTTAGAGTAATTATCAACGTTTATTGGAAAAATCAACGATGCTTGCGACTACCTTACTTTAACGTTTTATGTGAAAGTAGATAACAAAAGCCATGCTATTGCACCATCGTAACTTCAAAAAATTGTGAAGCTGAACCATCGTAAGTAGAGGAGCATCTGTACACCTAAACAAAGGGGTCTAATATACTCTCAGGCAGGTTTAATATGGAAGATTTAAACCAGTAGTTTTCAAACTTTTTTTTCCACTTACACACCACCTTAAGTAATCCTCTGCCATCGGTGCTCTGTGATTAATAAGGGATGACTTAAGGTGGGATGCGAGTAGAAAGAAAAAGTTTGAAAACCACTGTTTTAATCATCTCTAATTGATTCGTTACATGCACCGTTTCATAACTCCAAAGGAAATGGGTCAATGACAATTTTTCTCAAGCAAAATATTTCAGTAACAATTGGGTCTAGAGCAGCGATTCTCAACTTTCCCCTCCAACTCGCATACCCCTTACCAATCACAGAACACTGATGGCATAGGGATTGCTTATGGTGGAATGCAAGTTTAGCTGGACGGTTTGAAAAGGGACCCTGAGAAGGCAGTAATCACAATATGAATGATTTCATGGTGAAATATAGGAAGGAGAGACTGAAGTCCAATGTTTTGATATTTCAGTGGAGTAAAGGAAATTACAGTCATGAGAGAGGATCTGGCCAAAGTCAATTGGAAAAGCACAGCAATGGGGAAGACAGCCGATCAGCAATGGCTGGAGTTTCTGCAAAAACTGAGGGGAAAAAACAAAAGAAAGTTGTGAATGGAATGAGGGAAGTTAAAGCCAAAGCAAAAGGAAAAATTAGTGGAAGAGAGAGAACTGGGAAATTGTTAAGAACTTAAGAGGAGAAAATTAAGAAGGTGATTTGGAAGGGAAAGAGAAATTATGAAAGGAGGTTAGCAAATAATATCAAAGAGGATAGTAAACATTTTTTTAAGTATATAAAGAGCAAGAGACAAGAGTAGAAAATGACACTGGAGAGATTGTAATGGGTGACAAGGAGATGGCAGAGGAACTGAATGAAAATTTTGGAACAGTCTTTACGGTAGAAGACATCAGTAGCATACTTAAAGATCTACGCGAAGTGAGTGCTGACAAGATCATGAGAGAGAAGGTAATTGGGAAGCTAAATGGACAAAGCATAGATAAGATTCCCAGACCAGATGAAGTGTACCCTCGAGTTCTGAAGGAGGGAGCTGTAGAAATTGTGTAGACATTGGTAATGATCTTTCAGGAATCAATGGATTTTGGCATGGTTCCGGAGAACTGGAGGATCGCGAATGTCATCCCACTATTTAAGAAGGGAGCGAGGCAGCAGAAAGGAAATTATAGACCCATCAGCCTGATGGTGGTTAGGAAAATATTGGAATCAATTGTCAAAGATAAGGTTACAGAGTACTTTGAGAAGCATCACAAGATGGTTCCTGAAGGGAAAATAATGCCAAACAAACCTACTACAATATTTTGAAGAGATAACAAATAGGATAGACAGGAGAGATGCAGTGGATGTTGTGTACTTAGACTTTCAAAAGGCCTTTGATAAGGTGCCACATATAGGGCTGCATAACAAGATGAAAGCTCATGGAATTACAGGAAGGATACTAGCATGGGTTAATATGCAGGAAACAGTGGGAATAAGGGGATCCTATTCGGGTTGGTTGCCTCTTCCCAGTGGTGTTCTGCAGGGGTTGGTGTTGAGGCCTGCTTCTTTTTACAGTGTATATAAATGATTTGGATAATGGAATAGCTTTGTGGCTAAATTTGCAGATAACACCAAAATAGATGGCAGAGCTGGTGGTGCTGAGGACATGGAAAGGTTGGAGAAAGACTTGGATAGATTAGGAGAAATGCCAAAGAGATGCCAGATGAAATACAATGTTGGCAAGTGGACAGTCATACACTTTGGTTCAAGAGAAAGACAGGTAAACTATTATTTAGATGGGGAGGAAACAAAATTTGGAGGTGTAAAGGGACTTGGAAGCCCTAAAGGTTGACCTCCAGGTTGAGTGGGCAGTGAAGAAAGTGAATGCAATGTTGGCGTTCATTTCGAGAGGAACAGCATATAAGAGCAGGGATGTAATGATGAGACTCTACAGAGTGTTGGTGAGGCCTCATTTGGAGTACTGTGTACAGTTTTGGGTGCCTTATTTGAGAAAGGATGTGCTGGCATTGGAAAGGGTTCAGAGAAGATTTACTAGAATGATACCAGGAATGAAAGGTTTAGTATATGACTAAAGTTTGTCGGCTCTTGGACTGTACTTATTGGAGTGGGACCTCATAGAGACATTTCGAATGCTGAAAGGCCTGGACTGAGTAGATGTGACAAAGTTGTTTCCCGTGGTAGGGGAGTCTTGGAGAAGAATCCACAATTTCAAGATAAAAGGGCAGAAATGCAGAGAAATATCTTTAGCTAGAGGGTCGTGAATCTGTGAAACTTGTTGCCAAAGGCGGCAGTGGATGTGAGGTTGTTGGGTGCATTTAAGACAGAAATTGACACATATTTGATTGGTCAAGGCATCAAGGAATTGGGAGAAGGCCAGGAATTGGGGCTGAGTGATAAGGGTCAGCTCATGATTAAATGGAAGACAGACCCAACAGGTCAAATGGCCGACTTCTGCTTTTATATTTTGTGATTTTGGTGGAAGGGTAGAGGATATAAAAAAAAGCTGAAAAGAGACAGGCAAGAGGCTCTTGGACAGGAGAGGGAAGGGGAGCTGGAAGAGATAAGAGAGATGGGGAAGAGAGAGACTCGGGGGAAGGGGTGAACAGAAATCGGAAAGGTTGCTGTTCAATGCCATCTGGTTGGAGAGCGCCAAGATGGATTGTAAAGAAGGTAGCCTGTGATAGCAGTTCACGAGGCCATGGGCAGACATGTTGGTGTGGGAATGGGAGTAGAATTACTTGCCTGCCTAAAAACTGCACTTCTCCTCGATGATGATGCGGTATAGATTTGTACTTTCCCAGGTCTCCTTCTGGCCTTGTCACATTGTAGCCTGCATAAAGAACTCTGTCAGATAAAGGAAGGAAATTAATCAATCCATGGCATTGCTCGTGTTGGATTTCGCTCATTTGCCACCAATAGTAACTGCAATTTTTTTAAGTGATCAATACAAAGTGTGAAAAAAATCTACAAGTGCATTAAAATTTTCAACATTTTTCTCCAAAAGAAAATCAATTTATTTAAAACAAAATCTAGCTGGCAGTTATTTCTTTGCTCCCTCATGAAAAATAAAATTTACCCATAACGAATTGTGTGGTTATGTTACTGCTCAAACAACCAGTATTCTGGAACTTTCTTAGGGAACACAAGTTCAATCTCACCGCAGCAGCTGGTAATTTAAGTAATTAAATACAATCTTCATTTCTAAGATGATTACAGTCCATAATGTTGACCAATGTTGGAAAAAAAAGGAAATAAAAAATACAAAAACAAATTGTAGATGCAGAAAATCTGAAACTAAGGCAGAAAAATGCTGGAAATTATCAGGTCAGGATGCATCTGTTGAGGGAGGAAAATTGAGTTTGTGGCTGGCGAACCGGTCACGCTTGTAAGCCACGCGGCGGGGCAGCCGGCCAAAATGGAGCCGTCGGGGGTTTCCCTTCCTTCAACCACAGGGCTCAGAAACCTGCGCTGGGGGACCACGTGACACCCGGGTGACGTCAGTGCCCTCCAGCCAGGTCCAGGCTGGGAGTATAAGTGCACCCCAAAAGCCTGCAATAAACGAGTCTGCTCACTGAGCTCAACCTGTCTGGTTGTGTGTGTTATTGCAGGAGCAATGTAGCTGCCGCTGCAATTGGTGCCCCCAACTGGTTCAAATGTCTTTAAACCTATCATGAGCGAGCCTGGGATCAGCGCTATAGCCGTAAAACTGTCTGAATTCTGGGTTCAAGAACCAGAGGCCTGGTTCAGCCACGCAGAGGCCCAGTTTCACCTCCACCAGATTTCATTTGACACGACCAAATTCTACCATGTGGCTGCTGCCCTGGACCAGGCCACTGCCAGACGCGTGCTGCATCTTGTTCAGCACCCACCCGCCGAGGACAAATACAAGACCATCAAGTGAGCGCTTACTGGGTCCCTCGGACTATCCAGACACCAGCGTGCTGCTCGGATGCTGCAACTCGACACCCTGGGGGACAGGTCCCCGATGGACGAGATGCTCGCGCTCATAGGTGAGCGCACCAACTGCCCACTCTTCGAGCGCATTTTCCTCGTGCCCGGGGAATCCGGCCGCTGCTGGTCCAGGAGAGCTTCACCGACCCGAGGAAGGTCACCCAGAAGGCCCAAGAGCTATGGCTCACACGATTCCCAGAGGGCTCAGTGGTCCAGCAGGTCACGAGGATTGGACACGACCACTCCAAGCCCACCCCTAGTGCTGCGGTAGAGCACCCACCTGCAGGGGCCCACAAGAGCATAACCAAGGCCACAGCATCAGCTTCAGGCCTCTGCTTGTACCACCAGCGCTGGGGAGCCAAAGCTCGGAAGCCCCTGGAATGAGAAACGACCAGGCCGGCCACTGTTAATGGCTAAAGCAGGCTGGCCAAGGACACAGCCTCCTCTACCTGCGGCACTCAGTCAGTGGCCGGCAGTTCCTCGTTGACACTGGAGCCCAGATCAGCGTCATCCCAGCCACGGTCGTCGAGTCCAGGAACCAACCTCATGGACCACCCCTCCTTGCATCCAACGCAACGGCAATTCGGACATATGGAGACAAGACAATCCACTTTCAGATCAGTCAATGGAATTTCGCGTGGAGGTTCACCGTCTTGTCCCTCCCAACTGCCATCCTGGGTGCAGACTTCCTCCTTGCACACGGGCTTCTGGTGGACATTCGAGGTAGGTGCCTGGTGGACGCCCGTACCTTCCAGGCCGTTCACCTCGACAGCTCCTGCTTGGAGCAACCGCAGATGGCCACGATCAGCACAACCAGAGACGAGTTCCAGCAGATCCTGGACGAGTTCCCGACACGCCTCAAGCCACAGTTCTCCACTGACTCGCCGCACCACGGGGTGTTCCACCACATCCCCACCAAGGGCTCACTGGTTCACGTCAAGGCACGCCGGCTCCTGCCTGACAAGCTCCAGGTAGCAAAGAAGGATTTTTCGCACCTGTTGGAGCTGGGGATCATTTGGCGGTACGACAGCCCGGGGGCCTCGCCGCTCCAACTGGTCCTGAAACCCTCCAGCGTCTGGCGTCCTTGCGGAGATTATCAATGGCTCAACGAGGCAACCATTCCTGACCGTTACCCCATCCCTCACATCCAAGACTTTACGGCCAACCTGCACGGTGAGAAGGTCTTCTCCAAGATTGACCTGGTGCGTGGATGTCACCAGAACCCGGTGTACCCTGAGGACATACCCAAGACAGCCATCTTCACCCCCTTTAGCTTGTTCAAATTCCTGCGCATGCCGTTCGGGCTCAAGAACGCCACTCAGACCTTCCAGCACCTCATGGCCTCTGTGGGCAGGAACTTGGATTTCGTCTTTATTTATTTGGACGACATCCTCGTCACCAGCAAGGACCGGGCACAACACAAGGGCCACCTACTTGCCCTTTTCTCCTGGCTGGCCAACTTCGGCCTTACCATCAACCTGGCCAAGTGCCAGTTCGGGAAAGAGTCCATGCAGTTCCTGGGCCATACCATCACGGCTGAAGGAGCCATGCCCGCCACTGCGAAGGTCGCTGCTGTCAGGGAGTTCCCACGCCCGGACAGCCTCAAGGGGCTGCAGGAGTTCATGGGTATGGTCAACTTTTACAACCGCTTCATCCCGGGAGCTGCGTGCATCATGCAGCTACTGTTCGCCATCATCGCAGCACAAGACTCTCGCTTGGAACCCAGAAGCCTGCACTGCATTCGAGGCTACCAAGGATGCCCTCGCGAAGGCTGCCATGGTCGCCCACCCGCACACCGACCTGCATATGGCACTCTCTGTTGATGCCTCTGCCACAGCCGTCGGTGCCATCCTGGAGCAGCAGGTGAATGGACATTGGAAGCCGCTGGCATTCTTCAGCCGCCTGCTCCGTCCACCGGAACGCAAGTATAGTGCCTTCGACCGCGAGTTACTGGGCATGTACCTGGCAGTGCGGCATTTCCGCTATTTTTTGGAGGGGAGGACTTTTACCATTTTCACCGACCACAAACCCCTCACCCAGGCGCTCGTGATGGCAAAGGATCCCTGGTCGGCCCGCCAGCAGAGTCACCTCTCCTTTGTGTCAGAGTTTACCACTGACATTCGGCACAAGGCGGGGAAGGACAATGTGGTTGCCGATGCATTCTCACGACTGGCCATCTGCACGCTGATGCCCGGCCTCGACTTCGACTAGCTCGCCCAGGACCAGGAATCTGATGAAGACACGAGGGCCTTCAAGACTGCCATGACTGGCCTGCAGTTCTGAGACCTCCCGACTCCGAACGGCGAAGGCACCATCCTGTGCGCTATCTCCTTGGGCATCCCGCGGCCAGTGATTCCCCAGCAGTGGCGCAGGTAGGTCTTCCGTCTTATCCACGACCTTTCACATCTGTCCATCAGGTCCACAATCCAGATGGTGGCAGAACGGTTAGTATGTCATGGGCTGTGGAAGCAGATCGCGGGCTAGGCCAGAACATGCACACATTGCCAGACGTCCAAGGTGCACAGGCACACCAGGGTGCCCGTACAGAAATTTGAGCACGTCCGGGAATGGTCCCGAGCACTGTTGCATGGCTGGGTTGCCCGGTTTGGCGTCCTGGGTCACCTCACCAGTTATCGGGGTGCCCATTTCACATCTGTGCTCTGTGCACAGCTCGACAATAGGGGATTCAACTATACCACACCACGGCCTACTGCCCACAGGCCAATGGACTGGCTGAACGTCTGCACCGCCACCTTTAAGTCGGCGCTCATGGCCCACCTCACCGGCCCAGACTGGGTGGACGAACTGCCTTGGGTGCTCCTGGGCATCCACTTCACTCCCAAAGAAGATCTGCAGGCATCATCAGCTGAGCAGGTCTACGGAGCGCCGTTGGCACTACCTGGTGAGTTCGTCAACACACCTCACAATCCACAGCAGTCGCCGCACGAACTACTTCCTCACCTCAGGGGACACTTGGACTTGTTCGAATCCCTACCGCCGCCCAGGCACGGCACGTGCCCGTCTCACGTTCCAGGCAAACTGCTTTCCGCGGAGTACATTTTCATTCGGCGGGGCCCGACCGCGGCACCTCTGCAGCAACCGTATGAGGGGCCGTACGGGGTTGTGCAGCTTTCCGGCTCGATGTTCACGCTGGACATTGGCGGCAGGCGGGAGCTGTTTACCATGGACAGATTGAAGCCAGCGCACCTCGATCCCACCAAGCCTGTGGTCGTTGCCCAGCCCAAGAAGTGAGGCCACCCAGCGAAAAAGGACATTGGCACCGGTTCTGGGGGGGTGGCTGGGGGCTGTGTGGCAGCTCACCACAAAGCAGGCGAACTGGCCCCGCTTGTAAGCCCACGCGGCGGGGCAGCCAGCCAAAATGGTGCCGTCGGGGGTTTCCCTTCCTTCCAGCTCAGAAACCTGTGCTGGGTGAACCACATGACGCCCTGGTCGTCAGCGCCCTCCAGCGCGGTCCTCAGCCAGGTCCGGGCTGGGAGTTCGAGTGCAGCCCAGCAGTCTGCAATAAACGAGTCTGCTCACTGAGCTCAACCCGTCTGGTTGTGTGTGTTATTGCAGGGAGCAGAGGAGCCGCCGCTACAAGTTAACATTTTGGGTCAATGTTCTTTCATCAGAATAACTGAGGATGCAGATTTTGTCAGTCATCTGCCAACCTCCCAGGAATTGGGTAAACGTACTGGGCATGAGGTACCCAGGGAGCTTTTCCTACTGCACCATGATTGACCTTGTTCATCAGGAACCCGGGATTTTAAGGGGGTATCGCCTCCAGCGGTGACGTAATGAATGACGTACTGCCTAAGGCAGTCTGACAGCCCTGCCGACTGCGCAGTTATATTCCACAGTGCAGCCAGCAGGGCTGTCAGAGTGCAGCCGGTAGAGATGTGAAATATAACTGCCAGACTGACGCAAGCACGCAGGCACTAATGGTACCCGGTAAGTTGAGTGGACCATTCACTCTGCCAGAGAGGGATTCACGAGTTAACTCGGCCAGGCTCTGACACTTGCCTCCACCAACTCGCCCTGCCCAGTTGGGACCTTTCACACACACAGATTACCTGCTACAGACCTGCTAAATTTGCCGGTTCAACCCACATGTACTTGGCAGTGTTAATGGGGCAAGAAAACCTATAACTGAATATTTGAGACCAAGGCAAGTTCATCGAACACTACAGCACAGAAACAAGCTCTTCAGCCCATCTAGTCTGTGCCAACCTATTATTCTAGCCCAGTGGTTCTCAACCCTTGTCAGTCTAAGGCCCACCTGGCTAACATGCCATGGCCCATTCGTGGCAATGACTGGACAATATTTTCAAGTCAAAGGCAGCTCTGTAAAAAAACACATCTTTATCTAATTTAAAATATTTAAAACTTTTTTTTTAAGGAACAAACACGAAAACAACCTGTGGTCCACTGGTTGGGAATCACCCTTCTAGTCCTATTGACCTGCACCCAGACCATAGACCTGCATACCTTCCGCATTCAATACTGGCAGCTCGTTCCACACTCCCACCATTCTATGAATGAAAGCGTTTCCTCCTAATGTTCTCCTTAAACATTTAATCTTTGACCCATGTTCTCTAGTTCTTGTCTCACCCAACCTTCAGTGGAAAAGCCTGCTTGCATTTACCCGTCATAATTCTGTATCGTACTGAGCATTCCTGTCAGCCTCATGAACTGACAAGTCTCTCTCCACTGCCTTTCCCAATCCCTTTTTTAAGGCATTGATTATTTGCTTCGCAGTGAGCCCAAGATCAGAGGCTTAAACAAAAAGATTTACCTTCCTACTGGGAAAAAGGCAAGGCTGGCAAGTTGAGAGAACCCTTGTTGAAAACCCTTAAGACAATGGTGAGACCAAATTTGGGATTTAGTTCCCATATCCAGCCGCAAATACATACTTTTGGATGAGTTCTTACCTTCTCCAGAGATCATCATCTTCTCCACCCCATCCCCAGAAGGCATTGGGAAACCCATTAATTTTTCTGAATTGTTCCACTGTTAGACCGCTAACACCACCGAAGAATTCATTGTACGGAAGGCTAGGAAATAAGAGGTGGGTGAAAAAAAATGAGTCAACCCTCGTAAGGGAAAAAAAATGTTTAAGCAAAAAGATCTCAAGAAATTAGAAGGCCAAAACTCATGGATTTACATCTTGTCAGTGCAATTAAAAAAATGTTCTGGCTGTCATTTTTATTGAACAAAGGAGCAGCAACATCAAACGGAAAGCAAGTATCAAAAAACCTCAAGTGTTAACAATGCTGTTACACTTAATCCAGCCAAAGGAAGTGTGTTTTAAATTCATTTTCAGGATCTTGCCATTGCTGACATGACCAGCATTTATTACTAACACAAATACTATTCTTTTGATGCAGGTTCTTCCTCAGTGCCAGAAGTAAAGACATAAAAATGCTGGAGGAGCTCAGCCGGTCTTACACCATCTAAAGAAATATACCCAATGCTTCTCAATCCCCTTTTCCTTGAGCCCTGCTTCCTGAAACATTGGTTTCGTACCTTTTACCTCCTGTGGACGCCGCAAGACTGGCTCCAGTACTTTTGTGTTTTTAACAACAATCCCAGTGCCTGCAGACTTTTGTGTTTCACTCCCTTTTTCCACAGTGCTGTTAAGGGAGGGTGCAACAATTGAAGGAATGGCATTTTCTTTCCAAGTCAGCATGGTGTCCAACTTGGAGAGGAACCTGCTGAAAGTGGACTCCTATACCTGTGTCCCTTGACTTTTTCAGTGACGAAGGTGACACTGTTAGGAGATACAGTTGCGATATCCTTGGTGAGTAATTGTATTATATCTTCTTGATCAGGGGTGGCCAACCTACAGCCCTCCATCCAAATTTATCTGGCCCGCAACTCGATGAATAAGTACTATGTGCACCCAGCCTGCCAAGGATAGCAGTGCAAAAGAAGTCAAATACGTGTCATGTTGATTCAAATTCACATCGTGTCAAATTTGCGTTGCGTCAAATCAGAGTCGCTTCAAATTTGCATTGCATTGTCAGAATCTGTTTGGCACGTGTGAGCATCTATTCTCAAAAAAGAAGTGCACCAAGAACCACTTGAGAACAAATATGACTAATGCCCATTTAGATGATGTCTTGTTATTGGCATCAACAACTATGTAACCCAATATCAAAATGCTTTCAAACAACAAACCAAATCAAGTTTCCCACTGATTGAGCTCTGTTTTGGGGTTCATTATTTTGTTTTCATTGTGTCTAATTTTTCTCCTTTTTAACTTTTTTTTTTAATAACTAACTTGTGATTTTTGTTGCATTTCCAGATTTGAAGATGCCTTTCCTAACATTTTTTGGAAGTAATCAGGCTGATCTCGTTGCTTGATCTTTTTCTGTGGATTGTTTTCTTAAGTTATTGTTAGTTATGTTCATACATTGTATATTACGTACTTTAAGTAGAGACAATCAAAAGCATAAATGACATTATGTTGTAGCAGCCTGCTAACCAGGAAGCAACCCGGTACACAAAATAATCGACAAACGCACTGACCACACAGACTCCTCAGGGGCCAACGACCTCCATCCCAGGTGATCACCTGCATGGTGGGAGACAGCGAGCAACGGTGGGAACGCCAGCCAGTCGGAGATCAGCGCTGCTGTGACGTCATTCCCATGCCAGTGCAATAAGTCAGGTAGGGGTGTAGGGGTGAAGGGGTCTTCTTTCCACACTTCATAATAGTGCACAAGCTACAATGTTGACCCTGACAGGTCCAACCAGCAGTTGGATGTGAAGATGACAGAACAAACAGCTCTTCCTGCCGTTCCGTTGAAGCTGCCAAATTTCTGGGTCTTGTGTGGTTTGAACAGGCCGAGGCCCAGTTCCACCTCCAACAGATCAACGCCAACGAGGACTTCAGTGACCCTCAGGAAAGTCGCAGCCTCGGCGGAGATGCTCTGGAGAGAGAAGAAAGAAAATGGCACCTTGCTGGAGCAGGTCGCTAGGGCCCGCACAAAGCCATAGCAAACAAAGAGGCAAGTGGACACCCCAACACAACAGTAAATCAGTGATGGGGTGTGGGACCCATCGATGCCGCCCACCCTGCATGTTTCAGGGAAACACCATGGCCAACCGTCATTAATGGCTGCGGTGGTTGGCCAACTTGACATCCTCATCCACGTGTGGGACTCTGTCAGGAACGCACTTCCTCATGGACATCCACGTCAAAATAAGCGTCTTCCAGCCCTCAGATTGGCAAACCGGGACCGGCACTGAAGGTAGCAAACAGCACCACCATACGTATGTTTGGCACCCGCACCATTCCCCTCTGCTTCGGCAGCAACAAGTTCACGTGGACATTCACGATTGTGGCTGTGGCACAACCAATCCTGGGGGCAGACTTGCTGTGAGCCCACTGCTTACTGATGGATCTTAAAGGGTGCCGATTGATGCACGCCATGATTTTTTAAACCACGCCCTGGGGGAATTAAGTTACTGCTGCCCCATCTCAACTCCATTATGCTATTTGATAATGCATTCACACAGATCTAGTGGAGTTCCCTTCAATCATGGTGCCACAGTTTTCCGCTGCCGAGCCAAAGCACGGTGCAAGGCGCATCCCCCGCTCTATGTCAGGGTGCACCGCCTCCACCCCAAGATGCTCACCCTTACCAAGAGGGAGCTTTAAAAAAAAAATGGAAGAGCTAGGGATAGTGCGGTGTTCCAACAGCTCCTGGGCCTTCCTCGCACATGGTTCCAAAGGCAGCAGGAGGGTGGAGGCCATGTGATGACTATTGCCTCCTCTTCAAGGCCACCACACCCGACAGGTATCCCGTGCCATACATCCAAGACTTTACCATTAACTTGCAAGGGGTAAGGGTGTTTTCAAAAGTTGATCTCATCAGGGGCGATCATCAGATCCCAGTCCATCCCAATGACATCCCCATCATTACCCCTTTTGGACTCTGAATTCCTGAGAATTTTTGGGCTTAAGGCCTTCCAGAGGCTGATGGATGTAATGGGTCAGGATCCTCCATTTGCATTCATCTATTTGGACAATAGTCTCATCACCAGCCACAACAACATTGAGCACGCAGCCCACCTGAGGCAACTGTGCTCCCGGCTGCAGGAATTCAGGCTAACTATAAACCCTGTTACGTGCCAGTTCAGGTGGAAACAATTGATTTCCTGGGGCATCGGATCCACAGGCACAGAACAAAACCCCTGCTCGAGAAGGCATTTTGCCAAGCCCCGCACAGTGAAGGGGTTGCAAAAATTCGCCGGTATGATTAACTTTGATCACCGATTCATACCGGCAGCAGCTCGCATCATGTGCCCCCTTTTTGTGCTCATAGCAGGAAAGGGTACTTGGGACAATCAAGCCTCGGAGGCGTTCCAGAAGGCCAAAGACACTCTAGCCAAAACCACCCTTCTGTACACCACAGGCCAGAGGTGCTAACCTTCCTCACAGTAGACACAGTAGACACCTCCTACCTCCAGTAGGGGGCATATTGGAACTTTATTGAAGGACTGTCGCAGCTCCTGGCCTTCTTTAGCAGGCACCTCCGTCACCAAAACTCAAATACAGAGCCTTTAACAGGGAGCTATTGGCATTGTATCTGGCAGTCAAGAACTACCGGTATTTCCTGGAAGGCAGGCAATTCAAGATCTTCACAGACCATTGACCTTTGGCTTTCATAAAGTGACTGACCCATGGTCGGCCAGGTAGCAGCAACACCTTTTATACGTGTCTGAATTCACCATGGATATCCAACAATTGCGGACAAGACCAACGTGGCGGCTGACACATTGTCACACCCCACAATCGAGTCTGTCCAGGCCCTGTCCCAGGGAATAGACTATTCTGCCCTAGCCAAGGCACAGCAGGAGGACCCTGAGATCCATGCCTACAAAACAGCAGTTTCCGACCTCAGGCTGGAGGGTGTCGCCATCAGTCCTGGCAACCAGGTGCTCCTCTGTGACGTCTCCAGCAGAAAACCCTGCCCCATCGTGCTGGCAGCAGGTCTTCAACGGAAAGCACAACCTGGCACAGCCAACCATCAGGACTTCTGTTAAAATAGTGGACAGTAGGTTTGTCTGGCACAACCTCCGGAAACAGGTCAGTCATTGGGCCAAGGCCTGGACATTCTACCAGACATCCAAAGTGCAGATGCACATCAAGGCACCTCTCCCTAGACGTTCGAGCCAGAAGGATGTCGTTTCAGCCACGTCCATATTGACACTGTAGGGCCACTGCCAGTCTCCTGTGGGGAGAGATATCTGTTCACCATGATTGAAGGCTCCACGAGGTGGCTGAAGGTGGTCCCGCTGGCCGATACACCACCAAGCCTTACACCAGGGCAATAAATCACCTGGGTAGCCACGCAGACCCCACGGGGGCCAAAACTCTCACCACCCGCACAACAGGAAACAGTGAGCAATGGCAGGAACGCTGCTGTCAGAGATCAGCATTGCCATAACATCACTCCCGACGGTAGCAGAAAGGAGTGAATATAAGCAGAGCTGGCAATGTAATAAATGAGACTTCGACTCCTCGTGTGTGTCTTCTTTCTACACTTTACGGTAGAGTGCAAGGTACAATATCTATGTTTCAGTATTTATTTCATTTATAGTAGCATCAGTGTGGCCCGCCGTTCAACCACTCGCACATCACTCAGCCCACACATGGTAAAAGGTTGTCCGCCCCTGTTCTCGACGGTACACCCTGCAGCGACTATGTGCTGGTGGTGCAGAGAATAAACGTTTTAGGCTGATTCATTTGATGCCAATCTTCGTGCTGTTTTGTCCTTGATTGTGTGAAGCTCCTTGCAAGTTATTGGCACTACTGTCATTCAGGTAAGCAGAGAGAATTCCAGTACAGCTTTCTTGTGTCTTGTAGATGCTACAAGGCCTTGAAGTAACAGGAAGTGAACCATACATTGAAGGTAAGCCTCTATTTGCAGTCATGGTTCAGTTGATACAGGAGCAGAAATAGGCCATTCAGTCCATTGAATCTGCCAATCATGAGCTGACCCATTTTCTCACTCAACCCCACTGCCTGGCCTACTCCATGTAACCTTTGATGCCCTGGCTAATCAAGAACCTATCAATCTCTGCCTTAAGTACACCTGGCCTCCACAACTGCCTGTTGCAACAAATACCCTCAGATTCACCAACCTTTGGCTGAAAAAATTCCTTTGTATCTCTGCTCTAAATGGACATCCTTTAATCCTAAAGCTGTGTCCTCTTGTCCTAGACTTCCCCACTGTTGGAAACAGCATTTCTACATCTACTCTGTCCATGCCTTTGAAGATTTGATATGTTTCAATGAGATATCCCCATGCACCCCCCTCCAACTCTCCTATATTCCAATGAGTACGGGGCAAGAGCCATCAAATGTTCCTTATCAGATAACCCTTTCACCCCAGAATCATACTTGTGAACCTCCTCTGAAGCCTCTCCAAAGTCAGCACATCCTTTCTTAAATGAAAAAGCTCAAAATTGATCACAATCCTCCAAGTGAGGTCCCATCAGTGCCTTATAAAGCCTCAACATCACATCCCTGCTCTCATTCTTCTTGAAATGACTGCCAGCATTGTATCCGCCTTTTTCATTACTGATCCAACCTGCAAGTTTACCTTCAGGCTATCCCGCACGAGGACTCCCAGGTCCTTTGCATTTGGGAACTTTCAATTTTCTCCCCATTTAAAAAAAGTCTGCCTGTTTATTTCTTCTACCTAAGTGCTTGACTGTACACTTTCTGACATTGCATTTAATTTGCCACTTCTCACCCCATTCTCTTAATGTGCCTAAGTCATTCTATACCTTCCCTGTTTCCTCAGCATTATCTGCTCTTCCACCTACCTTCGAATCATCTGCAGACTTAGCCATGATAGGATTGGGGTTCACAGTGGCAATGTCATGACATGAAGTTTGGAGGTTAGACTTGTGGAAGATGGCACGATTCAGCATCTTTCTGGTGCATGATGTTACTTGCCACTTATCAGCCTATACCTGATCACCTCTAATTTGTTAAAATAGATTTGTTCTGCCTTGTTAACAAGGAATATCCAGGCTGTTGAATAGATGACAATATCATAACTATACTAGAAAACTTTGACAGCAGTCTCAGCTAATGCTGGAGCACAGGTCTTCAAGACCGCAATGAAACACAAAGTCACTCAGCATCCAGAGGGAAAGGATATATTGAAGAAGGGCTCAGGCCTTAATCGTTGGTTATGTATCTTTACCTCCTCTGAACACTGCGTGACCTGCTGTGTTCTTCCAGCATTTCTGTGTTTGTTTGCAAGACTACAGCTGGGAGGCTATAAAGCCTGCAGTTGATTTCCACAGCTGCTGTGGTGGGATTTGAACTTGGGTCTCTAGGTTAACCACCATTTCCCTGATCATTTCATTTCCCTGATTCAACCAAATGTGACAACATCAATAAGTTCCTGTTGAATCATTGATTGATGCATTTTAATAAAGAGAAAAAAGCCACATGTAAATATAAACGTGGGCACAATCCATGGACACAATGGTTAGACCACACGGCCCATTTCTATGCTTGCATTTGTGTACACCGACGTGTGGTTATTCCTATGGGCATCAAGTTTATCCTGATTTATTTAACATGCAAATAATCATGTTACAAAAAAGTTCATAACTAATTTAATTTCCATGCAGAAATGAAAATGAAGAAAAATACTATTTTAATACTTAATAGTGGAATAGATCAAAATCCGAACTTTAGATTCACGACCAAAATCCTATGTTGTTCAATTTTGCCATCCTTTATTCACTCAGATTTTGCACTTCAGACATGTTAGTTTTATAACATGGATGTATCCCATCTCATCCGTGCCAATTAAGTTCTTTGAGCTAGTCCCATATGCCTACATTTGGCCCACATCCATCTAAATATGCTGCAATTGTGCCTACCTCTATCACTTATGCTGGCAGTTCATTCCTCTTTGTGAAAAAAGGTGCCACTCAGGATCCTTCTGGAATCTTTCCCCCCCTCCCACCTTAAGTCTATACCAGTGGTTTTCAAAATTCTCCCTTAAACTCACATTCCACCTTAAGTAATCCCTATGCCATTGGTGCTCTGTGATTAATAAGGGATCGCTTAAGGTGGGATGTGGGTGGGAAGGGAAGGTTGTGAACTGCTCTAGACCCAATTGTTACTGAAATATTTTGCTTGAGAAAAATTGTCAATGGCCCATTTCCTTTGGAGTTCTGAAACCGTGCACATAACGAGTCAATGAAGTACAATTAAAACTGTGGTTTTCAAACTTTTTCCTTTGCATTCACATACCATCTTAAGCAATCCTTTACTAATCGCAGAGCACTTAGAGCATAGGGAATACTTAAGTGGGAAGGTGAGTTTGAAACCCACCGATATATATACCCTCTAGTTTTATATTCCCCTACTCTGGGAAAAAGATTGTAACCATGCTTCTTATTAATGTCCCTCATGATCTTATAAACCTCTCCAGACTACAAAGGAGAAAAATG
Organism: Narcine bancroftii; assembly: GCF_036971445.1. Lineage (NCBI taxonomy): Eukaryota > Metazoa > Chordata > Chondrichthyes > Torpediniformes > Narcinidae > Narcine > Narcine bancroftii. Next base: position 367,441,658 of record NC_091470.1, on the reverse strand, counting down.
GAAAATGCAGATACTTACATGTACATATACTTGTCCAGCTTTGATGCAAAATGCCGTGGCATCTGGCCACATCCGTAATAATTGCGATCACTTTCTGGTATGTGATCAACATCATGGAAAATAAGGCAGTCCCATTCTAGATCTTTCATAGCCTCCACAAAGCCAACATTGAAGAGCATTGCACGATTAAAGGGAAAGTTACCAGCCTGGGAAGAAGAGGGATGATAGAACTAACCAAATGTTTGAGTTATAGCAAAGCAAACATTGTATCGACTAGGAGTGTATTGGAATGGATGTCTCATTGGTAACAAAGGCAAGAATGAGGGTTACAGCAACAGATGAGTTGAGATATAGATAAGAGTCATGCTGTATTAAGGTAGTAAGAGGTGGACAGACAGTGATGTTTGGATACAGTCCCAAAACTAAATTTAGAGTCTCAAAGGTGATAACAAAGATGTGAACTGCCTGGTTCAGCCTCAGAGATGCTTAAGCCATGACTGGGAAGTAGAATTTGTGACAAAGGACAGGAAAATGCTTTGGCCTTTAGTTTCTTGTCACTTGCACTAAGGTACAGTGAAAATTTGTGTGCTATCCAGTCAGCCCACAAAAAGTCACCACTCTCTGGTGCCATTTTGAATTAAAAAAAAAACACAGAAATCCGCATGGTGAGCAAACCAGAGATTAAAAATTCCAGGAATTAAAGAATTATCATATGAGGAGTGTTTGACGGCTCTTGGAAGAATTTTGGAAAATGACGGTGGTGGGGGGGGGGGTGGGGGGAGGTGCGGTTGTAGAGGAAGGCTCTCATTGAAACTTTTCAAATGTTGAAAGGCACAGACAGAGATCGTGAACAAAAGTTGTTTCTCATGGTGGGAGAGTGCAGGACAAGATGGGACTGCAGCATGTCCACATTAGGTCATTTAAGGCAGAGATTGATAAGTTCTTGATTAACCAGAGCTTCAAAGTTATGGGGAGAAGGCAGGCAGTGGGGCTGAGTGGGAAAATAGATCAGCTCATGATTGGGCTAAATAGTCTATATCTGCCCCTATACTTTATGGTGTAAAGATTTAATTATGTCAATGTTCAACCTACATTTTAACACACAGGCTAATCAAAATCAGTTCTGGTAAGAGCCTATATGTTTAAGTGCAAGAAATTTCCATTTGCTCACTGGTCAATCAAGCAGTTGACAACTTCGCAAAAGGGGCAATGAATTTTGTGACATATTCCTGACAACAAATTCTTATTCTGATCATGAGAGCTGGCAAAAAGGTATCATCATGTAGGTAAACCACGTTGCTTTCTCCTAACTAGGCATTGTTAATTGTAGAAAATCAATTAGGATGATTTATTAAAACATGTCACTTAGGGGATGATGAAAGTTACACCGAGTTCCTTTGTTTCCCTCCACAGATTGCATCTGATACTGTCTCTCAATATTGCCCTGATCTCATCCTTAATTAAGAAATACTGTAACCATTTAAAATAATCCAGATTAAATTGCAGTTTGTCCTGTGTTCAATCAGCCCAAATACATGGAAGCTATGATAATGCACATTATACGATTAAAGTCTAATCCATAATAGTATGATGTACAGGCAGGGTCTATCTTACGGCCAGGTTCCATTCCCCCAAGAACCAACTTTCAATGCAAGTGAAAAAATGGCACTTTTCTACAGTAACCTATATCATAGAACATTACAGACCCTTCAGCCCACAATGTTGTGCCAACCCCGATACACAGATTTTTTAAAAACTACATCCCCCCCCCACCCCGAACTTCATAACACTATTTTTCTTGCATCCATAGGCCTGTCTTAAAGTCTCTTAAATGCCCTAATTTTTCCAGCCTCCACCATCACCCTTGGCAAGGCATTCCAGGCACCCACAACTTTCCGTGTGAAAACACCTCCCCTAAACTTCCCTCCCTTCACTATATACAGGTGCTCTCGGGTGCTTTCTACTCCAACCTTGGGAAAAAGATGCCGGTTGACCTCTAGGATTATGAGAGACCTATTCTACAATGACTTAATAGTCATCTCTCATCTTCCTTCACTCCAAAGAGAAAAGCACAAGCTCGGCTAACCTTGCCTCATAAGATCTTTTCCAATCCAGGCAACATCCTGGTAAATCTCCTATGCACCCTCCCCATAGCTTCACATCTTTCCTGAAATGAGTTGACCGGAACAGAACACAATATTGTTTTATAGAGTGCAACATTACTTCACGATTCCTGAACTCAACTCTAATGAAGCCCAGCATACGATGGGCCTTCTTAACTATCCTTTTCTTTCTTTTTTCTTTGGCTTGGCTTCGCGGACGAAGATTTATGGAGGGGGTAAAAAGTCCACGTCAGCTGCAGGCTCGTTTGTGGCTGACAAGTCCGATGCGGGACAGGCAGACATGGTTGCAGCGGTTGCAGGGGAAAATTGGTTGGTTGGGGTTGGGTGTTGGGTGTTTCCTCCTTTGCCTTTTGTCAGTGAGGTGGTTGCTCTGTATATACACTATAATTATTTCACTTCATTGAACAATCACCATAACACTTATCCATAATTAAACTATTGAACAATCTACTATATCCCGTCTGTGATGAACAGCACAAAACATTATTACTACTTTGAAGAATACTTCATAACTGCACGGAAGGATTCAATGGAGACATATAGAACAGTAGTGGACCATTTCAGGCCACAAGTTCGCGCTGCCCAAATGACACCCAATTAACTTACACCCCCAGTACGTTTTGAACAGTGGGAGGAAGTCAACGTCCCCGGGGGAAAACCCACACAGAGCTGGGAAGAATGTACAAGCTCCTTGGGATTTGAACTTTGGACCCAATCGCTGGCACTGTAAAGACGTTGTGCTAATGGCCACACCAACCATGTTGCCTTTTTGATGAAGGGCTTAAGCCTGAAATGCTGGTTATGTATCCTCATCTTTGCTAACATCAAGTACTCAGTTTGACCTGCTGAGTTTCTCCAGCATTGTGCTTTTATTTTCTTGATTTTACTTATGAATTTTGTGTTATGGTCATGACAATGCACATTCCAAGCTCAAGGCACCCCTCCCCTCCTGGATTCACTATCAAATATCAATTAATATTCTCAAGACAATGCAGTTAAGATACATTTCTTTAACTAATCTGAATTCCCGATCTCATCCATAATAGGAGAAATTGCAATTCACACCTATTACGACACCCAAGTTCTAAGTTGTAATCCAGCTTCTATGAAAATAAATGACTAGTTGCACTCAACATCAATACCCATGAGAGATTTACCTGCTCAATAACATAGAAGCCAAACTGTACGTGCTGTCTCTGAAGCATTGGAATCAGATGTCGAAATAGAATTGGAAGATGTTCGTGTCGATTGCGGAATGGAATCAGGATGGCCACCTGAAAGTCAACAGTAACTTTTTCAAGCATCTGGGAGGAAATATTCAGTGGAAATTATACAGCTGTGTATAATAGGAGAAATTTTGAAACTTCAACCCTACTTAAGATTATTCCAACACTTTGGCATCATTCACTTCCTAAAGTCAATTGTTTTCTCCCACCTGCCCTCAGAGTCAGGGTTACACATCTCAGAAACAGCCCGTTTTGCCCAATGTCCACGCTGACCAAGGTGCATTCCTGATTGAGCCCCAATTGCCTCCATTTGGTCTTTATCCCTTCAAATGCCTTCCTACCCACAAACCTGAACTAATGTATTTTTGATGTTGCAATTTTACCCATCTCTACCCCCACTTCCTCTGGCAGCTCATTCCACTTTACCCACGCCCTCTGTGTGAAAAAAATGCCGCTCCGGTCCTGTTTAAGTCTTTCCCCTCTCACCATAAACCTATGAACCTACTTTATGGACTCCCCTACTTCTCCCTCCCCATATCTCTTCTCCTCCTCCTGATATTATGGATCTCCACATAGTCATTCCTCCACCCCCCCCAACTCTAGAGAAAACAGTACCAGCCTCTCCTCGTAACTCAAGTCTGTCTCTCCCTCAAAATACTTAGAAATCCATTCTGCACCCGCTCTAACTTAATCCCATCCTTTATGTCACACGGTGACAGAACTGCACTTCGAGGTGCTGCCTCACTAAACATCCTATACAGCTCTTGTCCTACCCCTTGTCCTCAGCAAGCATGCTAGATGCCCTCCTCACTGCTTTAGTTACAAGTGTTGGCATGATCAGAGAACTATGAATGTACCCCTAGGTCTATGTTTTACAGCACTCTACAGAGCCTTACCATTTATTATAGAAGTCATGCCCTGGTTTGACATCTCAAAATACAATCACCAACCCCCACTCCCCAAGCTGCTCTGAGTTAAATTCCATCTGCTTCTTTAGATTTCTCCAGTTAATCCCTTTTCATCATTAACTCATGTTCTCTGGTCTCACCTCCCCTCAGTGGAAAAAGCCTACCTATATTTACACTCTCCATCCCAATCAATTTTAAATCCCTCTATCAAATTTCCCCTCACTCTTCTACAATCCAGGGAACAAAGTCCTAACCTGTTTAATCTTTCCCTGTAACTCAGTCCCTTAAGTCCAGGCAACATCCTAGTAAGTCTTCTCTGCACTCTTTCAATCTTATTGATAGATTTCTTTTAGTTAGGTGACCAAAACTGCACACAATATTCCAAATTTGGGCTCAAAGTTATCTTATATAACTTTACCATAACATCCTAACTCCAATACTCAGTACTTTAATTTCTGAAGGCCAATATGCCAAAGGCTCTCTTTTCAACTCTATCTACCGGTGAACCCACTTTCAGGGAACTATGTATCTGTATTCCCAGATTTTCCACCGCATTCCTCAGTGCCCTACCTGTTGCAACCTTCATCAGTGTCCACTGCACCATTGACTTTGGTGTTATCTGCAAACAGACTAAACATGTCACATACATTCTCATCCATATAGTTCAAAGACATGACAAGCAGCAGGAGACCAAGCATGGATCCCTACTACTGACGCATCTGCATTCACATAAAGGCCTAATTTCTAGAGTGCAATGTCAATGAATTTCTCGGGAGGATTTATTTTGCACAGTGCTTCCTGCAAAGATGCGGACATATCAACAATTTGACGTCTCACCTTCCAGCGGGGTTTGCAGTCACCTGGCTTCCAGTGGCCTCCAGATTTTATTTCTATATCTTGTGAAAATACATGTTGGATTTCTTCCATGCTGATTTCACTCATGTTAACATTAATAATCCCCTCTAAAAAGACAAAAATATATTGTTAAAGTCAGGTTTATCGTCACCTGATTGTACAAATACAACCCGATAAAAAGCGTTCTCTGGTCCTTGGTGTTTTAAATAAAAAGCACCCAACCAGACATAACCCACGTACAGACAACTAATAAGCATGTAGGACAAGTATTTTATCTATAAAAATAAATAAATATTGTTTCGTACAAATGAGTCTTCTGTACAATATATGAAAATCAAACTTTTGAGGCTTGACATAGGTTACAAGGATTTTGTGGCTAAAATGCTTACATCAGGTGGTCAAGTAGGAATTTCCTAAAGCTTTCTGCTAGAACAGGAGTGGGCAACCTACGATCCGCAGGCATGAAGGCCACGGTTCAGATATCCGGCCTGCAATCAAAATTGATCCGCAGTGCCAGCGCCACCCACCTCCACGGCCCGATGCCGCTGCTACCCCATCTCACGGTCTGATGCAGCCGCCACCACCTCCCCCCAGGTCTGACACTGCTGCCAAAACCCTGCCCCCCCCCCCCCACCAGTGCGCCGCCACAATATACCCCCACACCCTGGTCCAACGTTGCCATAAAATCAGTGTGCCCCCCCACCCCATTCAACCCCTGGCTCACAATCTGGTCCATGCATGGTCAAAGTTTCCTCCCTGAACCCACCAACCCGTGCTAGAACAATTCAGCACCCGATCAGAGCATTCTGCTTCAGGAACTCAGCAGGCCAAGCAGCATCTTCTTAAAAAGGAGATAAATTGTGGCAGATTTTTTTTAGTGTAGGTCACATACAAGCACTTCAAAACAAATCTCATTGAAAATGCTGGAGCTCTGCTCAAGCCAGAGAGTCCAGGCTCAGAGTGCCTTTGCAAAGACTTTCAAGAATGTCTATAAGGACTTCACAAGTAGATATTAATTGGACATGCTGTGGATTATTGTTTTGGAAAGCAACAGATGAACAACTCGGAAGATTAGGTCTGGTGCTGCTGTCTGTCTGAAGGCAGTTGGCTGCTCTAAGAGGGTCATGTGGTTTTCTCTGAGAGAGAGCTAGAGAGTATTCATTTCTATAGTTCAGCAGCAGCAGGTCGGACTGGAACAGGACAAGCTGGCAAGCTTGTGGAAAAACCCCATTTTGAAGAAGGGTTGTGAGTTCTTAGTTCAGCCTGGTCAAAGCCCTTGTGGTCCATACAAGAGGAGAGGACTGGCTGCATAATGTTTCACTTGAAATAAGCGAAACAAAAAGGAACTCTGTGGTGACCTGAAAGAAAGAAGTTATCATCTGGAAAACCCTGGTGGGGCAAATCTCTGGTGAAAGAAACCTCCACATCTCTGTTTTAAATAGGTGTCCTTCAATCCTTAAGTTGTGCTCTCTTGTCCTAGACTCCCCTACCATGGGAAACAACTTTGCCCACATCTACACTGTCCTGGCCTTTCAACATTCAAAATACTTTAATGAGGTCTCCCCTCGTTCTTCGGAACTCCAAGGAGTCCAGACCAAGAGCTGTCAAATGTTCCTCATATGCTAATCCCTTCATTCCAGGAATCAATCCTGTGAATGCCAAAGATTTAGTTGTCTCTCCCTCCCCTGAAGTAACGTATAATAAATATGGCAAGGCTTGATGCCAACTGACATCTCACACAATCACTAACAGAATATTCTAGCAAGGAGAATCACTGTGTAAAGCGTTTGAAGAACTGGAATAAAAACTGTAAACATTCACATGGGTGGAATGGAAAACACTTCTTATTCAGAGAGGACTTACTCATCGATGGCAGCTTTTCAGGACAAGGCAAACCTGGAGAATATGTGAAATCTTCTGGAAGATATGTTCCACCCTGACCAAGGTATTCACTTGAATTATACCCTTCAAGATAATCTGACAGGAAAATTGACAATGTGACACGGTCAATCAGTACAATAGAACTGAGGGATAGATCTTAAATAATACATTAGAATTACATTATTGAGACTCAGAAAGGGCCCAAGTATTTAATGCTGCATTTTATCATCTGCTTTTTCCACAGACACATCCAACCTCCACACATCCCGTATATATACACAACACACATACAAAACACAGTGTTGTTGATATCTGGAGAACGCTACTACAGAACACAATGGAATCATTTTAATTGATCCTCTCAGAGGCATTGAGCCAGCTATATAAATAGACAAGGCCGAAGTATATGGTCCTAATGGGGGCAACTGGGTTAGTGCAAAGAGGCAAAAGGGTTGGCAGGGATGCAGTGGATCGAAGAGCGTGTTTCTGGGCTACATAACTACGACTCCACGATTCAGTGGTAATCCTAATGAAATGAACCGTCTAACTGTAATAAAAGTATGAACAGACTTAACAATATCACATTATGGTTAACAAAAAAGCAGAATACTTCATACATTTCTCTTACAGTCGTAGTAAGATTAGCAAAATATCTATTCAGTAAAGGAGGAACATCCTTCTTAAAGACTAGCTTGTTTCTGTGATTATGGAATTGATGGGGGAAGATCAAAATCAGTTTTACATGGCAACCAGTGGGAGTTAGTGACTCCTGCAATGTTCACAGCCATGTTTATATTTCATAGCTGGTTAATGAGGCTGGGAAATCAACAGTTTCCTCTGGCTGATATTTTTCCCCCTTAGCTCCAAATAGCTCTGGATCATCTCCACTGAGCAAAATAAGGACCAAGATAAAAGGGAAATGTAATAATGAAAACTTTTGATAGGATAAAAGATCTAAGGCAATGAGCTTAATATAGTTAGTAAGTGAAAATGTTTTGGAGAAGGCTCTTCATTCAGAACACATGGTAACATTGGTCCTCGTCACATTGTGAGCTGAAAGGCCTCTACTGTGCTGTAATCTTCTCTTTCTTGCCAGACTAATTAAACAAAGCAAATCTTTTAAGGGAAAATAGATAAATAGTTGAAAGAGAAATAACTTCATAACTTTAGAGGCAGAGCAGAATTAAAGCATAACTTGGAATGCTCAAGTAGCAAAAGAAAGTGGGCAGAATAGACTCCTCTTGTGCTATGTTTTATTACAATTCTATGTTTTGTATGTCTATGAAATCAAAATCTGCTTTTAATTAAAGACGGAATCTCAAAATTATTCCCGCAAAGGTAAAAACAAAGTATCAGGAATCGTAGATGGTCAGGGAAACAAAGGGTTATATAAAGGATAAAAAGGGAGGCATTTGGTAGGTATTAAGAACAAAAACAGGGAAGGCCATTCAAGAGTATAAAAGTGTAGTAAGGTCCTTAGAAACATAATTAGGAGGGCAAACAAGACTTAGAAAATATCACTTGAGGACAGGATTAAGGTAAATCTGAAGGTGTTTGAAAAGAGCAAAAGAATAACCAGAGAAAGTGTTGGGACCAAAGGGTCTGTGCACGGAGCTACAGTGTGGTACGAAATGAATATTTTTCATTGATGCACAAACCAATCTGAACAGCAGGAGTGGGAAAAAAACAATGATCAACAATTGCAGCTGAAACTTTTTCGTCAAGAATGCAGCCTCTCAAACGTCTGCTTTTCATAAAGGAATCATGCTTGGAGGAGGATTCAGCTAAACCGAGAGTGTAAGCCTCCAAGTAAAGGGGAGATACTCAATGGCTTAAATTATTAGTACAGCATGCATAATCCCCATCTTCAATAAAGGTAGCAAGTAAAAGCCTGGAAATTTCAAACCTGTGAGCCAGGCATCAGCAGTGAGGAACTCAATGGAGAAAAATTCTGAGGGACAGAATTAACCATCAGTTAAAAAAGCAGAGACTAATCAGAGATAGCCAGAATTACTTTGTTAAGGGCAGATCCTGTCTGACCAATCTGGTTCAACTTTTTGAAGAAGCAACAAATTGTATGCATTCACTTTTACCATTTTACAAGTTTGAGGGCATTAAGGGCGATGAGGGTGGTGTGGTTCATGTGATTTCAGTCGGTGCACTGACAAGATTCCACAGGGTAGACTGGAATCCAGGACAAGTTGGTAAATTAGATCCAAAATTGGCTTAGCATTAGGAGACAGAGTAAGGATCAAGAGTTGATTTTGCGGTTGGATGCCATGACCTGTGGTGTTCCACAGAGATTGGTGCACTTGGATGTGGATGTAGAAAGCATGGACAGCAAGATTACAGATGATAGGACAATTGCAGTCCTTGGCTAAAAGAAACATCAATGTGTTGATGAATGGGCTGAGAAGTGGCAGATGTAGTTTAATTCAGAGAAATGAAAGGTGATGCATTTTGGTAGTATCAATGAGGCCAAGACAAACACGATGTATGTTAGGGTCTGAGGATTTATAGAGGTACTAAGGGACATTGGAGTGCATGTCCACAGATCTTTGAAGTTGACAAGTAAATAACATGGTTAGCATATGAGATATTGGTCTTCATTAATTGGAGCACAGAAAATAGAAGTATGGAGGTAATGCTCCAACATTATGAAATCTTGGTTAGATCTCTTGCAGTTCTAATCACCAAGCAGAGATCTGACAGAAACAAAAAAACAATCTGCTGGAGGAACTCTGCAAGTCAAGCAGTATCAGTGGGAGAAAAAGAATCATCAACATTTCAGATCAAGACTGCACCCAGATGCAGGTCACTCGGCAGAATAATAGTTTGGCACAGACTAAAAGGGCCTGTTTATGTGCTGTAATGTTCCATGATTCTATAATCTAAATGTTTTGTTAATTAAGTAAACCTACTGCAGGTAGGCAAGTGTATAGTTCAAGTCTCAATGATAGCAAGTGTTGTGAAACCTGTAAATTATAGACACATTACGTGTAGTCAAAACTATCTTGTCTTTTTGAAAGTTGACTGGACTTCTTTTTCCATTCAAACTCTCAGCTTGAGAGAGACTGCTCTATTCCTGAGATGGAACATGGAGAGTTTTCAATCTCAATGGCAAATAGCAAGAAATTCCTGTTCGAGAATGCTCAGAAATAGTCAGCATGGCTTTGTGAGGGGTAGGTCATTCCTCACGAGCCTAATTGAGTTTTGTGAGGAAGTAACAAAATAAATTCATGAGGGTAGGATGGTAGATGTGGTGTGTATTGATTTTAGTAAGGCATTTGACAAGGTCTCCCATGGTAGACTCATTCAGAAAGTCATGAGGTATGGGATCGATGTAATCTTGGCCTTGTGGATTCAGAATTAGCTTGCCTGGAGAAGCAGAGGTAATACAGGTAGACCCTGACTTACGATGGGATTTGCTTCCAGGACTTCAACCGAAGTTTAAAATATCTTAAGTCAGGGTCTGTACAATTTATTTTTGAACTGTGTTATCTGTACAGTTCAAAAATAAACATAATATGACAGTCTTATCGTGTTTCTGGAATAAGCCACAAAAAAATAATTGAAAGCAGAGTTAATACTCTGGTAAATAATCAGTCGAAATAACAAGAGCTACTCAAAAAGACCCAATCTTGATGCAATTGTTCAGGAATGGAATGTTCAGGCACAGGTCAGCAGGGACTTCGGAAGCTCAGGCTTCTGGCAGGAGTGGGGAAATTGGGCTCCCAGCATGCTTTCTATAGAGGAGCACCGAAATGATGATGTTTAGAGGGGAGTGGTGGTGGTGAGAAGTGATCTGCACTGATTGGACGGAAGCATCTCTTTCAGACGTAAAAGCAACCACATTGATACAGATAGACCCTGATTTACCATTATTCATTACAGATTCTAATCATCGTACCTTCGAAATATCGTAAGTCGGGGTCTATCTGTAGTAGTTGGAATGTATTCTGCCTGGAGATCAGTGACTCGGGGTTCCACAGGGATCCAATTTTGGACCACACTTTGAATAATGTGTTCAGTTCATGATAGAAAGGATGTGGAAGCTATGGAGAGGATGCACTGGAGATTTACCTGGATGTTACCTGAAATGGAAAATGTCTTTTGAGGCAAGAATAGAAGAGCTAAGGCTTTTCTCTGAGGTATAAAAGGATGAAAGGTGACCTAATAGAAATCTACAAGATTATGGGCAGCCTGCACATTTTTTCCCCAGGATGAGAAGTCATCTGTACAAGGTGAGAGGAAGTTTAGGGGAGACATCAGAGATAAGTTTTTTTTTTTTACACAGTGAGTAGAAGGCACTTGAAATGCATTGCCAGGGCTGGTGATGGGGGCTAGTACAAAAGAGCTTGATTTCCTATTTGTAATTTGTTTTGCCTAAATTAGCCAATTTCATTTGAAGTTCTACCATGCAATGTCCATGCATGGTTCCTGTCTCCTTTTGAGAAATTCAATGCTCAACAAGTTATTTGAAAAACTCATGTCTGAATAATAAAGTCTGCCTACCTGTGCCATTCAGAGTATTGTTCCTCTTTGTGTAGCGGTCTCGAATTAGAATGCCAATAGTTCGCACGTTGTCCCTCAACATTTTGCCTTGAGCTTGCATCATGAAGAGGTAGGTATTGGCTGAAGGATGAAACCATGGTTACTTAGCACCAACTTTCAAGTTAACCAAAACAAATTGTTTATAACCTTATTGCCTATAAACTTCCTGATTAAAACTGACTGAGCCATGACCTCTTACCTGTTTAGCCTGTGATTATTTTCCATTATTGAATCAGACAGGCACATGGATTCAAAAAAAAAAAAAAAAATAGGGTTATGGGTATGAGGTAAGGAACGTTTAGTTGAGTGGTTCTCAACCTTTTTCTTTCCACTCACATACCACTTTAAGTATTCCCTATACCATAGGTGCTCTCTGATTAGTAAGGAATTGATTAAGGTGGTATGTGGGTGGAAAGAAAAAGTTTGAAAACTACAGGTACATGATCCTTTATCTGGAACCTTTGGGGGATAATGTGTTTGAATTTCGGATTTTTCCGGATTTCTGAAAGCCCACCTGAATTGTATTGCCGTATCCACCCCTACCCCCTTTCAGTCGCCCTGCCGTCTCCCCCAAACCTCCCTCACCTCCCCGACTCACGCTGCCGGTCTCTCGGCTGCCCGACTTGCGCTGCCAGTCTCTTGCTCGCCCAACTCGCTCTGCCGGTCTCCCCCCTCACCTGCCCGACTCGCGCTGCTGCCTCTCTCCCCCCCTTGCCGCATTTTGGAGCTTTCCAGATCTTAGATGTCCAGATAAAGTACTGTTTTAATCATCCCTCATTGACTCGTTATGTGCATGGTTTCATAACTCCAAAGGAAGTGGGCCAATGACAATTTTTATCAAGCCAAATATTTCAGAACAGAATCAACAAACAGGAATTTTAAAGCCACTGTCAATGAGGGACATTAAGTTATCGACCAACCTGGCAGTGATTAGCTGGATTGACTTTGCACTATTATCTGTGCTTCGGTCATACGCCTCCAGTTTCCCCATGTTTCCAATATTGCACTAAGGTTTAACACAACTCGGTTACGATTTTTCAATTGACGTGACGGAATACAGAGTTACTTATGCTGTTCTCTCAGGGCCCCCAAACATTGCACAAAAATTCTGCATCCAAGTACATCTCGATCTGGTGCAAAGCCAGAAAATGTTCACAGGCAAACGAAATGGAACAAATGGAAAAAAAAAAATCCCAGCCTAATATCTTTGACAAAAGATCCAAGAACATTACAACATAGAACAGGCTGTTATACTGAATCTACTCAGCAAACTAAACCTTCCCTACATCACACCCATAACACTCTATTTTTCTTGCATAGATTAACTAATAACTCTCCTTTGGCTATTCCAGTGGGACAGCAGCCAACACTGTGCACATCTTACAATGAACTTGTCACCTAGAGTCAAGACTGCTTCATGTTTAAAATCTGTTATTCTTTATGAACTGATTTTTTTTAAAAACTTACATCACATGAGAATTCATGCATCCGTGACCCTGGGAATAACAGTATATAAAGAAACCCAAAATATACCAATTTACACACAAGTAAAAAAGATTTGCTGTGACTTGGATTTTCAGTGGACATCAAGAAAAAAAATGTGACAACTAACAGAGTTCTGAGGAAGTTTCCGCACACGTTTACGTGCCTCCTTGTAACTAAAAAAAGACTAAAACTGCAAGTAATTCACTTTATTCTTTCATTGGAAGCGAAATAGCCCCTTCCACTTCAATTACTGGCTAACACAACCATCTCAATGACAAAATATATGAAGGCAGAAGCACAAAAATCTGCAGACACTGTGATGAAGTAATGGTCCCTTTCACATTTGCAAGTGGTCCCAGGAATTAATGGCCAATCGGCCAAAAAGGGTCTAGTTTGGAATGAAAATTATCTCAACGGTGGCATTGAGATAATGTCATCTCACACTGGGAATAGAGTGCCTCGACCCTTAGTGCAATTCCAGGCATCTGCAGATGCCGTCGTTGCAATCAGACAAGTCTCTTTGGCTTGGCTTCGCGGACGAAGATTTATGGAGGGGGTAAAAGTCCACGTCTGCTGCAGGCTCGTTTGTGGCTGACAAGTCCGATGCGGGACAGGCAGACACGATTGCAGCGGTTGCAAGGGAAAATTGGTTGGTTGGGGTTAGGTGTTGGGTTTTTCCTCCTTTGCCTTTTGTCAGTGAGGTGGGATGGGCAATTGCATTCTAGGACAGAAATGATGAAGGTTTTTGCACGAGTGCAGGAACATGAAGGAAGAAAAGATTAAAATGATGGTATTGTGGCAGCCTGCCACCGCAGAGATCGAGCCAGCATATCGTGCAGCGCACGCGGTAGTAAACAGCAGCATAACACACTGACAAAAGACAAAGGAGGAAAAACCCAACACCCAACCCCAACCAACCAATTTTCCCCTGCAACCGCTGCAACCGTGTCTGCCTGTCCCGCATCGGACTTGTCAGCCACAATCGAGCCTGCAGCTGACGTGGACTTTTACCCCCTCCATAAATCTTCGTCCGCGAAGCCAAGCCAAAGAAGAAGAACACACTGCAAGACGTCCCGTTACACAGCGAACCGGCGCAATTGAAAGCTGGGGCAGTACAAGACCCAGCGGCCCTAAAATGGCACTGGCCAAGCTGCCCAGCTAACAGATCAATAAACAGGCTGGGAAAGAAGGGTATTCACATGCAAGAATGTTCCTGCTATTGTTATTCATGCAGCTGATATCGGCCAATGGCAGGAATTTCAACTGCATAAAAGGAGCCTTTCTAGCCTCAATAGATCTCAAGAGTTTAACCTCCCGCACTGTGATTGTGTGTTTCTTTGTAGCAGTCGACTACAGTATAAACTTTGCCGTGGGAAAGTCACAGCAGGAGAGAAAGAGAGGAAATTGCTATAGCAACAGCGGACAATTTATGAAAAGCATTGGAAAGTTGGTAGCACTAATTGTGCACAATTTATAAAGACCGTGGGAAAAAGTGATGGCGGACCTGCCCTCCCAGAATTCTATGCAGCAGAGAAACCATTCTATGAGTGTTACATGCACACAGCTCTTTCTCTGCTCCACAGAATTCTGAGAGGGAAGACCTGCCATTGCCTCCCCCCCCCCCCCCACCCTTCCACGGTCTTTATAATTGTGCATGATAGTGTTATCAACTTTCCCACGATGTTTAAAACTTGTCAGCTATTGCTATTTAATGCTAGCACTTTCCCACAGTCCCTTATAAAAGTGTATATAGGTTGGCATAACAACAACAGGGGCTGAAGGACTCATACTGTGTTGTACATAAAGCTTAATTATGTTATGATTAGGCATGATTAATTTTGTTTAAATATAAGTTCATAATACGTTGATCAGGATTTAGGGCAGGTCCACCAATGCTTGATGTGTCATGACGTCACCAGAAGGTAGAGCAGCCCTAACCTGGGGATGGCTCCTTGCATGTGTGAATGCATGCAGGGTCCCAGTTAAGAGTGGTGAAGAGTGAACACTGTGACAGATTATGTTGTGTTTGTATTTTATATAGATATGTTTTTGGGAGATCAATTGGGGCAGGGTTTTTTAGTGTAGGGCGCATACAAACACTTAAAATCAGATCTCATTTAAAATACTGGAGCCTCTGCTCAAGCCGGACAGGGCGGCTCCTAGGGGCCTGTGCAAAAACTTTGGGGGGGGGGGGTGCCAAGAGATTGTTTTGAAAAGCAACAGATGAAAGAGATCGGAGTAGTTCCAAGCCACAGGCTGTCTGGAGTGCAGCATGCTGTTCGAAGAGGGTCATGTGGTTTTTACAAGCAGAGAGAGTCGAACAGCTTTTTCTCAGAGGGAGAGAGAGAGGGGGGAGATGATTTCTGTAGTTTTTACAGTTCAGCAGCAACAACTGGGACTAGAACAGGACAAGCTGGCAAGCTTGTGGAAAAACCCCATTTGGAAGAAGGTTGAGTGCTTAGTTCAGCCTGGTCAAAGCCCTTGTGGTTCATACAAGAAACAAAAAGGAACTCTGTGATGACCTGAAGAAAGAGGTTATCACCTGGTGGGGCAAGTTTCTTCGGCAAGACATTGCAGTGGCTTATTAAAAAGGATCAGTTTGTGTCCAGGAAAAACAAATCTCTCTGAAAACCAACAAAAACCTTTCTGAGTGGTCACCTTGTGAATCCTGGTGAACTTCATAAATGTTAAATTCTGTGTACAGTTTAAGAATTGCCTGCAACCAGTGAACTTGGAGGAATGAGAAGCGAGATTGGACTGTGAATCAAAGAAGTTTTCTAAACTTACAAACAATTTACATATACGTGCGCTTAGAATTAGAAGGGTTAGATAAGTTAAAGTTTGATCCTGTTTTCATGCTTAAAGATAATTAAAAGCAACTTTTGTTGAAGTGACCATTTGTCTTGGTGAATATCTATTGCTGCTGGGTTTTGGGGTCCTCTGGGCTCGTAACAACAGCAAAACCACCATGCCTATCCCGGGACACTGAATGGCGGATTCCAAAGTGTAAAAGGGGCTAAAAACACAATACTGGAGAAACTTAGCAGGTCAAACAGTGTACTTTATGTAGCAAAGATGTGTAATACATAACCCAATGTTTCTGGCTTGAGCCCTTCATCAAGGTAACCATGAAGGCCATTGGCGCAACTGCCGTTACTAACTTGCTAATTATGTTCCAAAATGTGTTACTTTCAAGTCAGAATTGATAGACAAAAATCAAAGCATAAAAGATAAATGGACAACAAAGTGTAGGAGAGAAACACAGAAGTCTGTAGACACTGTGAAAACAGAAATGCTAGAGGAATTCAGCCAGTTTTGCAACGTCCAGAGAAGATGAAGATATATAACCGACCTTTGGGGCCTGAGCCCAAATAATAAAGGCCATAAAGCCCAAAACGTTGGTAATATATCTTATCTCTTATGCACGCTGTAAGACCAGCTGAGTCCCTTCAGCATTTATTATGCGTTTTTTTAATTAAAATATTGAAGAAAACTGAATCAAAAAAATTTTTCTTCTATATTTTTTTTATTAAAATATAGAAGAAAACTGAATCAAAAAATTAAAGAACAACTCAGTGTAAAGCAGTTTTTCCACTACAACTCAGCCCCAGGTGGATGGAAATATCAACAGCTAATTTGTATTTAAATATAAAAGCAGTAACAATATAATGGCAGATATGTAATAACAAACAAAACTCACCTCCAGAAATTAAACACAAATAAGTTTGGACTTCAAGTGTTTTAACATCAAATAGTCTACGAGAAAAAAATGAATGCAATTTCATGTTCAAGTATTATCAAGACAAGCCATTCTCAACCTTTTTTTTTAAATCACTCTGCTCAAAGTTTATGGGTCCCCTTCCATGTGAATCAATGAAGTTTATTTGGTTTCTTTTGTACTTCTCTCCTAATGACTACATAAAACATAAAAAAAATGTTGATTTCAATCCATGGCCCCCTTAAATGTCCGTGGTCCCCTTTATGTGTGCTGTGGCCCATTTGGGAGCCATATGGCCCCTATTGAGAATGACTAATCTAAACCTTCACACAAGTTGCACTGTTAGAACCACAGAATTACAGCACAGAAACAGGTTACCTCGCCCCTTCTAGTCCGTGCCGAACCATTTTTTTTCCCTAGACCCACTGACCTTTACTCAGTCTATAGCCCTCCATGCCTCTCCCATCCATGTCCAAATTCTTCTTGTGTTAAAACTGAGCTGGCATTCACCACTTCAGCTGGCAGCTCATTCCACACTCCCAACTCTCTCTGTGCGAAGAAGTTCCCCCTAAAATTTTCCCCTTTCACTCTTAACCCATGACCTCTGGTTTGTATCTCACCTACCCTCAGCGGAAAAAGCATACCTACATTTACTCTATCTACCCCCCTCATAATTTTAAATACCTTACTCAAATTACCCCTCATTCTTCTATGGTCCAGGGAATAAAGCCCTAACCTGTTTAACCTTTCCCTGTAACTCAGTTCCTGAAGTCCGAGCAACATCCTAGTCAATCTTCTCTGCACTCTTTCCATCTCATTGATATCTTTCCTGTAGTTTGGTGACCAAAACTGCAAATAATCCTCCAAATTTGGCCTCACCAATGCCTTATACAACTTACCATTACATCCCAACCCTGTACTTAATACTTTGATTTATGAAGGCTAATATGCCAAAAGCTCTCTTTACAACCCTGTGACACCACTTTCAGGGAATTATGCATCTGTATTCCCAGATCTCTCTGTTCTATCACACTCCTCAGTGTTGTTCAGTGTAATTAAATATTCTCTATTACAATTAGTACAAGAAAAAAAGTGGTGTTTCAATAGGACAGACAGGTCTTTTTTGTTAATGGAGTGGTTCATGGGCCTGATAGCAATTGGAAAAAACTATTCTTGAACATACAGGTGCTAGACCTCAAATTTGTGTACTTTCTCCCCAAAAGTAGCAGTGAGAAGAGGTTGTGACAGGGTGATGGGGGGGGCCTTTATGATGTTGGCTGACTTCTTGAGGTGGTACCTCACACAGATATCTTCAGTGAATGGGCTTGGCAATGTTTGGTACTTTCTGCAGTCTTCAGCCTTCTTGGGCATTTGAACAACTAAATAAGGCCTTGACATGGCCAGTTAGCATACTTTCCACAGTTAATCTACAAAAAAATGTTTTGGTGTGGCTTCTTCACAGTTGCTTCAATGTGCTGGTTCCAAGAGAGGTCCTTCATAATCTGGACTCACAAGAACTTGAAGGTACTTGTCCTCTCCACCATCATCCTGTCAATATTGACAGGTGGGTGGGTGGTCCCTCAGACTGCCCTTCCTGAAATCCACAATGAGTTCCTTGGCAAAAAGGGAACAGTGCTGGGGACTAAGCTTGCAGTCTTGAGATGCCATATCAAAAAAGAATCTCAGGGTTGTATGTGATATCATGTATGTACTCTTACAATAAAGCTGAAATCTGAATCTGATGGTCAATGAGAAGGAATGAAACCAATGAGTAAGTCGAGGCTCCAGATGCAGAGGGTTGGCAGAGTCCCACATCATGTAGAAATAACACACACGAGAGGAAACAAGCTCGACTGCAAGTCTAAAATACACAGCAATGCTGAAAAGGCAAGGGAAACCGGAGCGCCCAGGGAAAAACCACACAGACACGGAAAATGTACATACTCCCTACTGAGAGCGTGGGATTCAAATCCTGGTCCCAATCACTGGCGCTGTAAAGGCGTCGTGCAAACTGCTACACCAACTGTCCTGTCCACAGGTATTGCCAGTAGAACTAAGCATCAATCTGAATTTTTTTTGATAAAAATGTTTTCATCTAATATCATTGCAATAGCGCTTTGTGTAATGTTCTTCACGTTTCAGGATCAATTACTGTGGTACCATGTTCTTGCCTCAGAGTGGCACATAAAAATGTGTTACTGAACCATCTATCGTCCACTGGATAGTATGACCTTAAAACCATAGGCAACATCTTGTAATGATATGCCACTGCCACTATAGGAAAATGC
Organism: Narcine bancroftii; assembly: GCF_036971445.1. Lineage (NCBI taxonomy): Eukaryota > Metazoa > Chordata > Chondrichthyes > Torpediniformes > Narcinidae > Narcine > Narcine bancroftii. The sequence goes on along the minus strand of NC_091470.1, from coordinate 367,422,620 downwards.
ATTGAGAAGTAATCAGCTTGTTCAAAATTTGCTTTTACCTGAGATTTGCCCCTTGTCAAGGTGAGGATTTGCCCCTATACTTGGTTGCTGCCTTCCCTACTATTTCAAAAAAAGTTTTTACCCTGCAATCAAATAATTCCTCCAAATATACAGCATTTCATTAGGCCCAATCTTTCTTGGCTGTGCAGAAGTCTGAGACTTCCCTGGTTTGAATGGTTGCATTGCCAATGTGTATCAATCAGAGTTCAGTACTGTAGCCTCTTGAAATGCCTTGAACAGTTAGCAAAGCCCCGTCCCAGCTTTAAGGGCTGGATGGGGTTTCATAATTTTATAGATCTGATATTTAAAGGCTGTTGAAATTTAATTTATTTTTACAAATGTTTATCACTGAACGTACCTGAAAATAATTTAAAAAGTTAGAGAAATGAAATAACCTACAAAAAAATTAATTTCTAATCCTTTGCCCTTCAATCCTCATTGAAATTGATGGGATTTCAAATCTTGCATCACGCCGAACCTGATTCAAGAAGTATTTTTTTCAAGTAATGCTGAGCCTGCCAGTCTGACAAGCCCCATGAAGGAGCAACCTGACAGATTTGGCCAACTTAATCTCAATTCTTTAAAAGAAAAATACACGAGTGAAAGCAACTGAGCATGAAAATCGTGAAGATTGAATTGAATTTGTCTCTGTAATTTCAGAAATCATGAAAACCAGATTTACTAGAAGATCTAAGATTTGATTGAACATTGTTCTGGTATAGAAGAGGAATATTCAAGTATTGCACCACAGATGGACGAAGATCAGTAAGAGTTCCTTCTCCAGCAACAAAAGCCTCGATCAAAGGTTTTCAGAAGTAAATGCCTGATTGGTGAAATAGTCTCTCCTGGCGCCACCATAAACATCATGTTCATAACCCCAAAATCCTCAGAACCCAAATTAAAAACGGTCGGAGAGTTTAAAATTAGGAACATTTTTGAAAGAGCAAAACTGCAAGACAGTTTCTGCACTTTATGACGGAATTTAAACTTCGGCGGTTGATTTTCATTAAATGTTTAATATTCATTTACATAGAATCATAGAGCTGAATATTGCATTTCTAAAGCAAAGGTGGTGGTGGAGGGTTAAGCAGGTACATCAATATTTAAGGTGAAATTATAGTCATCCAAGTAGTACCATTACCATGAAAATCATCAAAATTACTGGCAAGTTTAAAGGAGATGTTCACGGCAGGTTGTTGTTTCATAGAGTTGAGTCTGGAACAAGTGGCCAGGTAAAGGATGGAAGTAAATATGATAGAGACTTTTAGACATACATGAATAGACAGGGAATAGAACATCACAGTACAGGCCCTTCAGCACACAATGATATGCAGACCTATAATTTACCGACCCAAAAATGGGGCCGGGGGATATGGATTACATACAACCAGATGGGATTGGTTTAATTTGACATTATGGTCAGCACAGCAATTGTGGGCTGTACTACTGTTCTATGAATATTAATCTTTGAAACAGGATGTTGAAAATTTACTCATGAAATGGGCAGAAGCATGACAGATGAAACAATGCAGCAAGGGACAGGCTTTGGAAACAAACAAATCTGTGAAACGGATAGGATACATTGAAGAGAGTTTATAAATTATAGTAGATCTTGGCTTTATAAAAGCATGAAGTACAAAAGCAATTAGATTATATAAAAAACAAAATGTAGCTTGGGATCATCGGGAGTAATGTTACATTTCTTGGCACCCCACTTCAAGGCTGTTGCATGGTCACCAAGCTCACCTTGAAAATGCCAAGGCTGAATAAGGTACTATTAGAGTTCAATTGATTATTTATCATGTGTATAAGATACATGTCGATAAACAAGCCTCTCATTTCAGTTCACTGCCCTTTAGCTGGTCTACACCAGATCTCTTGTTGATCTTGGGTGATTAAACATACGCAGCAATATCATGTTATGTTCACTAATTTTCCAAACTGGAAGGTCTGGGAGAGAATAGAGAGGAGATTTTTTTTTTTAGAAAGAATCAACCAAAGCCCTTTCAAGGAGAAATGAGAAATCTGGACTTGTTTTTGATTACAGGGAAGATTTGATTGAAGTATTACAAATTCAGCTTTTGATAATGTTTCCATTGTCGGGAGGCTCAGGAAGAAAAAGATAGTTTAAAAAAAAAATGGTTTGAAAGTGGCATCACAGGCAGATCGGGTCAGAGAACTTTTGGCACATTGCCATCATAAATCAATGCAGGACTTGGAGGAGAAACACCTAATTTTCTGCCTGGGCACTCTCCAACCGAATGGCATTAACATCGACTTCTCCGGTTTCCGCTAGCCTACTCCCCATTCTTGCTCCCTTCCTATTCTGTTTTCTTTCCTCCATCTCTCCAACCCCTTCCCTCTCCATCCACGAGCTATTCCCCTGCCCTGTTTGCAGGTGTGCCCGCCCTCCCTCCCTTATCCACCTATTACCTCCTCCTTGTGGGATTGTGCTGTCCCCCCCCACCATTTTGTTCAAGCACCTGTCTACATTTTGTCATCTCTTAATGAAGGGCTCAAGCCTGAATCGTTGGTTATATATCTTTGTCTTTGCTATATAAAGCACACTGTTTGACCTGCTAAGTTACTCCAGCATTATTTTTACTTCAGTCATGGTGTCTGCAGAATTTCATGTTTTACTCAGGAGTTGGAATGAAATGATCTTGTACAAGTCACTGGTGAGGCCAAATCTGGAGTAGTGTTTGCAGTTTTGGTCATGCACCAACAGAAAAAGTTATCAGTAAGATTGAAAGAAAGCAGAGAAAATTTATGAGAATGTTGGTGGGACTAGATTAGAGTTAAAGGGAAAGGTTGAATAGGTTAGGACTTTATTCCCTGACCTATAGCATATAATAAGGGATATACTAGCACTGGCCAATCAGATACCGAATTTGCTTGATGGCAGGAGGCAGAAGGTGTCAGTGGAAGGTTCTTTTACCAGACTGGAGGCCAGATACAAAACTTGAATTGTGCTATACTGATCAGCACTGGATCCACCATTGTTTCTCATACACTGTATACCAACAATCTGGACAAGCATATAGGCAGCATGGTTAAACCTCAGGCAGTTTGCAAATGACACCAAAACTGGTGGTATAGTGGACAATGAGGAACCTGGCAAGAGGGCCAAGGAATGGCAGATGCAATTTTATTTGTTTAAGTGGAAGGTGTAGCATTTTAGCAAGTTGAACTAGGCTAGGGCAGGCATTAGGGCAACTGTTTTGCGGAACAGTTACATTCATTCTTCAAAGGTCATCACATTCTCCTCATGGCATACAATTTAAACTCCCCTTCCCACATCGCCATGCCAACTCTCAGCCTTCATTGCTGAGGCAAGACCAAACACAAACTTGAAAAACAGCTTCCCTTATTTTTCCTGGCTGGGCTAAAAATTGTATTAACATTGAATATCCATTCCTTCCCCCACCCCCAATCACCAAATTTCACTGTCCTCCTCACCTGCTTCCTTCTGCCCATCACTCTCCCTCATCTGGTTCCACATCACCTCCTGTCTCTACCTCCAACTTTCCCTGCCCAAATCTTCCACCTCTTGCATTCTCTTTCTCCTGGTATGTCTCTTGCACTGTAGCCCATCTTCCCCAACTGCCCTCCTTCACCCACCTAGATCCATCTGCCCATCTCTCCCTTCTCATCTGATCCCATCTATTGCCTCACCCCTGCATACTAGCTATCTCTCCTTAATACTTTCTGTCCTGATGCAGGGTCTCAGTGTGAAAGATCAATCATCCCACTGCCTCCACAGATGCTGCCTGAATACTTCCAACAGTTTAGTTTAATTTAGAGATAAATAATGGTCATCCTTTGGTTCAAAGAAGACACGCTGTTGTGCAGTTCATCTGTGGACATGAAGGTGACTATGCAGTCCCAGTCGAGCACAATGGAGGCACTAGAAGTCCCTTTTTGTAATAACTGTGGCTGCTGCTTTATAACGCCATTCACAGTTTTCCATCAGTTTTTTGCAGCATCTGTCTTCAAAACTGGAGTAGGCTGCATAGCACAGGGCTCGCCAACGAGATCTGTTACAGAATCAGCATGGTAAAACGACCACCCAAATATGCCCATGTGACCATTTAACCTTCTAACTCAGAACATCTTTTGTAAGTGGGAGGAAACTGAAGTACCCAGATGAAACCTACACGGTCATGGGTGGAACATACAAACTCCTGATAGACAGCGACAGATTCATACCCAGGTTGCTGACGTTGTAATAGTGTTGCACTAACTGCTAAGCCGTTTTCAACTTCAGTTTGGTCTTCTGCTTTCCCCAAGTTGCTGTTCACCACTAGACTGCTTTTCTAGCACTCCTTTCTTCTTGTAGAAATCTAACACCACTTGAGCTTTCTACAATGCTTTTAAGACACGTCTTGCTTCAGCTCGTCTTTAACAGACCCTTCACCTGATGTAGAACTTGCCTTCGGTGGGGAAATAATTATTCCCACATCTCCTGGATAGCTTACCCATTTGGTTCAACTTTTGTTAATTCCAAATTTTCCTAATTATAACTCCTGCCATAATCCAACTGTTCACGCTGCTTCAAAACTTTTTTTTTAAAGCTTGAACAATTTTTGTGGTAATTGATTTGTAGAAGATAGTAGCACTGCATTGAGATCACTATGTTCGTTGGTTTTATACATCCTGCAGTGAGACTTTCTTCTTCTTTGGCTTGGCTTTGCAGACGAAGATTTATGGAGGGGTATGTCCACGTCTGCTGCAGGCTCGTTGGTGACTGACAAGTCCGATGCGGGACAGCCAGGCACGGTTGCAGCGGTTGCAAGGGAAAATTGGTTGGTTGGGGTTGGGTGTTGGGTTTTTCCTCCTTTGTCTTTTGTCAGTGAGGTGGGCTCTGCGGTCTTCTTCAAAGGAGGTTGCTGCCCGCCGAACTGTGAGGCGCCAAGATGCATGGTTGGAGGCGAGATCAGCCCACTGGCAGTGGTCAATGTGGCAGGCACCAAGAGATTTCTTTAAGCAGTCCTTGTATGTCTTCTTTGGTGCACCTCTGTCTCGGTGGCCAGTGGAGAGCTTGCCATATAACACGATCTTGGGAAGGCGATGACCCACTCAGCGCAGTTGGGTCTTCAGCAGCATGGATTCGATGCTTGCGCAGACTCTGCCATCTCGAGTACTTCGATGTTGGTGATGAAGTCATTCCAATGAATGTTGAGGATGGAGCGGAGACAGTGCTGATGGAAGCGTTCTAGGAGCCGTAGGTGATGCCGGTAGAGGACCCATGATTCGGAGCCAAACAGGAGCATGGGTATGACAATGGCTCTGTACACGCTGATCTTTGTGTGTTTCTTCAGGTGGTTGTTTTTCCAGACTCTTTTGTGTAGTCTTCCAAAGGCGCTATTTGCCTTGGCGAGTCTGTTGTTTATCTCTTTGTTGATCCTTGCATCAGATGAAATGGTGCAGCCGAGGTAGGTAAACTGGTTGACCGTTTTGAGTTCTGTGTGCCCGATGGAGATGTGGGCGGGCTGGTAGTCATGGTGGGGAGCTGGCTGATGGAGGACCTCAGTTTTCTTCAGGCTGACTTCCAAGCCAAACATTTTGGCAGTTTCCGCAAAACAGGACGTCAAGCGCTGGAGAGCTGGCTCTTAATGGGCAACTAAAGCAGCATCGTCTGCAAAGAGTAGTTCACGGACAAGTTGCTCTTGTGTCTTGGTGTGAGCTTGCAGGCACCTCAGATTGAAGAGGGAGCCATCTTCAGCGCAAACTCCGGGAGATCCAAAATGAGTGGTGGACTAGCCTCACCAAACGAACCCAGCTTAGCGCAGACATTGGCGACTTCAGGGGTTTCTACGAGGCTCTAAAGGCTGTGTACGGCCCCTCACCCCAAGTCCAAAGTCCTCCTCAGCGACAAGATCTCCATCCTCAACCGATGGTCAGAACACTTCCAATCTCTTTTCAGTGCCAACCGCTCAGTCCAAGATTCCGCCTTGCTCCAGCTCCCTCAACAGCCCCTAAGGCTAGAGCTGGATGAGGTCCTCACCCAGGATGAGACATATAAGGCATTGGAACAACTGAAAAGTGGCAAAGCAGCAGGTATGGATGGAATCCCCCCCAGAGGTCTGGAAGGCTGGCGGCAAAACTCTGCATGCCAAACTGCATGAGTTTTTCATGCTCTGCTGGGACCAAGGAAAACTGCCTCAGGATCTTCGTGATGCCATCATCATCACCCTGTACAAAAACAAAGGTGAGAAATCAGACTGCTCAAACTACAGGGGAATCACGTTGCTCTTCATTGCAGGCAAAATCTTCACTAGGATTCTCCTTAATAGACTAATACCTAGTGTCGCCGAAAATGTCCTCCCAGAATCACAGTGTGGCTTTCACGCAAACAGAGGAACTACTGACATGGTCTTTGCCCTCAGACAGCTCCAAGAAAAGTGCAGAGAACAAAACAAAGGACTCTACATCACCTTTGTTGACCTCACCAAAGCCTTAGACACCGTGAGCAGGAAAGGGCTTTGGCAAATACTAGAGCACCTCGGATGCCCCCCCAAGTTCCTCAACATGGTTATCCAACTGCACGAAAACCAACAAGGTCGGGTCAGATACAGGAATGAGCTCTCCGAACCCTTCTCCATTGACAACGGCGTGAAGCAAGGCTGCGTCCTCGCACCAACCCTCTTTACTATCTTCTTCAGCATGATGCTGAACCAAGCCATGAAAGACCTCAACAATGCAGTGAGACTAAATTTGCTTAATTCATCTGAGTTGCCATTTTCTTTCAAAGTATCCATTTTTCTTTAGAATTTCTTGGAATGATGTCATGGTGCAGAAATCTTCAACAATGGCATTTGACAAAAAAATACAGTTTTAGTACAGGATTTTATCTTTATACATTTCAGGCGAAGGTTTAAATTTCCAAGTTGATTGATGTCATTATACTGACAGGGATAACTCTGGCTTGTACTCAAGTCTTTAAATTTGGCAACAGAGTCAGGTGCGACTAGGGAGACTGTGGCAAAAGCGATAGAGGGGACTGGAGCCAGGAGAAGCAGAGGAGATGACCCACAGTACAGTGACCTTGGTGTCCGATCAGTGAGGAGTTCTGAGTCTGAAGAACACACAGGCAGTGGGGCTGTTTGTGCTCGAGGCAAGGAACACACGCAAGTTGCGGGATGCTCGTGACTGGCTGAATGGGTACCGGGTATTGAACCAGGATGCAAGAAGTGCTGGAGGCTTCCTGATCGTGTCTGGTTGCTGATGGTTCGCACTGAAGGCTCTGGGGCTGCGGAGGCTGCAGGAGTGCTGGAGGTGAAGCCATGGACATTCAGAGACTCTGGGAGGATTTTTGCTTTTCTTTCTCTGGCTATAAGGGACTCTGGGCAATTTTTACTGATGTTGAATCTTTGTCTGCTTATGGTAGACTAAAAGAAATTTTGGGTAATATCACATTTTCAGATTTATTACATGACAAAAAAAAAGCTTGAATCTTATTGTGGCCGGAGTCCTTTTTAGGGGATTATGACTGGAGTTACGACTGTGCCAGATTCCCATCAGGAAGCTGCTGTTAATTTTGAGTTATACTTTAAATTTGATTTGCCTGTTGTAATATGAAAGTTAAATGGTACCACTGTCAGTATTAATCTATTATTGCTGATGCATCTTGCATATTTGCATGGCTGAAGCAAGGTAGAATTTCATTGAATCTGTACATTGATTGTTCTTGTGTACCTGACACAAATTCTCACAAAAAAAGTCCGCAATGAGTTGATCACCCCCAAAACTAGTCAGAACCAATTGCAAAAATGACCCTCGTTATTAAATGAAGCTAGCTCAATTCACAGCTCCACTGGGAGGTCAGAAATTCATAGCTAATCATGCCACATCAACTTCATGGTTAACAAAGCACGTAGTTAAGGATGTTGCTCGTACTTCTAATGCAAGGCTTGGGTCGCCCTACAAATCTCCCATTCATTTATCATTCAGGATGCAATTAGTGAACTTGAAAGCTTCCGCCAAGCTCAATTACCAGAAAGGATCATCTTCATGTATGATCCGCTTCCAAAGCAAAATGTTCTGTGAATGATCCCTTAGCTGGATTTGAGAAGACTTTTGACAATATGGAATTTGTTGTCAATACACATATTGTTCTATGTTCGATAAAGCACTTGATTGAAGTTTATAAAATTCTGAGAAACATTAATAAGGTAGGCAGTCAGAATCCCTCCCAGCGTAAAAATGTCAATTACAAGAGGACATGCATTTGAGAAGGGGGTGGGGGGTTTAAGTGAAATGCGCTGGAGATAAATTTAATGTATATACATTATACTAGAATGAATTGCCAAGAGTTGTGTTTAAGAGGTATCTATGTAGACATGAATAGGGAAAGAACAGAGAGAGATGGCACATGTGCAAGCAGCAGACTTTAGTTGACTTTGGCCATCATGTATAATGGAGACCAATGGAATGAAGGGCCCAGTCCCTGCACTGCACTGTTCTATGTTCTGTAGCTTGCTCCCAAACACTACCGTCTCACACACAGATCAATAATCTGTGCTGTCATTTAGAATTAAAAATTTATGCAACATAAAATACCCCTCATTTCCAATGATTTTTTAAAAAAAAGTTAATACGGTAACAGGTCCATCCAGCCACCCAAATATCCCAATTAACCTACCATCGTGCACTCTTTTGAAAGGTGGGATGAAACCAGAGCACCCGGAGAAAGCCCACACAGGCTCAGAGAGAGGACCCAAACTCCTTACAGACTGCACTGGCTTCGAATGTGGGTTGTGGCACTGGTAATAACATTTCACCAACCAAAATACAGTAATCATCCTGAACACACGATTCATTACATATCATAGTTTTGCATGTTGAACTCAAACATGCACTAACTGTGCACTAACTTTGCTAAACACCAGAAGGAATCGTGACCGAACCTCTGAGACTTTAGGGGATGCTTTTAAAGGTTGGTTCTTGCAGCCGAAACCAGTCAAGTCGGTCACTACCCAGTCTGGGGTGGTGTTTCCCTTTGAGGTGGGCCATAAGAATATGACCTGTCTCTGGAATATAAATCAGTCCACTCCACACCAACTAGGAGTCTCCAATTGTACGCAGAATTGGACGGTGACCCAATTGCGGACTCCTCAGCCTGTTAATGGCACATATTGGGTGTGTGGACGCCAAATTTACTCTTGGAATCGATCAAAAGGCTTTGTCTTGACTCGCCAGCTTAAGGGCTGGAGCGGATGTTGCGACCTTGCATACTTAATTCCCCATGTTCGCGGCCTTGACCAGTTGCCTGCACCAGTTCTTTCACATGCGCAAAGTAAACGTCAGGTGACTGAGGGTGACCGCCTTCTGTGGATGTTTTTCCCAGTGTACGGGACTCCGCGGGCTGGGTTGGAGATCCAAGAGTTAGTAGCCACCCTAGAGGATCAGGTAAATAATAAACCTGTGCTTGGGGAGGTAGAGTCCCAGGTCCAGGCCTTTTGACTTACAGCCCTCCAAAACTGCATGGCCCTTGATTTCATTTTGGCAGAGAAAGGGGGACTTGCGCTTTAATTGGCTCTGAATGCTGTACAGATATCCCAGATGCATCAACTAATATCTCGGACGTGGCTTCCCACATTAATGAGTATAGGGAAAAGATCAGAGAGGCAGGAAACACGTACAGAAAGGGATCTGTTTTGGGGGGGGGGGGGGGTGGACATGAGCAGACTGGAGTCTCAGAGGTTGGGGACAATGGTTTATTCACCTTGCTATATACAGTTTAATAATCCTAGTGGATCTGTTTGTTGGATTGGCCATTCTACGATGTATCATCACTAGATTAATTTACTCTGTCACGAGTGTATGACAGATGGTATTGAAGCCTGTAAAAGATGAACGGCGATAAATTAAGCGTACGCTTCAACAATTTGAGGAGCTATGCTAATATAGTTTAATTTTGAAATACATGGTAAAAAGAAAAGGGATGGATTGTGAAAAATGGCTGGAGATGATTAAACTAGCACCATTCTGTGAAAGGCGATGGAATGCGAAATATGTAGATTAGAGCTTGAGAATAGAGAGTTCTAACTAGTGGGCCACTTTCTTATCAGAAGCCTCAAGGATAAAGGAGTCTGGTTTGGACTAGCACTGTGACCTAGGGTACCCCACCGTAACCATTGCGCTTGCTTAATGAAGACAGGAATATTAACTTAGACGCACCTAATGACGAGACTGCCTGATTAACATAACATGCGATGTATGATGAGGGAGGGACTGTGTGGTATTTGCAGGGATGAGAGGGAAAAGGGGAAGGTTGTTAGGCATTGAAATTCTGATTGGAAAAGACTAAAGGGAGGTGTGGTGATGTTGAGCGCGGGACTGTACAAAAGAGTGGTGATTCTGGACCTCCGGTGTGTCTTGGGACTAAAGAGACACCTGGTTCTGCAGACCCGAATAAAATCATACTTGTTCTCTAAGACTGTCTCCAGAGTAGTGCTTGTGAACACGTTGTATTTCACAAGACGAACACCCAGCGACACAAAAACAGCTTCCCCTCTACTATCAAATTTCTGGACGGGCAATGGTAGATACGACCTCACCTTCTCTTTTGCATTAATTTATTTTTTAAATGTAATTTAAAGCAATATTTACACATTTAATATTGCCGCAAAACAACAAACCGGTGACATGTTCATGACAATACATTCTGATTTACCTCAAATGACTTCCCTTGGCCACGGCCAACTGGCCTATTTGAACCATTTATTAGCAACACTATTTTCCAGATATTATTTCAGCAGTGAGGTTGGTCAGTTTAAAAATAGGACGGAATCGTGTTTTCAGATCATTATGAACAGGGGTTTGTAAAGAAAGGCATGAAAGCAAAGTGCATCAGCCTCGAGGAAGAACATGATCAATATTCAAGACCAGGTTGTAACTGCCTTTCCCATTCGCTTTTTAAAATATTTTTCATTGAGTTTAACATAGAAACATAGAAGATAGGAGCAGGAGTAGGTCATTCGGCCCTTCGAGCCTGCTCCGCCATTCAACGAGATCATGGCTGATCTTAAAGTTCAGTACCCCGTCCCCGCCTTCTCTCCGTAACCTTTAATACCCTTATACTGAAGAAACAGATCTAATTCCCTCTTAAATAGATTTAATGAACCTGCCTCTACTGCCCTCTGTGGCAATGAATTCCACAGATTCATCACCCTCTGGGTCAAGAAATTCCTCCTCATCTCGGTCCTAAATGGTTTGCCTATTATCCTCAAACCATGGCCCCGGGTTCTGGATTTTCCCATCCTTGGAAACATCCCATCTGCATCCATTCTGCCCAGTCCTGCCAGAATTTTATACGTCTCTATGAGATCCCCTCTCAATCTTCTAAACTCCAGCGAGTACAATCCCAATTTGCACAATCTTTCCTCCTAAGTCATTCCTGCCATTCCAGGTATCAGCCTGGTGAATCGCCTCTGCACTCCCTCCATTGTAAGAACATCCTTCCTTAGATAAGGTGACCAAAACTGCACACAATACTCCAGGTGGGGTCTCACCAAGGCCCTGTACAGCTGCAGTAAGGTATCCTTATTCCTATACTCAAACCCTCTTGATATGAAGGCCAACATACTATTTGCCTTTTGAATCGCCTGCTGTACCTGCATGCTCGCCTTCAGAGACTGATGTACAAGTACCCCTAGGTCTCTCTGCACTTCCCCATCTCTTAATTATTGCCATTCAAATAGTAATCTGCCCTCCGGTTTGTATTACCAAAGTGGATAACCTCACATTGATCCACATTGTAGTGCATTTGCCATGTATCTGCCCAGTCCCTCAATTTATCCAAATCACACTGGAGCTTCCTGACCCCCTCTTCCGCGCACATAACCCCTCCTAGCTTAGTGTCATCTGCAAATTTGGAGAGATTCCATCCAATCCCCTCATCCAGATCATTAATGTAAATTGTGAACAACTGGGGTCCCAGTACAGATCCCTGTGGCACCCCACTGGTCACCACCTGCCACTCAGAAAACAAAAGCAACCTAAAACTAAAGCTAATCTAACTCCTAATCAAGATTAACCGGCAAAAATTGTGGGGATATGGATTGAATAGCGACCTTCAGACACTAGACAGAATTTCTGAAGCATTTAGCCATCTTCCAACCATGATAATCGATGAATAGTCCCCACATCTTGTCAAATTGAAACATTCTATCTATAATGTTGTATCCCATGTTGTATCTGAATTGTATTTTTACAAGGAATCTTGGAAAACTTTCTAAAAATGTGAAAAAGTGCAACATTAGTGTCTGTCACAGTTAAGATACATTGCTTTTGTTGACCAATATTAAAGGGAAAATGGTAGAAAAACATTTATGCATTGAGGACACCTGCATTTTAATATTCTCTGGCAGAAGCTAGGAAATTGACCACAAATCCTTTTAAAGAGAGAATTGAATGATATAAGCAAAAAACAGGAGAAATCCAATAAAAATAAATTCCCATTCACAATAGACAAAACGACTTACTTAAGATAACTTGGGTAGAAGTAGCATCACACAGAATTAATTGTTTACATAAGCTGCAGAACAGTTAAAGCACCATGGTAATTACCAGTGATTTTGATGACAGCTTTCTTCGTATTGCTTGAATATCACAAAAGTCATCCTACGATGCATGATGCAAGAAAAATGGACTTTAACATATCAGAAATTTGGAAGAGGAACAAATGATTAAAGCTGAATAGTATTGAAAAGATGAGAGAACTGGTATTAAAACAGTGACCAGCACTTTTGTAATGGCTCCAGGAACTAGGTAATTATTAATGTCACTGAATTAGGAATGATAATTAAGAATTTAGCTGGATGAGGACATTCAAAGATCTGGTGGCGGATCTTGGAAAGTTTAGAGAATTGTAAGAGATTTTTTTTAAAATACAGGGTCAGAAGCTTTCACAATAGACATCAGGTGAGAGAAACATCTGAGAGTGAGAAAGACTTTGACCTTTGTAAATGAAAAGCTGATAAGCTCTTTATGCCAGGCATTGCTTTGAGAACTGAAGTTACTTATGATGCAAAAAGAGCTGAATTTGAGGTCTTGTTAGTGGCATTCCAACACAGTACAGGCCCTTCTGCCCAAAATGTTGTGCCACCCTATATAAACCAACTTAACAACTGAACCCTTCCCTACCTCACATCCATAACCCTCCATTTTACTTCACAACCTTTAACTCCAATCCTCTGACCAATGAAGGCTTTCTTAACTACCCTATCAACTGCGTGGCAACCTTGAGAGATATATGGATTTGGACCTCAAGGTCTCTGTTCTTCCACATCGTTAAGAACAAAACTTTAATAGTCTTTTGAATGTACCAGCCTCCACCACCACCCCTGGCAAGGCATTCCAGGCACCAACTACTCCATGTAAAAAAAAACCTTAATCCTGATGTTTCCCTTAAACCTTCCTTCCTTCATCTTGTACAGATGTTCTCTGGTATTTGCTGCTGTTGCCCCAGTAAAAAGGTGCTGGCTGACTATCAATGTCTTTCAAACTTGTAGATGTCTATTAAGCCACCTCTCATCCTTCTTCACTCCAAAATGAAAAGCCCTCACTCTGTTAACCTTGCATCATAAGACACTTTCTCCAATCCAGGCAACATCCTGGTAAATCTCCTCTGTATCCTCTCCAAAGCTTCCACATCCTTCCAGTAATGAGGTGACCAGAACTGAACACAATACTCCAAGTGTGGTCCAATCAGAGTTTTCTAGAGCTGCAACATTACTTCACAACCCTTAACTCCAATCCTCTGACCAATGAAGGCTTTCTTAACTACCCTATCAACTGCGTGGCAACCTTGAGAGATATATGGATTTGGACCTCAAAGTCCCTGTTCTTCCACATTGTTAAGAACAAAACTTTAATAGATGACATGACATTGGATCTGAAAACCCAGCAGATTATTAAGTTGGAAAATGTCAGAAAAACAGAAATTTATTTTACCCATAAAAGGACAGTGGCACAACAAATAGTGCTACAGGCTTACAGCTCCAAGGACCAGTATTTAATCCTGACATTAAGTGATGCCTGCAGAGTCTGCACATTCTCCCAGCCCTGCCATTAACTACATACATTCCCCCTACATTTGGCCTCGCAACATGCAACACTTCACATTTGTCTGCATTAAATTCCATCTGCCATTTCTCTAACTGCCATATTCTTTGATAGCCTTCTAGACTATCCACAACTTCACCAATCTTTGTGTCATCTGCAAACTTGTAACTCCCTCATCTACTCTTCATCTATGCTTTAGATATCACAGTTAACAGGGTTTCAACACTCATCCCTGGGGAACACCCCTGGTCATGGGCTTCCAGTCCAAATAACACCCTCCTATCACTACCCTTTCTATGATGAGCCAGCCAAATCTAAACACAAGCCATCACCATGGATCCCATACATATGTGCCTTCCAAATCAGACAACCACGTCAAATGTCTTACAAAAGTTAATGATTGCCCGTCTCTCACCCACCTCAGACTCCTCCTTAAAGAATTCAAAGTTTCTAAGATTGCCCACCCAGCATGAAACCTTGCGGATTGGCTCTCATCTGGCCATTACCTTCCGAATGTGCACAAATCCTCCAAAATATCTTTTCCAATAGTTTCTCGACTACTAATTTAAGGCGTACCATCTTATAATTTCCTGGATTATCCCCATTTTACATTCTGAAGAAATGAACAACACTGGCTTTACTGTAATCTTCCAGAACCCCTCCTTTTTCAATAACCTGGGAAACATTGCATCAGGCCCTGCGACCTTTCCACCCAAATCCTCTCCAAAAGATGCAGCACTATTTCTCTCTTATCTCAAAATGCCTCAACACATTCTCATCTCTGGACCAACCTCAAAAAGTGCAGTGCTAATTTTTTTTAGGTGGCGGAGCTCACCAAAAATGGTGACAAGGTGTTGCTGGAGCCATCCCATGAAGTGCCCGGAGCAGCCTCCAAAGGGTAACAGTGCACCCCTGCCAACTTCCCACTCACTATCCTCCTTCTTGGTGAATACCAATGCAAAGTACTCATTTAGTTCTCACTTCCTCTGACACAAAGCACAATTGCCCTGCTTTGTCCTTGACTGGTTCAATCCCCTCCATAGTTAGCTTTTATTTTACAACAAGCATAAATTTCTTTAGGGTTCTCTTTAATCATTATCATCAAGGATATTTCATGGCTCCTTTTGCTTTTCTAACTCCCTACTTGAATTCTTTTCTGCCTTAATATCATGCCTGACTCTTGCATGCCAGACTGAGGATTACACCTTATTTTAGTCAATCTCATTCTTTAGACATGTCTATTGCACAGGGGTGAAAATGAGTAAGTTACTTAACAATTTAAAATGTACAAAAACAGTGAATCAGGACTACCCAGTAAGTTAGATGTGAAGTGGGAGAAAGAAACAGCTTTGCTACTGACAGCAACAACAAATGTTTCCAGTTAAGGAAGTAACAAAAGGAGAAATTAAAGTACAAAATGTATCTCAATGGTATCTAATTATAAACTAAAATAATAACCATCCTTGAATAGCTCTCCAATAATATAATCGTGGATGGCTTTCCCTCAAAGAACATTGATACATAAAGTGGCAGTTTGGGGACAATGACGAAGCTTAGTAACAAAAAGCAAAGAGAAACATAAAACAAGGTTAAGAACCATTGGTATATAATAATGCCAGTCAACACAAAATGGACAGATTGATACTTAAAGCAAGGCATGAACTATTATCAAGGTGCAAAGAACAAACAGATAATATTTATTCATGAGTTCAAGTCGTTCTGCTCAAAATCAGAGCCACGGAAGATGGTGAATGTAGTTCAGAATATCATACAAACTTCTATGGACTATCGACATCTCCTGCTGTATCAGAAAGGCAGACAACATACTGAAGGACCCATCACACCTCAGACACACACTTCTCCTTCCTCCCATTGAGGAAAAGACTCATGAAAGTGCAATCACACACCAACTGGCTTAAAGACAGATTTCTCCCTCAAGGGTATCAGGCTCCTGAATGAAACTCAAAGCAATCGTACCTTGCTTTGTATAAATTGACTTTTCCTGCATTGACATCTGTTCTGACATTGGCCTTTTGTTCTTCTGCTTTATACTGCTGTAAGTATGTTAGAGGTGCTGTTAGATTGTTTGTGTAAGAACTCTTCTCACTGTACCTAGTATAATATAACAAACTTAAACTTGGATATAGGCCACATTTGAGAAATTTAGTAAAAAGATATAGCACCCAGGAAGAAACCATTTTGCCCATTGAACCTATTCTGCCATTCATTAAGACCACAGCTCATCTTCTACTTCAAGCATAAGGGAGGAGGGGAGGGGGGTGAGGGGATGGAGGGGGAGAAGAAGGAAAGATGGGGGGAAGGAGAAAGGGGGTGGGGGATGGGAGAGAGGGGGAAAGGGGGAGGGATGGGGGGGGGAAGGGCCTTGATACCACCATTCTCACTTTAATGTCACATTCAAGCAATGGAAACTTTTGTCTTGGAGTCACCCATGCCACACTGGATAACAGATTGTTTTTCTTGGCCCTCTCTCCCATCGACCGGTATTACTTCTGTCCATCAGATTTCATCTCTTCCTAGTTCACCAATCCTACCCAGTACTCTTTAAACTGTCTTCCATACTGCACTTCCACAGTCTCACGAAAGAGTTTCCATTCAAAACATAGAAAGTGGGGTGTCACAGTTGGTGCAGCAGTTAGCGCAACATGTTTACAGCGCCAACAATCAGAACCGGAGTTTGAATCCCGTGCTGTCTGTTAGGAGTTTGGTAAGAAGAATCAGAATAGGACATACGTGGTAAATGGGAGAGCATTGATGAATACAGAAGAGCAGAAAGATTTAGGAGAGACGGTACATCGTTCCCTGAAGGTAGAAACTCACGTGAATAGGGTGGTGAAGAAGGCTTTTAGTATGCTGGCCTTTATCAATCATTGCATGGAATATAGGAATTGGGAGGTGATGTTGAGATTGTATAAGACGTTGGTGCGGCCTAATTTGGTGTTCTGTGTGCAGTTCTGGTCGCCTAATTATAGGAAGGATATAAACAGAGTGGAGAGAGTGCAGAGAAGGTTTACCAGAATGTTGCCTGGGTTTAAGCATCTAGAGTACAGGGAGAGATTGGACAGATTAGGTCTTTATTCTTTGGAGCGTAGAAGGTTGAGAGGGGATTTGATAGAAGTATTTAAGATTATGAAAGGGATAGACAGAGTGGATGTGGATAGACTATTTCCGTTAAGAGGAGGAAAGATTAAAACAAGAGGACATGAGTTAAGAATTAAGGGGCAGAGGTTTAGAGGTAACATGAGGGGGAACTTCTTTACTCAGAGAGTGGTAGACGTGTGGAATGAGCTTCCGGGAGAAATAGTGGCGGCGGAGTCAATCGTATTATTTAAGAAAAGGTTGGACAGGTCTATGGATGAGAAGATGATGGAGGGTTATGGGCATTGTGCAGGGAGGTGGGACTAGAAAGGGGTGTTTGGTTCGGTGCGGACTAGAAGGGCCTAATGGCCTGTTTCCGTGCTGTAATTGTTATGTTATGTTATGTTATATGTTATGTTCTCCCCGCGTCTGCGTGGGTTTTCCTTGGGGGCTTCAGTTTCCTCCCACCATTCAAAACGTACTAGGGGTTGTAGGTCAACTGGGTACAATTGGCAGCATGAGCCTGTGGGTTGAAAGGGCCTGTTATCGTGCTGCATGTCTAAATTTAAAAAACACACTATAGCACAGTTCAGGCCCTCCAGTCTTTGATGTTGTGCCAACCTATATATTCCTAGAAAAGAAACAAAACCCTTCCTACCTTGTAACCCTCTATTTTTTCATCCATTTGCCTCTCCAAGAGTCTCCTACATGCCCCTAACGTTTCAGCCTTCACCACCACCCCTGGCAAGGCAATCCGTGCACCCACAATTTTGTTTAAAAACATACCCACTGATGCTATACAACCTGCTGAGTTCCTCCAGTATTTTATTTCTAGATTCCAGCATCTGTGGGCTCTTGCATCTTAAATGAATTGAATGGGTGCATCTATAATTGCACCTGAACTGAATAGGCAGTTAAGGATCAATCACTTTGGTGGGTTTGGAAGAGATTTCATTCCACGAAGCATAAAGGGCTTTTGCAACAATACAGTAATTTTGTGTTTACCATAATCTGGTCACTATGCTAGACTTTGAACTTGTATCCACAGATCAAAAGCTTCAGAAATTTGACTACTAGTCCAGTAACAACTGTAACACTATCACACCCTACAACATTATGGGATCTTTTACATCAACCAAGCAGTCATATAAAGCTTTAGTTTAACACTTCTTTCTAATGAGGATTTTCTGAAGATACAGTGAATTATGCATCACCATGGATAATGTCTCAAGTGTTTGAAATGAGGCTCGATTACAATCACCAAATCAAAAATAGCATCAAGACTGAGCCAAAGCTTTTATACAATTTATTTTACTTCGCCATTTTGGACTGTTAAAACCCTGCCAACGTTCAACTTTGAACACCCACCTATCCAAGAAATATTCTCAATCTCCAGTTAAAGGTCGTAGATCAGTTTCTTGTCAAGTTTTTTTGTCAATAACACGAATACATTTTAAAATATGAACGGAAGTAATTTATTGAATATATTTAATATCATAGAGTAATTCTCCCAAGCAGCAGTTTTAAATAAATGCGCGAGGTTATACTTCATAAGTATTTCACTGCTAAAAAGGGCCATTTCTGAATGAAGATCTTTCACATGGCCCATTCCTTTCTGTACTCTTTTTGAGCTTGTCTTCTGAATTAGTGTGCAAAAAGAGGTCAGGGATATGCACCTTTTAAATAGCTTGGTATCTTTTTTGGGGGGGCGTGGGGGGAAGATGGGTGTCAGGGAGAACTAGCTTTCACAACCAAGCATTAAAAAATATTACTGCTGGTAAACTCAGCAGATTGAGCAGCAAACTGTGTATTGTGGTGGGGGGCAGTGTGGAGGGAATTTTTGACATTTCAAGTTGAGGCCCTGAATCAGGAGAATGAAGATAGGCGGTATAAAGAGGGAAAGGGGCGAGATGGGCAAGTAGGTGATAGGTGTGAGGGATGATGGGTAGGGGGTTGGACTTGGGAAACAGAGGTGAATGGCTCATGGGTGGGGAACAAATGAAGACGCAAAAGGCAGATGATGGAATCTGGAGCAAGAGAGACTGCTGAAGTAATTCAGTGGATCAGGCACTATGCACAAAACAGCAATCGACCTTTTACTTCCCATGAATGTTGGAAGACCTGCTGAGTTTCTCCAACAGTTTTTGTACTGCACTAGACCCACAGCATCTGCAGATTTCTTGTTCACCTTCAGTAGATCAGGGAGCTATTGTGGAGGGAGAGTCAGTACAAATTGAAAATAATGTATTTTCCTCGCTGACAATCAACACAGGCGCACCTCAAGGATGTGATCACACAGCTTGACTCGTTCTACAACCATGACTGTGTGGCTAGGTACAATTCAAACGAAATCTTGTGGCAGCCTGCTGCCACAGCAAGCCAGCGCTCCAGGCGGCAAGTGCAATGCAAAAGGCAGCAGACCATACAGTGGCACTGGCTCCAGCAAGTGAACCGGCGGACAAACGGCTAAAGCAGCCTAAATGGCCAGTGACCCTAAAATGGTGCTGGCCCCGCTGTACAGCCAACAGACTGGGGAAGAAGGTATTGTAATGAAAGGGTGTACACTTGCACGGGAAAACCCGGCTTTGGCATGCAGAACATAACGTCAGTAATCGTGGCAAACAGCAGGAACTTTAATGATATAAAAGTCGGGCTTGAGCCCTAATAAAGCAAAACTTGCGAGTGTCGTTCTTTCGTGTAGAGCACAGGTACAATTGGTGACCCAACGATGAGCAAGCCAGCAGCAATTCACGCAGTCGTCCTCAAGCTGCCAACCTTCTGGACGAATCAGCCACACATCTGGATCAACCAGGCTGAGGCACAGTTTCAGATCCAGCAGATCATGGCAGAGTCCATGTGGTGGGAGACTTAGACCTGGACAGTGGTCAACTTTATCCAAGAGCCGGACCGATGGAGCTTATACCACCTTTAAAGAGCTTCTCATCGAGACTTTTGGGCACTCACAGCGTGAGAGAGGAGCACGTCTACTCCATCTGGACGAGCTAGGGGACAGGTTCCCTTTGGCGCTCATGAATGAGAAGCTGCCACTTCTTGGCAAACACGAGCCCTACATCATGTTCGAGCAGGCTTTCCTTGAACAGCTACCTGAGGACGTCCAGCTAACACTAGCAGTCACGGTGTGAGAGAGGAGCACATCTGGTCTATCTGGACAAGCTAGGGGACAGGCTCCCTTCGGCGCTCATTAACGAGATGCTGGCACTTCTTGGCAAACACGAGCCCTACATCATGTTCGAGCAGGCTTTCCTTGAACAGCTACCTGAGGACGTCCAGATAACACTAGCAGTCACGGTGTGAGAGAGGAGCACATCTGGTCTATCTGGACAAGCTAGGGGACAGGCTCCCTTCGGCACTCATGAACGAGATGCTGGCACTTCTTGGAAAACACGAGCCCTACATCATGTTCGAGCAGGCTTTCCTTGAACAGCTACCTGAGGACGTCCAATTGATACTAGCAGATGCTGACTTCAGCGACCCCTGGAAAGTTGCTGCATGAGTGGATGTCCTATGGAAGCAGAAGAGAGAGTGCTAGGTGTCCATGGGTCTTGTTGCAAGGCCCTGTCACCAAACCAGGGTAAAGCCACCTAAAGAGCAGCAGCCCCCCAGAGGGAGCGACCCTAATGGACAGTGGTGCTTCTATCTCCAGCGATGGGATTCCGGAGCCCGCTGCTGCAAGGTTCTCGGCACGTTTCAGGGAAACACCGGGGCGAACCATTGCTAATGGTCATGGAAGCTTGCCAACTTGATAGCCTCCTGTATGTCTGGGACCACCAGCCCGGATGACATTTCCTTATGGACACTTCCTTATGGAGGTCAGCATCCTGCCCTCATCAAGACAGGACACCAGGAACAGAGCGGGCGCCACGGTGAGGGCTGCCAACAACAGCACCATACAGACCTACAGAAGCCACAAGGTCTAACTGCAGTTGGGTGGCAGAATCTTTTCATGGGTATTCACGCTGGCAGCAGTGAAGCAACCGCTCCTTGGAGAAGACTTCCTACATCCCCACAGCCTCCTTATGGACATAAAATGCCAGCAACTGGTCCACGCATAGACCTTCCAGACTGCCCCCGTCCAAGACGCCAAGCTTCTGGCCCTCCACCTGGACTCCGTACAGCAATCCACAGACGAGTATGCCAAGGTCCTGGCCAAGTTCCCGGCTATGCTCACCCCCCCAGCTTTCCACGGTGATGCCATGGCACGGGGTGGAGCATCATATCCTCACCCAGGGCCTGCCACTCCACGCTCAAGCGAGACATCTACCAACGGAGAACCTTCAACTGGCCAAGAAGGTGTTTAAAAAAAAAACTGGAAGAGCTGGGCATCGTAAGGCAGTCAGATAGCCCGTGGACTTCTCCCCTACACATGGTGACCAAGGCTACTGGGTGTTGGAGACTATGCAGTGACTACCGCCACCTCAACGAGGCCACTACACCGGATCAATACCCCATGCTGCACATCCAAGACTTTGCAGCCAACCTGGACAGGGCAAAGATCTTCTCGAATTTGTACCTTGTACAGGGATATCAAATTCCGGTGCACTCCGATAATAGCCCCAAGATTGCCATCATAACTCCTTTCAGCCTGTTCGAGTTTCTGCGGATGCCGTTCGGATTAAAAAAAAACACCACACAGACTTTCCAGCAGTTGGAGGATGCTGTGAGCTGAGACCTCGATGGCACTTTCGTCTACTTTGATGACATCATTATGGTAAGTAAGGACCGACAAGGTAACACCCAATGCACCTCCACAATCTCTACACCCGGCTGAGTGAATTCAGACTGACCATCAACCCGGCCAAATGCCAGTTCAGGCTAGAGACCATTGACTTCCTGGGGCATGGGATAACCAAGGAGGGTGCCACACCGCTACCCAGCAAAGTGGAGGCCATCTGAAGGTTTCCTAGGCCCAGGACGACCAGGGGACTGCAGGAGTTCATGGGGATGGTCAACTTCTACCACTGGTTCATCCCCTCGGCAGCCCAGATCATGCAGCCATTATTTGCCTGAATGGTGGACAAAACAAAGAACGTTACATGGGGCGAGGAGTCAGCAGAGACCTTCGTAAAGGTCAAGGAAGCCCTGGCAAGCACCGCACTCCTAGCACACCTCAGGGCAGATACTGATGGTGGATGTTTTGGGAAAGGCAATCGGCAGAGTCCTGCAGCAACAGATCAAAGGAAGTTGGTGACCACTGGCTTTATTCAGCAAACATGTTCATGCCCCAGAGCTAGAGTATAGTGCTTTCTGGAACTATACTTAGCCATCCACCATTTCAGGTACTTCCTTGAGGAAAGGACATTCATGGCCTTCACAGATCACAAATCCCTGACTTTTGCCCTGGCCAAGATTTTGGACCCCTGGTCAGTCTGCCAATGGCATCACCTCTCGTACATTTCTGAGTACGCCACGGATGAGAGGCACGTCTCTGGAAAAAACAATGTGGTGGCTGATGCACTGTCCCAGCAGAGTATACACATGCTGTCGAAAGGAGTGGACTTCTTGGTATTGGCGGAGGAGCAGCAGGAGGACAAGGAGATGTCCCAGTACAGAACAGCATATCGGACTACAACTTTGGGACATCCCAGTGGGCGCGGGTAACCTCACCCTCCAGTGAGATGTGGCCAGCGGAGAGGTCAAACCTACTGTTCCGGCGGCTTGAGGACGATCAGTTTTTGACTCCATCCATGGGCTGGCGCACCTATCCATCAGCACCACGGTCTAGCTGGTGGCCAGCAAGTACGTGTGGCATGGTTTACAGAAGCAAGTCAGTGGATGGGCGAAGGTGTGCACACAGTCCCAAACGGCCAAAATACAGCCCGCCGAGCGAAGGTTTGACCACGTCCATGTGGACATAGTGGGAACCTTGCCAGTATCTCAGGTTTCCACTACTTGTTCACGATAGTCGATCATTTCACCAGGTGGCAGGAGGCAGACCCCTGGCAGACACTTGCACGACCTCGGGCGCCAGGGCCATCATCTCATCCTGGGTGGAATGGTTTGGACTGCCTTCCTGCATCACGACTGACAGGGGAGCTCAGTTCACCTTCAGCCTGTGGTCTAATCTCACCAGCCTGTGGGGCATCCAGCTGCACCATACAACGATCTTCCACCTGCAGTCAACCGGACTGGGAGAGCACTTCCACAGGCACCGCAAGGTTACGCTCATGGCCAGACTCCACTGACCCAACTGGGCAGATGAACTACCGTGGGTACTACTGTGGATATGCACTGCACTCAAGGAGGACCTCAACACCTCATCAGCCGAACTAGTTTACAGAGCTCCACTGTTCATCCCAGGAGAATTCACACCATCCCCGGCCAACAACAAGACAATGCACCAGCCTTTCTCTATGGACTTGAGGGAAAGAGTCAGCAGCCTGGCTCGACTCTACCATCCTGGCACGGCACCATGAGGGTGGTAGAGGCAGATTCGCTGATTATGTTCAAAAGAGAGTTAGCTAAGACTCTAGTGGGCAAAGGAGTTAAGGCTTATGGGGATAAGGCTGGAAAGGGGTACTGATGGTAGTGATCAGCCATGATCTGTAAAATGGCGGTGCTGGCTCGACGGGCCGAAGGGCCTACTCCAGCTCCTATTGTCTATTGACCAATGTACCCAAGGACCTGCAGGACTGTGAGTATGTCTTACAATAGACAATAGGAGCTGGAGTGCGTGAGTGGGTTCCTCCTTAAATTGCCGGGTTGGCGATTTAATGGGTCAATCCCTCTGCAGTTTCACAGGTGCTTCCTCAGTAATCACACCTGGGTCCCAGGAAGGCTACCCAGGGGCTACAGTTTAAAAGAGCCTAAGGTTAATGCCATCTGGCTAGAGATTCCCCAATATGCGGGTCGTATAGTTAGGATAATGCACAAGGCCATGGACAGATATACGTGTGGGAGTGTGACTTGGAAGTAAAATGGTTAGCTTTTGGGAGGTTGCTGTTGTTGTGAACAGATCAATCTTCCAATTTGCGACTAGTCTCTCCGATGTAGAGAATGCCACAAAGGGAGCACTGGATGCAGTAAATAAGTTCTCTGATTCTACACTGGAAAGGTCTGTTTGGTGAGGGAAGAAGTGTGGGTGTAGTGTTGCACCTCCTGCAGGCACAGGGGAAGGTGCTGGGAGTGCGATGGGTGGGAAGGGATGAGTGCACGAGGGAATCGCGGAGGGAGTTGTCGCTGCTGAAGGCCAAGATGGGAGGAGAGGGAAAAATGTGTCTGGTCATAAGTGCCAGAAATTCTGGCGGATCTTGTGTTGGGTGCAGAGGCTGATGGGGTGTTAGGTGAGGATAAGGGGGATTTTATGTTTGCTGCTTCTGGGGGCAGAGGGGGCCAGGGCAGATGAGCGGGAAATAGAAGAGATGTGGATGAGGGCTGAGTTGATAGTGGTGGAGGGAGCCATGTTTGTGAAAGAAAGCAGATATTTCAGAAGATCTGGACTGAAAGACCTCATCTTGGGAACAAACTCAGCGTAGTCAGAGAAATTGAGAGAAGGGGATGGAATCCATGCAGGGGACAGGGTGTGAGGAAGTGTAATCCAGGTAGTTGTGAGAGTTGGAGCATTTGTAGTATATGTCAGTGGAAAGCTTGTCTCCTGAGATGGAGACAGAGAAATCCAGAAAGGGGAGAGAGTTATCAAAGATGCACCAGGTGAGTTTGAGATCAGGGTAGAAGTTGACTGCAAAGAAGATGAAGTTGACAAGCTCATCGCAGGTAGTTGTCGATAGACCGGAAGAAGAGTTGATGCATCTTGCTTGTGTAGGCTTGCAGCATGGATGCTCCACAAAGCCCAGAGGCAGGTGTAGCTGGGACCCATGAAGGTATCCATGACTACTCCTTTGATTTGGAGAGAATTCAATGCAGGGTAAACTAGTCACAGAGATAAAACACGAAAATCTGCAGACATTGTGGATGAAGTAAAAACACAATGCTGGAGAAATTCAGGAGGACAAACAGTGTACTTTAAGCAGCAAAAATACATAACCAACGTTTCAGGCTTGAGTTTTTCATCAAGGTATGGACTAGTCAAATAAATGTTGTGAAAATCTATTTCAACACTGCTGGGAGAATTCAATGCAATCTAAGAAATGTTTGTTAAAAGTGTTGTTCAATTCTGATGAGCCAAATTCAATTCAGGTAAAATCAGTCCGAGAAAGGTTTGAGAAATGTGCAGTTTAACGCTACTGGGGGAATTCAGTGTCGGGTTGACTACTCCAAGAAATGTTCGTGAAACGGGGAGTTCAACAGTAATGTGATTTCAATGCAGGGTAAACTAGCCATCGAAATAAAACATGAAAGTCTGCAGCAGTGGAAGTAAAAACACGATTATCGAGAAACTTGAAAGAGCAAAGATAAAGATATCTTTTGATATGGAACAGTCATAGAAATGTTTAAGAAATGTGTAGTTAAATACTACTGGGAGAATTCAATGCAGCTGAAATCAGTGAAAGCTATAGTTCAACATAGATGGACAAATTCAATGTAGCTAAACCACTCCAAGAAATGTTTGTAAAAACAACGTAAGAGAAACTCAGAGGCTCAAATAACTAACGATAACGCAAAGATAAACATACATAACAAATGTTTCAGGCTTGAGCCGTTCTGCAGACCCGTGTTTTATGAGAATTGTTTGCAAAATGTGCAGTTCAATACTCCAGGGCAAATTAAATACAAAGTAAACTAGTACGAGAAATGTTTGTGAAATGAATCATTCAATAACGATGGGCGAATTCAATGCAGGTAGAATCAGTCCTAGAAATGTTTGTGAAACGTGCAGTTCAATACTCCTGGGCAAATTCAATAGAGGGTAAACTAGTCTGACAAATGTTTGTGAAATGCATCATTCAGTAATGATGAGCGAATTTAATGCAGGTAGAATCAGACATAGAAATGTTTGTGAAACGTGCAGTTCAATACTCATGAGCAAGTTCAATAAAGGGTAAACTAGTCCTAGAAATGTTTGTGAAATGCATCACCCAATAACGATGGGCGAATTCAATGCCAGTAGAATCAGACCAAGAAATGCTTGTGAAACATGCAGTTGAATACTCCTGGGCAAATTCAATAGAGGGTAAATTAGCCAGAGAAATGTTTGTGAAATGCATCATTCAATAACTATGGGCAAATTCAATGCAGGTAGAATTAGTCCTAGAAATGTTAGTGAAACATGCAGTTCAATACTCCCGGGGAAATTCAATACAGGGTAAACTAGTCCGAGAAATGTTTGTGAAATACATCATTCAGTAACGATGGGCAAATTCAATGCAGGTAGAATCAGTCCTAGAAATGTTTGTGAAATGTGCAGTTCAATACTCCTGGGCAAATTTAATAGAGGGTAAACTATTCCGAGAAATGTTTGTGAAATGCATCATTCAATAACGATGGGCAAATTGAATGCAGGTCGAATCAGTCCTAGAAATGTTAGTGAAACGTGCAGTTAAATACTCGTGGGCAAATTCAATAGAGGGTAAACTAGTCCGAGAAATGTTTGTGAAATGCATCATTCAATAATGATGGGCGAATTCAATGCAGGTA
Organism: Narcine bancroftii; assembly: GCF_036971445.1. Taxonomy (NCBI): domain Eukaryota; kingdom Metazoa; phylum Chordata; class Chondrichthyes; order Torpediniformes; family Narcinidae; genus Narcine; species Narcine bancroftii. The sequence continues at coordinate 367,395,863 of NC_091470.1, read as the reverse complement.
GAATCAGTCCTAGAAATGTTAGTGAAACGTGCAGTTCAATACTCCTGGGCAAATTCAATGCAGGAAGAATCAGTCCTAGAAATGTTTATGAAATGTGCAGTTCAATACTCCTGGGCGAATTCAATACAGGGTAAACTAGTCCGATAAATGTTTGTGAAATGCATTACTCAATAACGATGGGCGAATTAAATGCAGGTAGAATCAGCCCTAGAAATGTTTGTGAAACGTGCAGTTCAATACTCCTGGGCAAATTCAATAGAGGATAAACGAGTCCGAGAAATGTCTGTGAAATGCATCATTAAATAACGATGGGTGAATTCAATGCAGGTAGAATCAGTCCTAGAAATGTTTATGAAATGTGCAGTTCAAAACTCCTGGGCAAATTCAATAGAGGGTAAACGAGTCCGAGAAATGTTTGTGAAATGCATCATTCAATAACGATGGGCAAATTCAATGCAGGTCGAATCAGTCCTAGAAATGTTAGTGAAACGTACAGTTCAATACTCCTGAGAAAATTCAATAAAGGGTAAACTAGTCCGAGAAATGTTTGTGAAACGTGCAGTTCAATACTCCTGTGCAAATTCAATAGAGGGAAAACGAGGCTGAGAAATGTTTGTGAAATGAATCATTCAATAACGATGGGTGAATATAATGCAGGTCGAATCAGTCCTAGAAATGTTCGTGAAACGTGCAGTTCAATACCCCTGGGCAAATTCAATAGAGGATAAACGAGTCCGAGAAATGTTTGTGAAATGCATCATTAAATAACGATGGGCGAATTCAATGCAGGTAGAATCAGTCCTAGAAATGTGCAGTTCAATACTCCTGGGCAAATTCAATAGAGGGTAAACTAGTCCTAGAAATGTTAGTGAAACGTGCAGTTCAATACTCGTGGGAAAATTCAATAGAGGGTAAACTAGTCCGAGAAATGTTTGTGAAATGCATCACCCAATAACGATGGGCGAATTCAATGCCAGTAGAATCAGACCTAGAAATGCTTGTGAAACATGCAGTTGAACAGTCCTGGGCAAATTCAATAGAGGGTAAATTAGCCAGAGAAATGCTTGTGAAATGCATCAATCAATAATGATGGGCAAATTCAATGCAGGTAGAATCAGTCCTAGAAATGTTAGTGAAACGTGCAGTTCAATGCTCCAGGGCAAATTCAATAGAGGGTAAACTAATCCGAGAAATGTTTGTGAAATGCATAATTCAGTATCGATGGGTGAATTCAATGCATGTAGAATCAGTCCTAGAAATTTTGTGAAGCGTGCTGTTTAATATTCCTGGGCAAATTCAATAGAGGGTAAACTAGTCCGAGAAATGTTTGTGAAATGCATCATTCAATAACGATGGGTGAATTCAATGCAGGTCGAATCAGTCCTAGAAATGTAAGTGAAACGTGCAGTTCAATACTCCTGGGCAAATTCAATGCAGGAAGAATCAGTCCTAGAAATGTTTGTGAAATGTGCAGTTCAATACTCCTGGGCGAATTCAATACAGGGTAAACTAGTCCTAGAAATGTTTGTGAAATGCATCACCCAATAACGATGGGTGAATTCAATGCCAGTAGAATTAGTCCTAGAAATGTGAGTGAAACGTGCAGTTCAATACTCCTGGGCAAATTGAATAGAAGGTAAACTAGTCCGAGAAATGTTTGTGAAAAGCATCATTCAATAATGATGGGCGAATTCAATGCAGGTAGAATCAGTCCTAGAAATGTTAGTGAAACGTGCAGTTCAATACTCCTGGGCAAATTCAATGCAGGTAGAATCAGTCCTAGAAATGTAAGTGAAACGTGCAGTTCAATACTCCTGGGCAAATTCAATGCAGGAAGAATCAGTCCTAGAAATGTTTGTGAAATGTGCAGTTCAATAATCCTGGGCGAATTCAATACAGGGTAAACTAGTCCTAGAAATGTTTGTGAAATGCATCACCCAATAACGATGGGCGAATTCAATGCCAGTAGAATTAGTCCTAGAAATGTGAGTGAAACGTGCAGTTCAATACTCCTGGGCAAATTGAATAGAAGGTAAACTAGTCCGAGAAATATTTGTGAAATGCATCACTCAATAACGATGGGCGAATTAAATGCAGGAAGAATCAGTCCCAGAAATGTTAGTGAAACGTGCAGTTCAATACCCCTGGGCAAATTCAATAGAGGATAAACGAGTCCGAGAAATGTTTGTGAAATGCATCATTAAATAACGATGGGCGAATTCAATGCAGGTAGAATCAGTCCTAGAAATGTGCAGTTCAATACTCCTGGGCAAATTCAATAGAGGGTAAACTAGTCCTAGAAATGTTAGTGAAACGTGCAGTTCAATACTCGTGGGAAAATTCAATAGAGGGTAAACTAGTCCGAGAAATGTTTGTGAAATGCATCACCCAATAACGATGGGCGAATTCAATGCCAGTAGAATTAGTCCTAGAAATGTGAGTGAAACGTGCAGTTCAATACTCCTGGGCAAATTGAATAGAAGGTAAACTAGTCCGAGAAATGTTTGTGAAATGCATCACTCAATAACGATGGGCGAATTAAATGCAGGAAGAAACAGTCCTAGAAATGTTAGTGAAACGTGCAGTTCAATACCCGTGGGCAAATTCAATAGAGGGTAAACTAATGCGAGAAATGTTTGTGAAATGCATAATTCAGTAACAATGGGCGAATTCAATGACAGTAGAATCAGACCTAGAAATGCTTGTGAAACATGCAGTTGAACAGTCCTGGGCAAATTCAATAGAGGGTAAGTTAGCCAGAGAAATGCTTGTGAAATGCATCAATCAATAATGATGGGCGAATTCAATGCAGGTAGAATCAGTCCTAGAAATGTTAGTGAAACGTGCAGTTCAATGCTCCAGGGCAAATTCAATAGAGGGTAAACTAATCCGAGAAATGTTTGTGAAATGCATAATTCAGTAACAATGGGTGAATTCAATGCATGTAGAATCAGTCCAAGAAATTTTGTGAAGCGTGCTGTTTAATATTCCTGGGCAAATTCAATAGAGGGTAAACTAGTCCGAGAAATCTTTGTGAAATGCATCATTAAATAACGATGGGTGAATTCAATGCAGGTCGAATCAGTCCTAGAAATGTAAGTGAAACGTGCAGTTCAATACTCCTGGGCAAATTCAATAGAGGGTAAACTAGTCCGAGAAATATTTGTGAAATGCATCATTCAATAATGATGGGCGAATTCAATGCAGGTAGAATCAGTACTAAAAATGTTAGTGGATCGTGCAATTGAATACTCCTGGGCTAATTCAATAGAGGGTAAACTAGTCCGAGAAATGTGAGTGAAACGTGCAGTTCAATACTCCTGGGCAAATTCATTAAACGGTAAACTATTCCGAGAAATGTTTGTGAAATGCATCATTCATTAACGATGGGCGAATTCAATGCAGGTAGAATCTGCCCTAGAAATGTTTGTGAAACGTGCATTTCAATACTCCTGGGCAAATTCAATAGAGGGTAAACTATACCGAGAAATATTTGTGAAATGCATTTTTCAGTTACGATGGGCGAATTCAATGCAGGTAGAATCATTCCTAGAAATGTTTGTGAAAAGTGCAGTTCAATACTCCAGGGAAAATTCAATAGAGGGTAAACTATCCGAGAAATGTTTGTGAAATGCAACATTCACTAACGATGGGCGAATTCAATGCAGGTAGAATCAGTCCTTGAAATGTTAGTGAAACGTGCAGTTCTATACTCCTGGGCAAATTCAGTAGAGGGTAAACTATTCTGAGAAATGTTTGTGAAATGCATCATTCAATAACGATGGGCAAATTCAATGCAGTTCGAATCAGTCCGAGAAATGTTAGTGCAACGTGCACTTCAATACTCCTGGGATAATTCAATAGAGGGTAAACTAGTCCGAGAAATGTTTGAGAAATGCATCATTCAATAACGATGGGTGAATACAATGCAGGTAGAATCAGTCCTAGAAATGTTTGTGAAACATGCAGTTGAATACTCCTGGGCAAATTCAATCAGGGTAAACTAATCCGAGAAATGTGAGTGAAACGTGCAGTTCAATACTCCTGGGCAAATTCAATAGAGGGTAAACTAGTCCGAGAAATGTTTGTGAAATGCATCATTCAATAACGATGGGCGAATTGAATGCAGGTAGAATCAGTCCTAGAAATGTTAGTGCAACGTGCAGTTCAATACTCCTGGGCAAATTTTAGAGAGGGTAAACCAGTCCGAGAAATGTTTGTGAAATTCATCATTCCATAACGATGGGTGAATTCAAAGCAGGTCGAATCAGTCCTAGAAATGTTAGTGAAACGTGCAGATCAATACTCCTGGGCAAATTCAATAGATGGTAAACCAGTCCGAGAAATGTTTGTGAAATTCATCATTCCATAACGATGGGCGAATTCAAAGCACGTCGAATCAGTCCAAGAAATGTTAGTGAAACGTGCAGATCAATACTCCTGGGCAAATTCAATAGATGGTAAACTAGTCCGTGAAATGTTTGTGAAATGCATCATTCAATAATGATGGGCGAATTCAATGCAGGTAGAATCAGTCCTAGAAATGTTAGTGAAACGTGCAGTTCAATACTCGTGGGCAAATTCAATGGAGGTTAAACTAGTCCGAGAAATGTTTGTGAAAAGCATCATTCAATAATGATGGGCGAATTCAATGCAGGTAGAATCAGTCCTAGAAATGTTAGTGAAACGTGCAGTTCAATACTCCTGGGCAAATTCAATGCAGGTAGAATCAGTCCTAGAAATGTAAGTGAAACGTGCAGTTCAATACTCCTGGGCAAATTCAATGCAGGAAGAATCAGTCCTAGAAATGTTTGTGAAATGTGCAGTTCAATAATCCTGGGCGAATTCAATACAGGGTAAACTAGTCCTAGAAATGTTTGTGAAATGCATCACCCAATAACGATGGGCGAATTCAATGCCAGTAGAATTAGTCCTAGAAATGTGAGTGAAACGTGCAGTTCAATACTCCTGGGCAAATTGAATAGAAGGTAAACTAGTCCGAGAAATATTTGTGAAATGCATCACTCAATAACGATGGGCGAATTAAATGCAGGAAGAATCAGTCCCAGAAATGTTAGTGAAACGTGCAGTTCAATACCCCTGGGCAAATTCAATAGAGGATAAACGAGTCCGAGAAATGTTTGTGAAATGCATCATTAAATAACGATGGGCGAATTCAATGCAGGTAGAATCAGTCCTAGAAATGTGCAGTTCAATACTCCTGGGCAAATTCAATAGAGGGTAAACTAGTCCTAGAAATGTTAGTGAAACGTGCAGTTCAATACTCGTGGGAAAATTCAATAGAGGGTAAACTAGTCCGAGAAATGTTTGTGAAATGCATCACCCAATAACGATGGGCGAATTCAATGCCAGTAGAATTAGTCCTAGAAATGTGAGTGAAACGTGCAGTTCAATACTCCTGGGCAAATTGAATAGAAGGTAAACTAGTCCGAGAAATGTTTGTGAAATGCATCACTCAATAACGATGGGCGAATTAAATGCAGGAAGAAACAGTCCTAGAAATGTTAGTGAAACGTGCAGTTCAATACCCGTGGGCAAATTCAATAGAGGGTAAACTAATGCGAGAAATGTTTGTGAAATGCATAATTCAGTAACAATGGGCGAATTCAATGACAGTAGAATCAGACCTAGAAATGCTTGTGAAACATGCAGTTGAACAGTCCTGGGCAAATTCAATAGAGGGTAAGTTAGCCAGAGAAATGCTTGTGAAATGCATCAATCAATAATGATGGGCGAATTCAATGCAGGTAGAATCAGTCCTAGAAATGTTAGTGAAACGTGCAGTTCAATGCTCCAGGGCAAATTCAATAGAGGGTAAACTAATCCGAGAAATGTTTGTGAAATGCATAATTCAGTAACAATGGGTGAATTCAATGCATGTAGAATCAGTCCAAGAAATTTTGTGAAGCGTGCTGTTTAATATTCCTGGGCAAATTCAATAGAGGGTAAACTAGTCCGAGAAATCTTTGTGAAATGCATCATTAAATAACGATGGGTGAATTCAATGCAGGTCGAATCAGTCCTAGAAATGTAAGTGAAACGTGCAGTTCAATACTCCTGGGCAAATTCAATAGAGGGTAAACTAGTCCGAGAAATATTTGTGAAATGCATCATTCAATAATGATGGGCGAATTCAATGCAGGTAGAATCAGTACTAAAAATGTTAGTGGATCGTGCAATTGAATACTCCTGGGCTAATTCAATAGAGGGTAAACTAGTCCGAGAAGTGTTTGTGAAATGCATCATTCAATAACGATGGGCGAATTGAATGCAGGTAGAATCAGTCCTAGAAATGTTTGTGAAACATGCAGTTGAATACTCCTGGGATAATTCAATAGAGGGTAAACTAGTCCGATAAATGTTTGAGAAATGCATCATTCAATAACGATGGGTGAATACAACGCAAGTAGAATCAGTCCTAGAAATGTTTGTGAAACATGCAGTTGAATACTCCTGGGCAAATTCAATCGAGGGTAAACTAGTCCGAGAAATGTGAGTGAAACGTGCAGTTCAATACTCCTGGGCAAATTCAATAGAGGGTAAACTAGTCCGAGAAATTTTTGTGAAATGCATCATTCAATAACGATGGGCGAATTGAATGCAGGTAGAATCAGTCCTAGAAATGTTACTGAAACCTGCAGTTCAATACACCTGGGCAAATTCAATAGAGGGTAAACTAATCCGAGAAATGTTTGTGAAATGCATAATTCAGTAACAATGGGTGAATTCAATGCATGTAGAATCAGTCCAAGAAATTTTGTGAAGCGTGCTGTTTAATATTCCTGGGCAAATTCAATAGAGGGTAAACTAGTCCGAGAAATCTTTGTGAAATGCATCATTAAATAACGATGGGTGAATTCAATGCAGGTCGAATCAGTCCTAGAAATGTAAGTGAAACGTGCAGTTCAATACTCCTGGGCAAATTCAATAGAGGGTAAACTAGTCCGAGAAATATTTGTGAAATGCATCATTCAATAATGATGGGCGAATTCAATGCAGGTAGAATCAGTACTAAAAATGTTAGTGGATCGTGCAATTGAATACTCCTGGGCTAATTCAATAGAGGGTAAACTAGTCCGAGAAGTGTTTGTGAAATGCATCATTCAATAACGATGGGCGAATTGAATGCAGGTAGAATCAGTCCTAGAAATGTTTGTGAAACATGCAGTTGAATACTCCTGGGATAATTCAATAGAGGGTAAACTAGTCCGATAAATGTTTGAGAAATGCATCATTCAATAACGATGGGTGAATACAACGCAAGTAGAATCAGTCCTAGAAATGTTTGTGAAACATGCAGTTGAATACTCCTGGGCAAATTCAATCGAGGGTAAACTAGTCCGAGAAATGTGAGTGAAACGTGCAGTTCAATACTCCTGGGCAAATTCAATAGAGGGTAAACTAGTCCGAGAAATTTTTGTGAAATGCATCATTCAATAACGATGGGCGAATTGAATGCAGGTAGAATCAGTCCTAGAAATGTTACTGAAACCTGCAGTTCAATACACCTGGGCAAATTCAATAGAGGGTAAACTAGTCCGAGAAAACTTTGTGAAATGCATCATTCAATAACGATGGGCGAATTCAATGCAGGTAGAATCAGTCCTAGAAATGTTAGTGAAACGTGCAGTTCAATACTCCTGGGCAAATTGAATAGAGGGTAAACTAGTCTGAGAAATGTTAGTGCAACGTGCAGTTCAATACTCCTGGGCAAATTCAATAGAGGGTAAATGAGTCCGAGAAATGTTTGTGAAATGCATCATTCAATAACGATGGGTGAATACAATGCAGGTCGAATCAGTCCTAGAAATGTTAGTTAAACGTGCAGATCAATACTCCTGGGCAAATTCAATAGAGGGTAAACTTGTCCGAGATATGTTTGTGAAAGGCATAATTCAATAACGATGGGTGAATTCAATGCAGGTAGAATCAGTCGTAGAAATGTTAGTGAAACGTGCAGTTGAATACTCCTGGGCAAATTCAATAGAGGGTAAACTAGTCCGAGAAATGTTTGTGAAATGCATTATTCAGTAACGATGGGCGAATTCAATGCAGGTAGAATATGTCCTAGAAATGTTTGTGAAACGGGCAGTTCAATCCCCCTGGGCAAATTCAATAGAGGGTAAACTAGTCCGAGAAACGTTTGTGAAATGCATCATTCAATAACGATGGGTGAATTCAATGCAGGTAGAATCAGTCCTAGAAATGTTAGTGAAACATGCAGTTCAATACTCCTGGGCAAATTGAATAGAGGGTAAACTAGTCCGAGAAATGTTTGTGAAACGTGCAGTTCAATACTCATGGGCAAATTCAATAGAGGGTAAACTAGTCCGAGAAATGTTTGTGAAATGCATCATTCTATAACGATGGGCAAATTCAATGCAGGTAGAATCAGTCCTAGAAATGTTAGTGAAACGTGCAGTACAATACTGCTGGGCAAATTCAATAGAGGGTAAACTAGTCCGAGAAATGTTAGTGAAACGTGCAGTTCAATACTCCTGGGCAAATTCAATCGAGGGTAAACTAGTCCGAGAAATGTTTGTGAAATGCATCATTCAGTAACGATGGGCGAATTCAATGCATGTACGATCAGTCCTAGAAATGTTTGTGAAACGTGCAGTTGTATACTCCTGTGCAAGTTCAAAACAGGGCAAACTATTCTGAGAAATGTTTGTGAAATGCATCACTCAATAACGATGGGCAAATTCAATGCAGTTCGAATCAGTCCGAGAAATGTTAGTGCAACGTGCAGTTCAATACTCCTGGGCAAATTCAATAGAGGGTAAATGAGTCCGAGAAATGTTTGTGAAATGCATCATTCAATAACGATGGGTGAATACAATGCAGGTCGAATCAGTCCTAGAAATGTTAGTTAAACGTGCAGATCAATACTCATGGGCAAATTCAATAGAGGGTAAACTAGTCCGAGAAATGTTTGTGAAATGCATCATTCAATAACGATGGGCAAATTGAATGCAGGTCGAATCAGTCCTAGAAATGTTAGTGAAACGTGCAGTTAAATACTCGTGGGCAAATTCAATAGAGGGTAAACTAGTCCGAGAAATGTTTGTGAAATGCATCATTCAATAATGATGGGCGAATTCAATGCAGGTAGAATCAGTCCTAGAAATGTTAGTGAAACGTGCAGTTCAATACTCCTGGGCAAATTCAATGCAGGAAGAATCAGTCCTAGAAATGTTTATGAAATGTGCAGTTCAATACTCCTGGGCGAATTCAATACAGGGTAAACTAGTCCGATAAATGTTTGTGAAACGCATCATTCAATAACGATGGGCTAATTCAATGCAGGTAGAATCAGTCCTAGAAATGTTAGTGAAACGTGCAGTTCAATACTCCTGAGCAAATTCAATAGAGGGTAAACTAGTCCGAGAAGTGTTAGTGAAACGTGCAGTTCAATACTCCTGGGCAAATTCAATCGAGGGAAAACGAGGCTGAGAAATGTTTGTGAAATGAATCATTCAGTAACGATGGGCGAATTCAATGCAGGTAGAATCAGTCCTAGAAATGTTAGTGAAACGTGCAGTTCAATACTCCTGAGCAAATTCAATAGAGGGTAAACTAGTCCGAGAAGTGTTTGTGAAATGCATCATTCAATAACGATGGGCGAATTGAATGCAGGTAGAATCAGTCCAAGAATTGTTTGTGAAACGTGCAGTACAATACTGCTGGGCAAATTCAATAGAGGGTAAACTAGTCCGAGAAATGTTAGTGAAACGTGCAGTTCAATACTCCTGGGCAAATTCAATCGAGGGAAAACGAGGCTGAGAAATGTTTGTGAAATGAATCATTCAGTAACGATGGGCGAATTCAATGCATGTACGATCAGTCCTAGAAATGTTTGTGAAACGTGCAGTTGTATACTCCTGTGCAAATTCAAAACAGGGTAAACTATTCTGAGAAATGTTTGTGAAATGCATCACTCAATAACGATGGGCAAATTCAATGCAGTTCGAAACAGTCCGAGAAATGTTAGTGCAACGTGCATGTTCAATACTCCTGGGATAATTCAATAGAGGGTAAACTAGTCCGAGAAATGTTTGAGAAATGCATCATTCAATAACGATGGGTGAATACAATGCAGGTAGAATCAGTCCTAGAAATGTTTGTGAAACATGCAGTTGAATACTGCTGGGCAAATTCAATCGAGGGTAAACTAGTCCGAGAAATGTGAGTGAAACGTGCAGTTCAATACTCCTGGGCAAATTCAATAGAGGGTAAACTCGTCCGAGAAATTTTTGTGAAATGCATCATTCAATAACGATGGGCGAATTGAATGCAGGTAGAATCAGTCCTAGAAATGTTTGTGAAACATGCAGTTGAATACTCCTGGGCAAATTCAATCGAGGGTAAACTAGTCCGAGAAATGTGAGTGAAACGTGCAGTTCAATACTCCTGGGCAATTTCAATAGAGGGTAAACTAGTCCGAGAAATGTTTGTGAAAGGCATCATTCAATAACGATGGGTGAATTCAATGCAGGTAGAATCAGTCCTAGAAATGTTAGTGAAACGTGCAGTTCAATACTCCTGGGCAAATTCAATAGAGGGTAAACTAGTCCGAGAAATGTTTGTGAAATGCATTATTCAGTAACGATGGGCGAATTGAATGCAGGTAGAATCAGTCCTAGAAATGTTTGTGAAACGGGCAGTTCAATCCTCCTGGGCAAATTCAATAGAGGGTAAACTAGTCCGAGAAACTTTTGTGAAATGCATCATTCAATAACGATGGGCGAATTCAATGCAGGTAGAATCAGTCCTAGAAATATTAGTGAAACGTGCAGTTCAATACTGCTGGGCAAATTCAATAGAGGGTAAACTATTCTGAGAAATGTTAGCGAGGAGCCCAGTCCCCTCATGTTGGGAGGAGCTGAGTGGTGCGGGACCCCCCTTGGTGGATACACAGCGGGAAGGGGGGGGGGAATTCCTCAGCCCCACCACCCCCCCCTCCGCCACAAGAGTCAGGAGAGAACATGTTA